>NW_019272029.1:4303067-4511631 GCF_002738345.1 Cucurbita maxima | reverse complement strand
TTTTTTTTTTTTTTTTTTTTTTTTTTTTGAATAATTAAATTAAATTTATATAATTAATTAATGAAATTTTATTTTTTTCTGGACGAGAAGCTTAGCTTTTATTATCAGAAGAGAGTGAAAAAATGGAGGGAGACTTTGTTTTAAGTGGTTCTTGCGAACTTCTCCAACTAAAAACCGTCTTTCCTTACAGTCTATCTTGCTTGAGGATGGGTAGTGTAGAAAATTGACCTGTAAATTTGAGATCTTGGCTGCATATCTTTGATTTCCAGCCGTTGCTTAAACGTCGTTTATCCTAAATCTCCTGGTTTAGTAGTTTGCAGGTGTGGAGAATGCGCTCCTTTGTATGTAGTGTTTTCTTATTATCTCGAAGTTCTATATTAGGGAGTAATTACATATTTTAGAGCAATGGAAGTTCTTTTTTGCCTCATAATGGGAAGCATTGTTATTCATTTCTGTCTCAATACGGAGAAGTGATTGCATTCTAATATCTCTATCATCTATTTCACGTAGGGAAACTTTAACAGATAATTTGGGAGTCGTAGGTGGAGAAAAGATTGATGAAAACCTGAACAAGCCTAAGAGAAAAGATGTAACCAGGAAGCTTGGAACTCAAAACAATCAAGACGATGCTACTACAAACAATATGAATAAAGGCACTAGCATTTATGATGCAGTATTGGAGAGATTGCCTGATAAAACGAACTGTATGAGTAGTTTGCATGATGCGATCTGCAGGCCCCAGAGTCCTAGTGTGGATGACTTGGTTCCCTCCAATCCAATGGAGAAGAGGAAGGGTGTACTGACTCCCACCCAAGTTATCATGTCATATGTAAAGAAAATACATGGTAGTCCAGTTTACAATCACTATGAAGCAACTATCCCATGTTCGGTGACTGGTAGGCAAGTTTACAATCACTATGAAGCAACTATCCCATGTACAGTGAATGAATCGAAGGCTTCAGAGAGTGGTATCAAAGTCGAGGTAAGATGTTGTGCGTCTCTTCACATACATGGTCTTGATTTTCTATTTATCTTTAGGATCTTAAGTTACATATTTTGCCTGAATTTTTATTAAACATTAGGACTTCTGATGCTTATGGGGACATTGACTCAGATTTTATTCTCTCCTATAAATTTTGGCTTAAAGCATGCCTATATTTTAAGAATTATTGTGGGTTCATCCCTTGAAGGATCTGGACATGATAATTTTTGGAGCAGTTTTTGTATGCTTTATTCACTCAAGATGAGATTCTCCGTTGGGACCTATGGTCCAAGGGACAGTCTTGAGGAGGGGTCAACGTGGTTACTCTATGTTTTTGACACCACAAGAGATACTATTTGGCTTTAGGTATCATTTTTTTAGTGGATTAATTGAAGAATTTGCACATTTAAATCCCTGACCTTTTTTGATAATGTAAAGAACTATGTCAAGTGTAGCAAGGTAAATAATTAAAAAAATTGGAGTTTTTAAAGTTGTTAGTCCTTAAAAAATGATTCGTTGCTTCTCAATTAATATAGGTACACAACTTTGAAAATACTTGAAGGAAACTGGAAAAAGAAAACATCTAGAGTACAAGATAACCCCTGTAAGCATAGGACATGACCAGATACTCTTTATACGTCCCAGTAAATTACAAGATAACTAAGTAATCCTCTATTTTCAACTGCATAAACTTTGATATAATTAAACAGAAAAACTCTGTTATAGAACTAGTGGAAAAATTAAACCATTGTTAATGCATTGAAATGAAGGATGGTGAAGACGTGATAGTGCAATCTAGCGCAAAAGAGTTGGGAACTTTAACTCTCACACAAGATCCTTGTTATTATTCATTTAAGTTCATTGACAAATCTATTATAAATGAAAACCAATTAATTCCAACTATTATGTAAGTTTTCGGATTCAGTATTCTTTTAACATAGAACCAAAGAGTTGTTGAATTCAATTTTTTGCGTGCCACATCTTTACTTCAAAATTAATTATCTGTATGATGAGCTTGTTAATCCAAGGAAAATTTCAATCTGTACTTGACAGAATGCTAGTTATTAATGTTGTAAATTAATAATTGTCATAATAACTCAGATTTTTGAGATAGTACAATCTGTAGCTTTTAATGAATTAATTTTTGCTTTATTTTATTATATTTATAATTCAGCTGATAGAATAATTTACTTTCCAGGATGGAATACTAGCAACAAACCCGTGTATTGCTGAAGGCAGTGGTGAAAAGGTTGCTTCTGGCAATCTCTCTGACAATATTTCAGATCAAAATAGGAATGACGATCATGCTCTCATCACCTGTCAATCGAACGCAAAGCATCTTTCCAAGATGCAGGCAATTATTTCGAAAGAAACAGCATTGTCACAAGCTGCCATTAAAGCTCTAATTAGAAAGAGGGATAAACTGGTACAAACACACATCTTATATTGTGAAGTTTTGGGCTTATCCTTGTCTCATGAATTTATTTTGAACCAGAAACTTTTAAAGATAGCGTGTTGCAAAAAAATGAGAACGCGTAATATATAATAAATAGCTGAGAGCTTCCACTTCCACCACAATTGTAAAATAGAAATGGGCGAAGTGATTTAAATCTCACGTCTCCTGCATCTTTGTTGATGAGATGGTAGGAAATTAATTAAGCTTGCTCTGGTCTCTTTTTGTATGTCTCACCTTACAGTGGTATTCAGCTGGCCCTTTCTCTCTGAACAAGGGTTTGTCATAAATTGAGCCCTTTTGAATCATCTTACATATCGTTATTTCTGACAGTGTAATCCAATCATTGTCTGCAGTCTCATCAACAGCGCATAATTGAAGATGAGATAGCTCAGTGTGATAAAAATATGCAGACAATATTAAGGGGTATGTTCTATTTACTTTTTTCTTTTTTTGTTCCTCCTGTTCTTGTTTTGTTTCTACAGTTTATTCTATTCAATATGCTTCATGTAAGAAAGCCTCTAGACATTTAGATGATTTCCTTCTTCAAATACTAGCAGTTCTCAGTCCTCTTTTTTGCTTCATTTTTACTTGATGAACTCTTACCCCAGCTCTCTACGATTTATGGTCTTATAAGCCTGTGGTGCATGCTATATAAATGATTTTTCAGTATTGGCTTGAGCCTATAACTCGAAATGTCGTTATAATTGGTAGTCTAAGGATTTTGTAGATCCTGAGCTTCAAATGGAAGTAATTCTAAGATTTTGTATTTGGTATTTGTCATTGCTTTAATCATTTGATGTTTATACTGGAGCTAGATTTTCAATTTTATATGTAAACTGATGAATTGTGTTATATTAGAACAGGTAATATTAGAAACTCATTATTGAATTAAAATATGCATTGAAAGAAGTTTGAAATTGTTAGTGGTGCATCCTAGTATTTTAGATAAAAGAAGAATATTTGATAGTGCTGTTATATATAAAAAAAAAAATGTGGGATGCTAAGTACTCATGTTACTGTTTTTTTTTTTTTTTTTTTTTAAATTAATTAGCACCAATGTACAAGTAGCTAACACCATTGGAGATGCTTTACAACGTTAAGGAGATGCTTTAAATTTTAACTTGAGTTTTTACTTTATTCCTAGTTTTGCTTATTTGATTCCATAATTATTTTTAGATTTTATTTTGATATTTTTTCATCAGATCAAGTTAATCTATGTCATCATAACTAACCAAAGAGAATGTCTGAATTACATTCACATTTTGGTTGCTAAAGGTGATGAAGATGATTTTGTTGTAAAGCTGGATTCTGTGATTGAATGTTGTAATGATGTATGTCTAAGAAGCGCAGCTGAAGACAAACCTTATCAATACTCTGAAGAAAACTGCTCATCTCAACTAGTCACAAGGAAGAGATTGTCAGAAGAAATTCTCTGCATACGGAATCCATGTCAGGTGGGTTAACCATTGAAGATAATAATATTCAAAAATTTTATATTTGAGGGTATTGTGGTTGTATTCGTATATTTATGTCTTAATGCTGCCCAAGTTATATTTTTTAAATTAATAGGATCTCATCATTCCGTACAATAGATTTAAGTAAAATAGATCAGAGGGCCTTGAAAGGAACTCTTCAAAAGAATTGCCATGCTAAAATTATACAGCACAAATAACACAGAAGACATTATTTCGAACAACTGGTTTGGAAGAATAGTGATGTTAAATAGCTTTATTATGGCTTAGTATACGAGTTGGAAATATGTGGACTTAAAACATCGAGATTATGATGTCACTTTTCAAAAATTTGAGATACACATAAGAACTTATCATTAAAAGTTGAAAGTAGGACTTGTATAGACAACTGGAAAGTTTTTTCTTCTTTCATTTTTTTTTTTGGGTGGGGAGGGAGTGAATTTTTGAGTTCTTATTTTTGTCTACTTTATACATATGACTAATCTATGCAAGGAAAATGCTGCCTCAATATTCTTTATGCTACTGGTCAGCACCTATTTTTCGAGATCCTAGTTTTGTCTGCATGTTTATATTTATGTTTTAAACTTCTTTATGGTCCCTCTCATACGAAATAGATTTCCAACTTTTCTCTTTTTGACTTTTTCTTTCTGTAGATTTTCCTCTCAATATATTTTAGAACTGGGAAAGGACACCTACTATGTCTTCATTTAAAAAAAAAATCTTTATCATGGATGGAGTGTGGTCCTCAAAGAAGAAAAATTGATAACTTAGTCTATGAGCTTAGTTACAAATACAAATTTTTCTTTCTATGGGTAATGTTTGGCCTCCAATAATAAGAGTGTACTGGAGGAGGGGTAAAAAGTGAAACATCCTCTGGAAGTTTAATAGGATGAATTGCCCTTGTATTTTAGGGGAGTGATGTAAGTGTGAGGGAGAAGATGAATCTTGTGAAGTTTGTATAGGGAGGGAAGCTGGCCCTCAAGTTTTGTAAGGTGCTTGGTTCACCTCTTTCTTTGTGAATAGTGATAATATTAGTGTTCATACCTACTTTCCTTAAAATATACTTTCTTGTATAAACAATAATTGTCAAGGATATTTGTGTAATTCCATAAAATATGGGTTAGCGATTATTATTTAGATTTACTGTTACGTTGTGTTTAGGGATTTATTTAAATTTAATAGAGTATTTAGATTATTTAGTGATTTAGATTTAGTTAGTCTCTCCCTCCCCTTGTAAAAGAGACATGTAATTCTCTGAAAATAAATAAGAAAAAACAGCAAGCTAATTTAGACTCTCAACATGGTATGAGAGCATCGTATTAGATCAGAAAATCGAAGGGAATTTTCATGGTGTGTTAAGTAAGGATATGAAGACGTTGAAGTTCCGGATCCCTTTGTACAAAAAGTTGTCCTTGGCTGGAAGCACCATCCATTTGGTTGTCGGGAAGTGAACTGGCGAGGAAGAATGAGTTCGAGTTGCCAAATTTGTATCGCCAAAGTGTTTTCTATATTTTGCTGCATTTTTTGAAAATGTAGTGTTAACGAAGCAGTTACTTACACATTGGTGGATTGGAGAAGGCCGTCTGGACCCTTCAGGTAGTAGGGATCAAACACCTGAAGTTAAAGAAATTTACAATGCCCCCTATTTTGCATTCTGCTGCAATTATACTGGCCGAAGAAGAGATGTTTTTTTAATTATGATTCCGGAGGACAACTCATTTGGTAAATCTTCTGGCTGCTCATGATATTACAATCTATAGCGACCTATCTGCACTTGCAGCTTGGACCAACAGAGTTAAAGACTTTAGTTTTGGATAATGAGAGTTTTCAGTTCTATTTGGATTCAGCTATCGATTATCCACTTGACCAAATTTATTCGGAGCCTTCATAGCTACCGGTCTTCCACTTGACCTAATTTATCCAGAGCTCTCATAGCTACCAATTTTTCCCCTCGACCAAATTTATCAGCTATCATTGACAAATTTATTCGGAGCTTTAGCTAGTTGACAAATGTATTTGGAGCCTTCATAGCTACTGTTGAAGTCATGTCTTGATGTTTAAGTCATGTCATCGAAGTCATGTCTTGATGTTTAAGTCATGTCATCGAAGTCATGCAATCAATATTGCACATTAACCTAACCAGTCCAAGCTAAGAATGAATGATATTTATTACTCAGCTTGAGAAGGTGTCGAAGGAATGATATCTATTACTCAGCTTGACAAGGGGTGTCAAAATTTATGTGTAATTCATAAAATAAGGGAAATAGTTGACCGTTGGATTTATTTAAATTTATTTAAATTTAGTTATGGGGATTAACTGTTACCTACTATTTCTTTACATTTGTTTTTGGATTATTTAGATTATCTAGTGATTTAGATTTAGTTAGTTGTTCAAGAGGATAGGTAAGTCTCTGAAAATAAATAAACAGCAGTCTAATTTAGACTTCAACAATAACGGTAGATTTCAACTTGCTCTCTTGCCTGTAATTCAAACGCTAACTTTTGAAATTGGTTTAACAGATCCTTGTCTTTTGGGTTCTTTAATTTAAACTGTAAAATCCATGTGGATTCAGTGGATTTTCGTTTCGTTAAGAGAGAGTTTCCTTCCTAGGACAAGAGACACGTATTAAATTCAAGTTGCAATGTCCTGAGTAACAAATCTTCATATTTTTCCCAGAATGCAGCAAATGGATCATAAAAACTTGTAACTTGTAATACCATTGATTAGATACGCGGTTGAGGATGCTGCTAAGATGGTATTTGTTATGTATGGCAAACTTTGGCTAATAAAATGTGTAGTGTATTGATATATCTAATGCGTTAACGATATCATGTACGTCAAACTTATTGGGACTGGTTATCAATTTGGACTTGCCTAATGCACAGGGAAGATTGAACTTCAAAACTTTTGAAAAGCAAGTAGCATAAGCTTTCAGATACTGTTTCAAATAGTGTTGGGATGTAAATTTGATGTTAAATAATCTAAGAAATGGTAGTCTGCTATACATTTTTATTTCATTATTTCCACATTTGCTAACATTTGCAGCTGTAAATGTAATGATGCTCTGTTGGTTGGCAGGAACTGGACGATATATGTCATAAGAATAATTGGATATTGCCAGTCTATGGAGTTTCGTCATCAGATGGTAAGATCACATGTTTTTTTCTCGCCTGCAAGTTATTCTTCTTCTTTTTTTTTTTTTTAATAAATAAACTGCATTGCAAATCATTTGGATTTATTTGGTGGATTCTCCCTGTTGCACCTCGAAATATTCCACAAATATGAAGTATGTCTCTTTCCTTCTTTCCCCTCTCCTTCCCCGTAAGGAAATTTCAATCGTGTTTCATCCTATTCGCTTCCATTCATCCGTGGGTATGTTGCCGCTTCTCCCTTTGTGGAGACGGCCACCGTCGTCGAGTGTGATCAGGCTGCCACCTCAGTTCTCGGTTTAAAGCCTTGCCATCTCAGGTTGAACATGAGTTTGACCTTCATAGGTTGGAGAAGGGGTATCCTTTGATTATTGGGAGAATTAGTATTCTTCATGATAGAGGTTGAGAGGCTCATTTTGATGGGGGATGTTCCACTTCGCTGTGTGGTTGATGCCATTTTGGGTGCCTTGGGGCTTCTTGATATTGGAGATATCTTTCCAGATTCAAATCTGGGTACTCCGTCATTATTTTATTTATTTATTTTTTTGTTGAAGAACCTGTCTCAATTGAGCCCTCAATAGCCGACGGACTTACTGTCGAAGGAATTATTGGAAAATCGATGGACAATTCTTGAGGAGGGCGAGAGCAATTGGAGGAGTCGTGTGTCACAATCGCACTTTTCTTGGCACGGACTTTGTGATTGTGTGGCACTCACTCCTAACACCAAGTGAGTCGAGCCAATTTGAATTCGCGTAGCCTATGGCCGAGCAACGTATGCTCAAGCCTCTGACCCTGTTTGAAACGAAGGTTTTAGAAAACGGAGGCAAAAAGATTTTTGAAAGCGAGTTTGAAAGTAAGAATTAGAGAAGATTTAAAAGCAATGTTATATAACTATAAGCAAAAGGTAACACAATGGCTTAAATAACATATAACTTTCTAGGTAGGGAGAATTTAACAACTATTCGCATTCCCTTTTAGTACATTTTGAGGCGATTCAGGTTTGCCAGGCCTAGATGTGATTTTGCCGAACGATGGAAGGAGTTGACAACTAATCACACCTCCTATAGTACATTTGTGGTGATTTAGGTTTGGTAGGCCTAGACATGATTTCATCTAGTAGTTGTACAAATAGAAAATACAATAGTAAGGCAATACAACATGAGATTAAATAAAGGGTTCAACATAGCATGGACATGAACATGCGGCTATGGGCAACACGCCTTGGACGAGCATGGCCATGTTACCGTGCTGCCGCAATTGCCCAATCCATTCATCTAATCAAGAAGCGTTTAGAGTGAAAGAAGCTGATAATGAAATTGGAGTTGAATAAAACTGATTTGTGGGATGAGGCATGGTTCTATTATGGGTGAGATTGAAAAGAACAAGGCATCAGAGAGAGAATTGCTCGAGTATATTGACAGGATAAGGCTGGCTAGAGAAGAGAATGATGTAGAGTTGGAATCGTAGTCGGTAAATACATTAGTCAGCATGAGAAGCAATTCAAAAGAGAAAGAGCTTGAAGCTTTGTTAGCGGGGCAGAACGATTCTTGCTCTTATTATATTGAAGTGGAATTGAATTTCAAGGAACATATTTAAGCTATAACTATACGGCTTATACGGCTTAGGCAAATCCTGTAAGTGACTTTGCGACTTTGCTGTTGAGTGAACTGTGACCCTTGCACTTGTGTGTTATGAAGGTTTGACATGAGTCATGCTATGTGTATGCTTTGATATGTTATGCCTATGATATATGGTTATGTTATGGAAACTATTATGTCATGTCATAATTTATATCATGATATGACATGAGATGACTATGCTAGGCAGGCTATGGGATTGCATGATATTGATATGAACTTCCATATGTTATCCTACATATACTAAGATAACATGCTCACCGTTATGCTACATATACTAAGATAACATGTTCACCCATAGGCTTATGAGATACTGTTCTAGTATAACATGTTCACCCATAGGCTTATGAGATACTGTTCATGAGAGTTAGGTTTGTGAAATGAAACGGAGGCATGACTTGCATCACAAGAGCATACCATTGTTTTAAAGCTATGGGGTCTCATGCATTTTATATTGCATGTGCATTAGGATATTTCATCGTTATGATTCATATGAATGGCATCCGGCAGCGTGAGTGTACGCTAGCTCGACAAGCCAAACCTAAAGGGTATGTTACGAGCTCACCTAGTGGGTCTATGTGCGTGTGCGTGAGCTGTGTGTAGGGAAGTACTACACATCCAACCCTGTCCGACTTGAATTGGAAAGCAAAGCTCAAAGCCATGCAATGGTTTTATGCAAAGATAGGTCCCATCATAATTGCTTGTGTTTGCATTTCCTATCCTAACCCAATAGAAGGGCTACTCACTAAGTTTTTCCTAACACATTGCAGTAAAAACCATGGAACCAAAGCTATGATAATTGCATTTGTGTCTAAATTGTAGTCCTCAGGTTAGAGTAGGGCATGAACTTTTTGTTGTAGAATTGATTTTACAAATGCCCAAGTTCGTGGCATCAATTATGAAATGTTTTAAATCAATTGTTTTGTGCACATTAGACATGTCATACATGTATTACATTTTGTGTACTTACCATTTGAAATCATTTAACAGTGTCTAATAACAGTATGGAATAGTTGTGCTTAAATGTGTTGTGTTTATGATAGTATCTATTGTAGAATAGTTGTGCTAAAATGTATTGCGTGTCTTGAAGGTGGATTCCAAGCTAATGTAATATTAAAAGGGATGGATTTTGAGTATTCAAGCAACGGCGAAGTGTGTCACAATCCTCGTGAGGCCAGGGAATCAGCTGCAATGAAGATGTTAGGTCAACTATGGAGGATGGCGGCAAGTCAGCCCTAGTTCTTGGAGCCCCTTTCATGTAAGATATGTTTTAGTATGCTCTCCAAGATTGTGCAGTCTGAGGTAGTTTCTTTAGTGGGAGTACCAATCAAGATAACTGTTCACAATTGTTCATGATGCTTTTCGAATTTAGGATTTGCCTCATTACTATTTCCTTTTTAGTTTTCTGTTCTGTTCATATTTTTGCTTGCAATTTCTTTAGCTTGATCTATTTTCTGGAAAATATAAAAACATATTTCAAGTTAGTAGCCAAATTGGAAAGGTATAGGTTTGATTAGAACCATTTAGAGCTCGTGTTGTTCTCGTCTTGTTCTTATTCGATGCCATTTTCCTTCTAGGAATTCTAATTCTGAAAACCAGATTTGAAACATAAGACCAATGCTAAGCTTGTTTCTTTCTTATTTTGGAGTCAAGATCACATTGAGTTTGAAATAGAACTCCATGCACCCACAAATTCCATTCAAATATGGCTGTTTAAGAATGGTCATAATCTAAGTGTTGGGAGCCACATTCCACTCACATTATAAGTACACATCCTGGTGCAAGCTGTTGTTACTCTCTTATTTGCATATGTAACATTTCTTTCAAAATCTATCTTTTGAAAATCTCTTTACTCGTTTTCTAAGACCTTAAACTTGTTGTTGGAAAGTGAATGATATACAATTGCAAGTCTGCTGCCATAAAAAGATAAGTATAGGCGACAAAGAAAGCAACCAATATGACTATTTCAATTTCATTAGAAATAATTAAATAAGAATTAACTAAAAAAATTTATCTATTTAAAATATGAATCAAAATATATTTATTTTATATAAAAAAAATCTTAATCTCACTTTTAAAATATCCAATTTAATTTCCAACAAAAGAAACCTCCTCAATCAATTTTCTAATCAGTTTTTAAATATAACAATTATATTTAAATACATGGAAATATAATCTAATTATAAAAAATATAGAATTCAATTATGAAATCAAGTATCCTAATTCAATTTTTTTCAATCCATTTTTAAATATAATATTTATATTGAATTAGAAAATATATTTCAAAATTTTAATTAATTTATAAATATAAGATTTACATGGGAAAATATGAACTAATTTTTCATAATTCAAATTTTCAATTAATTTATAAATATAATATTTATATTCAATTATATGGATAATATAAACTAATTAGGAAAAAATATAGGATCTAATTAAGATATCTAATTTCTTAATATAATAACATTTATATTCAAATATGGAAAACATGAAATCTAAATTAATTTAAATTACATCTTTGAAACAATTTCAAAATTAGGATCGATAAACTTTTAACTTTTTTCCTTTATTCAAACATTAAAACGAGTGGAAAGACTAAAGTAAAATATATGTCGATTATTCCAATCAATTTTACAATCACATATCATATATATGAAATTAAAATTAAAATACTTTAGTCTTCCAAAATTTATGACTAAGATATCATATTTAAATGTCATAAGATATCATGATCTTATTCCAATCAATTTCACGATCATATATTGCTTAACCTTAGTTTTGTTTAATTTGAAATAAAATCAAAGTTGATTCCAACACTTTTGTTGTGTAAGTGAAACGTTCATTCCCAACATCGAGGAGAGTGGATCCCATCAAACTGTCTATGTCCACTCCATAAACAATGGCCCGGTCTTAGCCCTAGCTCATACACTTGTATGATTTTTTGCCCTTGGATGGGTTTAAGGAGGGTGAATCTCATTGAGTTGTTCAACACAATAAACTGGTCCCAGCCTTGTAAATGAATTAAGGAGAGTGGATCCATCAAGCTATCCAGTTCCACTCTAGGAAGGATGACTAAACGAACTTTGAAAAGTGGAAACATAAAACTAAGTGCACCTAGAAACCCTCGGATGAATTACACCCTTGGAATAGGAGTGTGTAGGGTTTAGAACTCAATAAGCCTAATAGGACGAGAGAGAACTTAATGGCCATGCAATTTGTCAACTTTAGGGATGTAATGACTATATAGTTTAAGAGCGTGATTAGGAGCGTACAAGTAGGTTGCATATTAAGTACTTTATATTCATTCTTGTTACTCTTTGTTTTTCAAATGATTCATAGATGATTGATTATGGTAGGGAATGTGCAAAGTCGTGCATCTACATAGAGGGCCCTTAGATTTGTGTCATGTGTTTTACTACTCATGTGACTTTTGCTTTGATTTACTTGTAATTGTGTAGACTATTTTGTATTTATAACTCAGACAGCATATTGTTATAATCCTTTGATATTGTTTTTATATCTATTTATTACGTTGAAATTGTTCCACGGCTGCATTAGCTGTTTTAAAAATGAATCTCATTTTTCACTTTGAGTATGTGAGGGCCCGTGTTTCTAAACCTTAAGAAGCAGATCGTTTAACACTATACATGATATATGCAATAGTGGAAATCTCGAAATATAACTTACAAAATATATAACAACAAACTTGTAGTAGAAAGGTGCCAAACATAGATAGATTTGATTTTATTAAGATTTAAAATAGAGGATTCACATGAGAGCAAAAACTCTATATTTGTAAAAATTGTTGTTCGTAATCCTCTGTATTGTGTTTCAGTAGTATAAAATTTCGACTCAACCTTGAGTCTTATTTATAGGAATTTAAGTCTAGGAAAAAAAAAAAAAAACTCAAAATCAGTCAAAATAGGAGGAAAAATTACCTCAACCAGGTCCAAATGGCGTTGAATGAGTCTGGACCGGTTGAAAATCCATTGAACTAATCACAATTCCTTAGATTGTTAGCCGTTGATTGAACTGGTTTGAACCCAAAACAAACTCACCCGAATAGATCTTTAACGGGTCGAACGGTCAATTATGCAAACTCTGACAAACGTTCTCCTATGACGATTGTGCGTAGATCGAGGACAATTCGATGAGTGAAGCCCCTAATTGACAGGCTAGAGACACAAAGTGGTCAGGAATTTTTGTTCTTTACAAGTGGTAGGTTCAAAAATACCACACCTACTTGCAGCAGAATGCAATGACACAAACCTTGAAAATCTGAATTACATGTCTTTGAACAATAAAACACACAACACATCCGTATTGACAAATCAACATCAATATGAATATAAATTTCACATACACATCTTCCTTTCAATCAGGATTTCCAATTCAGCAAATATTGTACAAAAACAAGGAGATATCAGATATTATGATTACTTTAGGAACACAAACTTTCCCAAGACCTATCTAAATGTATCTAAACCAACTATTCTGGCCAAATACACTCCGACTCCGATGTTGCTTGCTATTCGAAAGCATCATTTGTATTACCAAACTAAAACTAACTCTATCGACCACGATTTAATATGAAGAATGAATGAATGGACAGTGGAATATTGAAGTAGCTTAATGGGAATACAAACTAGCCTTTTAGCATGTAAATTACAGCTAAGTTCTTCTAGCATCCAGCAGCTTTTAAGAATTTGTCATATGGACTTGAAGGAGGTAACCTTAACGAGTGACGCCCATATTCATGTGAACAAAGAAGCGGCTGATCGTGTCTTTTGTTGGTCTCCTTAGTATAATACTTCACATCCCCCGGAACGATTTCCATTGTCTGAATTGAGAACGACAAGAGAATATTAGTAGTAGTTTTTCCTAGTTCGATGAAATAATATAACTAAATTCTATAGCTAGAAGAGGGAAAACTATTCAATGTGGCTAACACATTGTCGTGGCACCGTGAAACCATAAATTTTAGTTTCTCTTTGTAACATCCAACAGTATAAAACTGTTAGCCACATTGTATCAAGCTCCTTGAATAATTTCTTCCAAAAGAGCCTAAAGGAAGAGCGGATTCTTTCTTCGAGCTCAGAAAAGATCAATAAGAATATGGAGTAAGATAGGCTACCACAACTTTTGAAATGATATTACTTACATTGACAGGTAAAGGAGAAGGTAAAGTTTCAATTTCACTGGAGAGTACTATTGCCTTCTCTTCCTTTGTGTCTGCCTTTTTGTGCTTGAAACTATGAAGCATCGACATTTTCTGCTGTTTGCAAGTTATGAGGGCCTCACATTGACTTTTCATTTGATCATACGGAACAGGCGCCGAAGAAACTGGGAAGCTCGCAACTTGTCTGGCTGTTTCGAGCACCTGTAAATAGTACGGACATCACTCCACGGAGCCAACCTCTCAAGATATATACATATTAGCGAAGTTTCAGCAATAAGTAGCAGATGCATACTAATTCTCATTGCAATAACACTACACAACAAAGCAGTAAGCATAAGTTCATAATTGGAGAAAATAAAAAATAAAGCGTTCACTAAGGTATAATGCTCTGATATATTCCATAAGTGCAAAATAGAAGGATTCATGTTGATAGGATTAAACAAGAACTTGAAAACTGGAGCACCATGAAATGTTTGTCTTACTGATTCCAAAAGCTGATTAACGCTTAGAATGTCGAGGTTACTGATGGAAATTGACGTTTTATGATTGGACTGGCTTCCATTAGGCTCGAGGAAGGCTTCGTCATCTGTCAAAACATCAGGAGACATACCCTGAAAGAAACACATCATGATTTTACTGATACTCTTTTAAAGGATAATGGTAAGTGACATACAACTTAAACAGGTCTCACCTCATCATAATCTGGAAATGCCAGCTTAGCAAGTGGAGAACTTGAATGTGGTGTCTCCATAAATAATGGAGCTCCTGACGGGTATGCCTCATCAGGCGAAAACCCGTGTAAAAGCTGCTCTTTAACACTTGATAGATCAGCCTAAAAGAAAATAAAGTTTATTAACACAATTTTTAACACTTGTACATCTTCCCTCATGCTTTTCAATTTTCCTTGATTTTAAGGTGCTACCTTGATTCGATCTTTAAAAAATGTATTGAGAGTATCCACCCCTCATGTATGTATGTGTAAGTATATTTTGATAGGAAATAATATCTTTGAAAGACTTGCTCATATCAGCTGTGCTGGGGTGGTCACTCTTTCTTTCATATGCTTCCTCCCAGTGTTTTAATCTCTAAAGTGTCTTAAAAGATCCCCCAAGTTATCATTAACTAAATTGGGTGTCCTTGCAAGGTTCTGCAAATGCCCCCGGCCCAAGATTCGGCACCTAACGGCCCCGACGTTCTTCTGCATCCCTTATAACCTAACCATGCTACCTACTAACCATAAGTTGCTTGTTTGATTGAAAACTTTCTCCAACACCAACGCAAGCTTTGTCCTCACTCATATGCTTCCCAGTAAAATTCTCAAGAAGTCACCTAATATAAAATTGTTCCAAGTCAAGTGACTCATATGCTTCCCAGTAAAATTCTCAAGAAGTCACCTAATATAAAATTGTTCCAAGCCAAGCACACTTGACTTATCCGATGATTGAGATATATAAAAGAAGGCACTTTGTTGGGGCATAGGTAGTAACTATGGTTCTTTTCAAGTCTTTCTTGATGGTGGTCATGATTCATTCTTGTATCCCTCCTATTCTTGGGTGCAACAGTTTCTGTTTCTTAAGTGTTTCGAAGATTTTCATCTCCCCTAAACTAATTATATTGGGTTTCATATGCCTATAATACAGCAATATAATTAGCTTGGAGAAGTCGAACTTTTTAGGTATTGAGAGGTTCTGGGAAGATGGTTAATCTATTTCCAGTTTGATGCATCTCTTGGAAGGTTGTTTCAAGGGTATTTTTCCGTTCTTTTCTCCCTCTCTCTCTCTCGTACTCTCTTTTTTCAATTAGAAAATTTCCTTACGACTTTATCCTTTCAGATCAGAGCCCTGTTCGATCTTTAGTTCCAGTTTCCATTTTTATCTCGTTTTATTGGACAATTTTGCTTATCTTTTTCCATGAAAGCCTCATTTTTCAAATAACAATTTTTTTTAAAAAAATACTGCTCAACCAAACACTATAACTACAAGTTTAAAAAGTCAGCAAAACATTCTGCAGGCTCCATTCCTTTTCATAATCATAAGATATTCACAACTTTATATTGAAAAAGGCATTCCAATGCCTCATAGACATTGACTTCCACATGTTTCCATGATGCCTCACTTTCTTAATTATTGATCAAGGTGTTCATTAATTCTTTCGTGAAGCTTTTTTGGCCGTCTTCCAGTGGCTCTTGTTACATAATGAAAGTTTTGTTTCTCGTGAAAAAAACAAAGGCATTTTAAAAAAATTTTAATTATGAAGTGTGATAAGAATCAATACCTCTGAGAGATTGGCATATTTAATCGTAAAGTGTGAGACCACAGTTTCCTTCAACTGCTGTTCATCTAATTCAAGTGTTGCTAGAAACTTCGTTGCAGCAAATTCATCTTCTTCTGACCCAAATGCTACACTATCCTTTTCGGACCTCACACGAACAGCCTGCAGCCTGGTATCATTAACCGACTGAAGGTGAGGATCAACCTGTCAGATTCAAAAGTTTAACTCGATAATTTTAGCACATTTGCTGCACAAAATAATCAATCGAAGTACAAGAGAATGTACTGATCCTATTTGACAGGTTTGAAGATTAACCATTTTATTATCTAATGATGCTTTAATGATGGGAGTCAACTCTGGGAGACCACCCGCCCGGGCTGAAAACAGAAGCATAAACGATGCCATGGAGAAGAGAGATCTTCTGCGAGAGGGTGGTAAACCGCCTTCAATAGGAACACAGAGATCTGTTAGTGGAAGGTACAACACAGGATGCTTAACATGTAGAAAGAGTTCTTTTCATTAGAAACACTGAAATAATATACAAAGTTTATCAAAAGACACAATATCTCTAATGGTCACATGATTCAGGAGAAGCAGAATAAAAAGTTATCATTTTAAGTTATTAACGAGATAGGTAACAAGTTCTTAATGTTCAAACTTGAAAACCTTGTTTTGCTTCCAACTATATAATAGAAAAGATATAATCACGAACTGCACAAGAATGTCAACTGAAAGTAAACTATCCCAAAATGATTCGCATGGAAAGATTCAATATCGCTATATTCAAACCCTCTCATTGGTGTTCTCTTGCTAATTTGTTTTCTCACTATTCCCCTAAGATATTTATAGTGAATTGAGATGCATTTATTTTTACTCAAAAGGGTTTGTGTTTAAATATACTTTTGTAGTTTTTTTTTAACTCTCTTTTAAGACTTTTTTTTTTTCCTTGAAATATTTTTGTATCTTTTTCTTTATTTCAATGAGAATGAGAAGGTCGTATCTTGTTAAAGAAAATTACAGAGACCGAATCCCAAAATTCACGAGCATCTAGGCAGGCACAGTAAGCTCAAGGCTGCCCTTTTCCCACATAATGAATAGTTTCCTACTAAATACAAAATGATTTCAGATTACCTTCTTGATCCACAGCTATGCTTCGAAGGGAAAATGCCAGCTGAAAACATCGTACGAGAGCCATGTGGCTTGAAGTCTGTTAAGAATCACGACTTAGCAGTTCTTTTTGTTTTTCAGATCAGCATTTAAGAGTGAACTCCTAAGACTCCAAACAAACTAAGTTATCAAGTAAATTTATCCAAAGAATTCACCTTAGACCGGGTAAATAGCAAAGCTATGCTATAAGTGTGGGCCATAGCCTCAAAATTTGCAGGGGTATTATCAGAAGATGTAGCTTGAACCCAGATTGACGAGAGCAGGAGACTCACTTGGTGACTGCTTAACCGGAGGGAAGTCAACTTCTGGAAAGTTTAAACATATGACTCTAATTTTCATTATAGAACGCTTCCATAGAGCAATGAATGTATTATGAGCAATTTACCGATAGTAAGAAAAGATAAGTGTTCAGAATTTCATACAGTTTTTGCCTCGCTGAAAATGTGATTGAAACTGGAGGATCCATGCATAGATGGATGTGTGACAGATTTCTCGGTGATGAAGTTGGCTGGTTGGATTTCTTCCATTCGTACCCCATTTATGGGTTCTGATACATGTTTGTCTTCATCTTTAAAGGAGAAACTTCCACTAATCAATTTTTGTGTTGCACAGCCAAATGGTAACCATGAAACATTTTTTGAGGAAATCGCATTCAGTTCCATCCTAGGACACACAATGGATGGCATAAGCACTATAGAGAAAATGTCGTGGGCCCCAATTCGAGTCTCGAGATCAGGGTGAGCCATTGCTAAAAGCAACTGATGAAATAGGGCATCAGGAAAAGCCTGAAGAAAAAACATGATAGATTTAGGATCTAAGTTTCACATAATCTTGGGATCCAGCAGCACATGTATGTCTCCTAAGCTCAGACAGTCCTCTCCTATCTCAAAAACAATGCAAAAAACATAAAAATTTTGCAGTAAGGTTACTTGCCTTCCTGTAATAAGAAACATTAGGAATAGATGATACCGCCATTGCAGTCTGATAAATAGCGGAGATTGTTGCTCGAGCTGAAATATTATTATTTGGAATATTCTCCAGCACAACAGCTAGTGTATCAAGTATGGGTCCCGCATCCCCTACCTGTTAGTTTCAAATGGTTTTAGTGAAAAACATGCAGTGAAAACCACAGTCCCTCCAGAATGAAATAATGAGGACAAGCTATTATTATTTGGAAACTCTATATCAATGATGATAGAAAAATATGCATTTATTTATTTATATTTATTAAAAGGAAGATAGTGTATTTAACAATTCTTGAAAGCAAGTAAAAACAAAGGAAAGAGAGGAAAAGATCAACAAATGCATAGTACATACTCTAGTCCCCAAACCACTGCAAATCGAATTATTGAAAAGTAAAATAAAGAACCCACATGTGGAGGGATGGCTGAAAAGAAATAGGAGAAAATATTGAAAAAAAAAAAATCGATAATCAAACACCGTTAGATTTAAGGTAGAAACCAACTTTCGAGGGATTACTTAAGCCAAAGTGTTTTGAGGTCTATAGCCATAAAGCAAATTTCAATAGACTTTGTAGAATTAGATATAAAAACATTGTACAAGAAGACCACATGGCCTACCATAAGTTCTGAGACAAAAGGGGTTAAGCAAAAGACCACGCAGCAATAACACTCAAAATATTAGCTCTGCCAAACTTGGAAAGCATAAGGGATTTATGAAAAATACCCCCATTATTATCGAGGGAAAATAATCGTGATGATTTGATATGCATACATTTCTTAAGAATTCTATAGTTATTTTTAACTATTCTTGTAAAGGATCTTATGAATCAATGGTCCAAGTATGACAAAATGTTCCGTTTAACAGACATGGACAGCATAGTAAGACAAGAAATAAATAAATTAAAAAAAAAAAAAAAAAAACCCATATATTCATACATGGCTGAAGAGACTTGTACGAAAGGCCTAACATAAAACTGGATATTTCAGGAGGCTCAGAAAGTAATATGCCATAAATGGACAAGTTTTGGGGTTCATTTCATCATTGCCTACCAAACTCAATAACATCCAATTATCAGAATAAATGTGAAAAAGAAAAGAAAAGAAAAGAAAAGACCAACCTTCTTTGAGAGCTGAGAAATGCAATTTTCCAATGCCAACTGAAGGTCGGTACTCCATTTATCTGTGTCGTGTCCATTGCTAGATGCTTCAGATGAACAGAGTAGGCACTTCCGTAGATGTTTTATCAAATCAGTGATAGCCCCAATAATAGTAACCGAGGCTAGCGGTTTTGCATTTTGAACAAGTTGTGTGGTTACATTGATAATATCTGTTTGAATCTGAGGCTCTTTTACAATACTTTTATGATCCAAGTGCTTGACAAGAATCGGAAACAAAAGATACGAGTTGTCACCTGGTATCAAGGAAAAAGTTTCACCAAAAAGTGGGGAAAATCAAACGATGGACAACAGTAGAATAACTGCTAACAGAAACATTCAATAACAATAAGTTTCAAATATAACCTGATTCATCCAAAAGCAATTGCATAAATGACAATACCGAGCAGGCAAGTCCTTTTTCTAATGACCATTGATTTTCAGTATCAAAATGATGAAATAGAGGTTCAAACATACGCCTGACAGTTGTAGCTTCCGTTGCCAATCTAGCCATATTACACAAGCAAACTCTAGACCAATAAGAAGGGTTCTTGGACATATCCCTGTGATAATGGTGGATGATGTAAGAAACGGGCCCAGTGATCATGTCCGAACAAATAATAGTTGAACCAATTAAACTAATAGAACTATGGACTTACGTTTCAGCTTCCAAATTGATAAAATGGTTAAATGTTGAGACCTTTTGATTAACATCTAATGTAGAAGAGCTATGGTTTTCTACTTTATCCTGTCCTTCAATGTTCTGAGCCTCTGAATGAGAATACTGTCCATCTACTTCGTAGTTCTCCAAAACCACTGATATAATCTATTTCGAGGACAAGTTAGAAAATTTCATATTAGCATGGATCCCAACAATATCTTGTACACACCAACAAAAAATCCTTTGAATTTTACAAGTTAAAAAAAGAACACAAAATACTCCGACGCCCTTGGTATTTCTGGGAAAAAGAAAAACGACAACAAGATTAAGAGACAGCTCACTTTGTCAAAGTCCATTGAGATGTGAGATTGCTCGCCCATGAACAATATCTACAAAAATATTTTTTAAAGCAATGCATCAGAATATTATCTGAACGAAGTAAATAATTGTATTAATGAGTTAACCGGAAAAAGAAAAAGAATCAAACTGGGAAAATAACCAGAGATTTCAGTCATCAGGTTTCATAAGAGAAGCAGAATCCAAGAAGGGAATAGTTCTATCAATCTAAATAATCACATCTTCTAAGAGAAATCGTTAATCCGGTAAGCGAATATAGGACAGTGGATGTACCAGCAATCTCAATCATCAAATGTATTAAGAGAAGCAGAATCTAAGTAGGATCTAATCTACAAAAGGTGAAGAACGCATCCAAAGAAATTTAATAACCATGGATAGAAGGGACTTTGCTAAATAGTAGCAGACAGGGATTTTGAGATTCAGATATAAGAATGCTCTTGCCAGTAATCTATTTTGACCATTTCAAATTTGATAACCATGGATGAAGATGACAAATCAAAACGATGAAAAGAAAGTTGTACTCAAAATACATTTACAATTATCTAGAGTATTAGCATCAGACCGAGAGAGGGAGAGAGTAATACCATAGAAGCTAGAGCTTGAAGTCCGGCTGACCGCAAATGAGGTGCCTCCTCATTACTCTCACCTTCTAGAGCCAATTGGCAAAGTTTTGGAATGATGCCCTCTAAGTTGAACATATATGTATTATCTGTCTACTTTATTTGGATAGTTAGTGTCATATAATCACTAAATGATAGGGCAGAAGATTCAAAGAGAGAGTCATCTTCATTAAGATACAAGGGAATAACATGCTTGCAAAGCTTCTACTTACACAGGATGCAAAAAAATTACAAATGCATTATCCATAAGTGGGTAAAGTACGTAATAACAATTTGACATGCAACATAATAACAAAATCAGCAATGAAACTTCTGAATGTATATTCTTCAAGTACCTGGCTACGAATGAAATCAACAAGGATATTGCAACCAAGAATCTGCACATCATCATGCCGTGTTTGTTCTAAAAGAGTTCGAGAAATCCCAATTAAGCTATTGGCAAATAGTGGCCTGCAAGAGTTGAAGTGTTTAGGTAAATGACATGCAGAAAATCTGATTTCATGAAAGATCAAAGTACATGTTTTCCAAGCCTAGATCGTAAGATTTTAATTCAATACTATCATATGTAATAGTAATTCAAAAGTAAAGTGGTAATCGAACTCTCAAAATGAATGATTCCACTTAAATTACACCATAATTTAGTAAATCAAACTTACATCTGGTCTTTGCACATTAATAGAAGTTTTCTGTATATACATATTACAACTTTCACATATCCAAAGTTCTCATTCCGCAAATCTTTGTAGCATCTTTGCTCCAGGTGTTCGGTAATCTACAAAGTCAAAATCAAAGAACAAGAGAAAGAGTGAAAAACTTAGCTGGGACATTTAATAAACAAGTTTAGTGCGTTTAGTGAAACAGTGAAAAACACACACCAAAAGGCAGACCACAGAGCCTTCGGAAGAAAATAACAAGAAAGGGCTTTGGCTGTTAAGAGTCAGAAACAAAAGACCGCTACGTAAAAAAAAGTAATATGCAAGCTAGGGACTGAAGGAAGCATGAACCGTATGAAATTCTAAACCTCCTCTAAAGACCCCGCAATACCCAAAAAAATCCTTCTATTCCAAATATAGTATAAGATAGCTAAGACACCACTTATCAGTGGAAACCTTTAATTCCAAAAAGGTGGAAACAAGAATAACTTCTAACAACACAGTGTGACATGACTCACTCAAAACTAAAACCACACCCAAAATACCTGCAGTAAGCCCAACCCAATTGTCTTTCCAAATGAACGCCTCCAAAATACATGATCAAAATCCTAAGTTTATAAGGAACGCACTACTAAGGCATAAGCATCAAAGAGGGTCTTTCTAGATAAAATTCATGGAGTTGATTCTCCCAAAGACAGCAGGCCAAGAGAATATTTGAACTTTCTTTGAAGTTTTAACCTCCCAAAGCTTAGAAGATAAAGAAGAATGTAGTCCGTTGGGTGAAAAAACAAGGCTATAAATATCCATAACCTTTCTTTCAGATTGCTGTTCTTAATTTATTTTTCACACTGCATCTTTGACTTCTTATTTCAAAAATCAATGTTAAGAGTGACATATCAAAAACCTTCTTGTGACTCAATCGAGAGATTATCATGTACATCAGACAAAAGGGTTTTTTGTATGCTGCTAACCTACTGCATTTATGTATGACTCCTATACAAATATTTCATAACCAGAAAACAAATCCAAGGATTCCTAAAATCGAAATTGCAACCAATTCATCTTGAAACTACAACAGCTTTTGCTTGAAGACAGAAGAAGATTTCAAGTATGAATAAGAGGGAAAAAAAAGTTACATACCTTGGGAATACGCAACGGGTTCTTTGAAGCATAGTCACAGAGTTTACAAATTTGTCTATCATTTGGTTCAGCATCCTAGCAGATGGAAGTTATAAAATAAGTAGACATATAAAAATTGAAATGTAAATCTACAGTGAATAAGATCAAGAAACTATACAACACAATATATCTTTTCTTACGACCACATTTGTTATAGCCAAAATCATTGTAATTGATTCATTGTTATCAGAAGAGTAAGAGAAGTGAAGAACAAAAGTCGCTAGACTTCCAAAAACAATGGTTACTAATTCACAATTCCAGAACTCTTACCTGAATCCAATTTGTTCTTACTCTAAGACTAGCAAAATTGGCACAATCATTTAAAGCTTACACGCAAAGACTAACTCCTCACCTGATTACGAGGAAATATATCAGCAAGGAACTTCTTGTATCGTTTCACAGGCTGTCTTGATCTCGCCCGCATAGAAGGACAGAAGAAACAGAGGCTACCACAGGCAGGAATAACCCGCCTAGACATAACCCCCATGATTTCTCAAGAAATTCAAACCTGCTCTGAAAGTCCACGAACAAAATCACACGAACTCATGAACAATTGTAATTCAAGACAACCAAAGAAGAACAAGTTTATATAGGTCATAACATACTGTCAGTATTAAATCGATTCAAAACCCAACAATGAAATGTGATGAATTATTGAAGCAGAGAAGGAGAGATCTTACCAAACTGAAACAGAAGCTCAAACAAGTAAAGCGACGGTATTCACCAATAAGAAATCAAACTCTGATCGGGAATTGCGATCAAGCTACTACTGCGGGCGTGATCTATAGCACCCTGAAGAAAAATGTTCCAAATTTTAGAAAGAAATTTTCAAAACCCAGAAATGAGTCAATTCAGAAAATGGAAAAATCGTAGAAATTAAAGAACAAAAAGAAAGGCAAAATTAAAATTACCTGAAATGGCGTAATGTGGAGGAAGAGAGAAATCTAAACAATAATGGCGAGATTAAAAAAAAAAAAAAAGCAAAAGAAACAAAAAGGGAAAAATGAATGAAATTCCGAAGAAAAAATTAATATGAAAATGACAAAAGTCCCAACGGTCCCGTAAATGAAGGGATCATACTCCCTTTCTTTTTACAGAGTGAATTCTAAATACACCCCCATCCAAATCTCTTCTCTCACCTACATCAACGTTGCTTTTCCTTTTCTGATTATTTTAATAAAAAGAAAAAAAGGTTTTAAATTCTACAACTTTATTATATTTTGTTTCTATTTACTCACTTTTTGTAATTGGTGTAGCTTTTCAAATATCTGCTTTTAATGGTAGAAATTAAATAACTTATTTACTAAATTTAATCTTAAATTTAATATTATTCGACTCCATATATGTAACCATCCTACTTTTAATATATGATCGATCTGGTAGAAGTTGTCATTTAATCGGTGGTTCTTTGTCTTAATCTAAAAGGTATTTAATGTACCTCCTCCAACCCCTAATAAAGGTACAAAACCAAATAGTTTAATTAAAAATTAAATAGATTTAAATCTCTATAATTGAATCATTAATTTCATAGAAATTTTAATTTGCTCCGGAATGACAGGGAAGTAATAATTGAATCAAATTATGGTGTATGAGTTTGCTTGGATTAAAAAAATCTTCGGACCAACCTGAAATTTTAATAGAGTCACAACTCAACTCAATGTTTTATTATCAGTTTGGTTGGATTATTAAATTATGTTTTTTAATTATTTTTAAAAATCTTATCAACCATCATAACACATTACTAACCTCGGCCGCTTTTAAAAAATAGGGGAAGGTTGAGTTAAGTTAGATTGCAACCCTATATCAGTTGAATTGATCTGAAAAAAAAAAAAAAACCAATCTCATTCGAATCGAAAAAAGAAAAAATTAAATAATTTTAATATTTATGAGTAATGGAGTCATACAGACACTATATATATATCTTTTCTACTCTAGATGAGTCCAAGTGGGATTTTGGGGTATGCCATAAATGCAAGGTAGGTGTGTGGAGTGAGACGAGGGGTTCCCTTAATCGATGGCAAAAGGCATAGCTGTCCCAAATTTGGCTGCTTCTTTACCAAGCAATTTCCCAAACTTTGGCCTGCATTATAACCCACGCCATTTCTCTCTTGTCACTATCTTCCTGTCTCAATCAATGTTTCATTGTTGTTTACATTTTTGTTTTTCAATTTTTTTCGTCCAAAACCGAGTAGGTGTCGGTGCACACGTTGCTCCCGAGGCTGAAAATGAGGAAGTCGACATTGATGCATTAGTAGAGATGTTTATGGGTCGAGCCAAAATGGAGAAGTCTTCTCCATTCTCGTTGTAACGGTCCTATTTTTCTTAATAAAATAGAGATATCATTACATGCATAACATGCCCCCTATTATATACGAAAAAAAATCGATAAAACATTTCATGAACTTAAACACTCATAATAAATTCATTTAAAACAATATTGTTATCAACGACATAGTGAAAAATTACAATAAAATGACGTAATGACTTGGTTCCATGGCTTTCATAGTAATGCTATCATTCGTATAGGGGTGTAACGTGGCTTGAGTATTTAAAAATACTCAGTAAACTCTATAGTTCGGGTCAAAAAATGCAAATACAAGCAATCATGATGGGACTTATCTTTTCATAAAGATCATGACATGGTCTTGGGTTCTATTTGTCAGTTTAGTCACAGTTGATGTGTAGTACTTCCTTATAAATTCACTCACGTATACATGGACCCACCAGTAGACTCGTATATGTATCTTTGGGCCTGACTCCTCAAGCTAGCGCCCGCTAACGCTATAGAACGCCAAGGTAGGAAAGGGTCTGCATAATATCATGGTGAACATAGATATCGTAAAGTATGTATCCTTACTAAAACATAACGGGTAAGTATCCCGATGCACGTGTCATACAAAATGCATAAGGTCCCATAACATTAAAACATGACATATATTCATGATACTAGTCTACCTTCATTCTTTTCCCAACATAACATTCCTATGTGACATGCATACTTGATTCTTGTCATATTGTTCATGATTAACCATACATGATTTTCTAATATCTCATAGGCATAAGGTGTACGTATTAACATAATTTACATGGTGTGGTATATGGAGGTTCATGCATCAAATAACATCGATAACGTAGTATGATTCCATGAAACTATGTTATGTTATAAAAAATGTTAAACCATGTTATACATTACATTATGAGATGACAATAAATAATTAAGTTATATATGCATCGAAGTAAACTATAAATGCACACACTATGACGTTATGTTGCGGTATTATATAGACCATAATACAATGTGTGCTTCTTTCCGTCCGTGGTATATCAGCAGTGTGAGTGTACGATACTCGAAGGCTAGGTTCAAGGGGTACATATACGAGCTCGCTGGCGGTCATGTGCGCGTATGTGAGTCATTTGTAGAGAAGTACTATGCATCAAATTTTATCCAAATTGGAAATAGAGACCAAGATCATGTCATAATGTTTTATGAAAGGGTAGGTCCTAAACATAATTGTATGTGATTGTAATTCCTAACCCCAACCGTGAGGGGTTACTGACAAAGTATTTCTTCAGTCATGTTCTACTCCTATTTTTCAAGTAAAGATAAGGTACATATCTACATAAAAGAGGACGTAACAATGATGTCCATGAGACTAAAGTTAGGATAGATACATTCATATTGTTTATAGCTTTTTATTTATTTATTTATTTAAATTTCACATTAATTATTTTCTTAAAAATGTTTCATTTTAATTCTTAAACTTTGTAATTATTTTAAAAATGTGGTACCCAGTAGAGGAGAGATACATGAATGAATTAAGACTACATCCCAATGAAAGCCATCATGTAGATAGATTACTAAAAATAGCTTAAAAAAATTAAAAGTTCGTGCACATCTTTTTTAGCAGCTCAATCATAGAAACGTTGAACGGTTAGAATTAGAATTAGTAGACTTAATTAATGTCACTAATGTGTGTAAAAATAGGAAAGCGTCTACATAATTTACTACTATATCTGAACTATATAGAATATTAAAATAACGTCGTGAATATCTTTAAAATTTTACGTATCAATTATTATTATTATTATTTTCATAAAAAAAACTTAAAAGAATATTGTGTATAAACTTTTTTGAATTATATATTGAGTTTTGATTAATTTAAAATTTGGGTCTTTCATTTATTTAATTTGAAAAATGTCTAAATATGTTTAAGATTATTTGATATATTATATAAATTTAAATTTTGGATTATGTGGCATTTTGTTTTGGAATATAAATATATAAATTTCTAATTTCTTCGAACAAACTTGGACAGGCAGAACAGAACAGAACAGAACCCGGTTTTGAAGCCCTAATAATACATCCAGTCCCTCCGCTCCTCAAATTTCCATGTCCATTAACCAGAACCACCTCCTCCGCCTCGTTCTTTCCTGCCGGAAAATCACCGCTCAGGTCACCAATCCAGACACCTCCACTATCATCGCTATGGCATCCTCCTCCGAGCAGGAATTCGTCGCGTATTACCACTCTAAACTCCACCGCTTTCCTCGATCCAACAACTTTTGGGACTCCAAAATCGCCTCTCGCGTCGGCGAAAAGCTCGGCCACCGTTTGAAGGAGATCGGTGTCTCCGATGTTCGGATTGATCTCGCCGAAGAACTTTCCCGCCCTGTGTACTATCGAAATAGGGTTCTGCCGCTCTTCGATTCTGTTCGGCGCTCTGGCGTCGCTGTCAATGGTGCTGAGAAGCTTGGATCAGGTGCGATCTAGCTTGGATTATTGATTTTCTTGATTCGGAGTTTATACGATTCGCGATTGAGATTGAATTTAGGGCAGATATGATTCGCTCTCCTTCACGTCGATGATTTTAGGAATTTTCTTTTTTAAATTTAGGGCACATATTATAACAATTTTGACACATTTTCGATCTCTTTCTCTCTTTTGTCTTCGATTAAAATTGTAATAATATTCTGCTTTATTTTTATTTTAAATTTTAAGTTTATAAACACTCATTTTACTTCTTTTTTTTTATTACATTTTTTTCAATATTTTCAAAAGAATACAAATAGTTTCAAAAACTTTGTGAATTTAAAATTTTTAGATCCGATCTTATCTTTTTATTTCAATATTTTGACATCTGTTTTGAAGTCGGAACGCCATATAAAAACTTGTTAGACATATCAAGGCAAAAGCAAAATAAGCAAGAAAGTCATATACTTACTAATTACATACTCTAAACGAATCTTCCGATCTCACATCAAATTTTGCTTCAATATAGTTTATACACAACTTTTTTAGACCGAAAATTTATTTATGCATAATTTCCCAACCATTACAACGAAAATTTATTTATGCATAATTTGGATACAATTTAGTTAATTATTTGATATAGTTTTAATTGAAATCGAAAAAAAAAAAAATTAAGGTGATATGAGTAAGTTTAAAGTGAGATACAATTTAGTTAATTATTTGATACTCATGGCAATTTAGTTAATTATTTGATACTGAGAAAAAATTGATGCGGTGGATATGGACAAAAAAAAATTTGCAACCTTGTCACAAAAGTTTAATACAATTTAATTAATTATTTGATAATGTCTTAATTGACACTCGGATTTTGAACATATATTTAAAATATTAGAAATTGTCAAATGGATTTGATCCTATATTTGAAATATTAGGAAATTGTCAAATGTGCTACTACAAAAGTTTAATACAATTTAGTTAATTATTTTATACTGTCTTAACTGAGAAAAATTGTTGCGGAAATCGAATTTTTTTTAAAAAAAATTGTTAATGTGCTACATTAATACTGTCTTAACAATGTGCTAGTCAATGCGTTACCGCGGAAGTTTAATACAGTTTAGTTAATATTTTATATTGTCTTAATTGAAATCGAGAAAAATCGTTGCGAAATTGAGAAAAAATCTTAAAAATTGCCCATGTGCTACATTAATACTGTCTTAACTATGTGCTACAGCAAAAGTTTGTAGTATTAGTCAAATATGTGATACTGGAATTTGAACATGGATTTGCTATGTGGAAATCGAAAAAAAATATTGCAGAGATCCAGAAAAATTGATCTAAAGCTAGGATTTGAACTGACAATGTGCTATGGCAGAAGTGTGATACAATTTAGTTAATTATTTAATACTATCTTAAACTGAAATCGTAAAAAATTGATCCACAACCAAGATTTGAATATGGATGTCAAATATTAGCAATTGTCATGCACTACGGTGGAAGTGTAATACAATATAATTATTTAATAATAACTTAACTAAAATTGAGAAAAAATCTTGCTTAAGTTTTGAACTTACATTTCCAATATTAGAAATTGTCAATGTGAGGTGGGAAAGTCGGAATAAATTTAGTTAATTATTTGATATTATTTTAACTGAAATGAAAACAAAATTGTTGCGAAAATCGAAAAAAACATTTAAAAAAATTGAGGATTTGAATCTAGATTTTAAAAATTATTAATTGTCAATGTGCTGCATTAAAAGTGTAATACAATTTTGTGATACTGTCTTAACTTAAATCAATTAATCCACAAAATAAAAAAATCAGATTTGAACCTGATTTAAGTCTTTAAAAATTGATCCACAAACGGAAATCGAGAAAAAATTGATCTGCAGTGAAGATTTGAATATGGATTCCAAAGATTAGAAATTGCCAATATGCTACAAAGTCGAGAAAAATTGATCCAATTTATAGCCGGGATTTATATTTAGATTTCAAAGATTAGAAATGGTTAATGTGCTAGTGCAAAAGTTTTTAGCATTATGTGATACTTTATTAAAAGAAATTGGAAAGATTAGAAATGGCTAATATGCTACTGCAAAAGTTTTTAGCATTAGTCATGCGATACTTTATTAACTGAAATCGATTAATCCGCAACCAGGATTTGGACGTGAACTTCAAATATTAGAAATTGTCAATGTGATACACTTACACAATTTAGTTAATTATTTGATAATGTCTTAACTGAAATTGAAAAAAAATCTTAAAAAATTGATCCCCGATTTGATACTTAACTGAAATTGAGAAAAAATAAAAATTGATTGATCCCAGCCAAGATTTGATATTGTCTTAACTGAAATAAAAAATTTGATTGAAAAGATTAGAAATAGTCAATGTGCTACGGTAGAAGTTTGACACAATTTTGTTAATTATTTGATTCCAATTTGAACTTGGAATTTCAAAGATTAGATATTGCCAATGTGCTATTCTGGGAGTGTGTAACAATTTAGTTAATTATTTAATACTGTCTTAACAGAAAGAGAAAAAAACGAGAAAAAAACGTAAGTGCATTCCAATTTAGTTAATTATTTGATATTGTCTTAATTGAAATCGAGAAAAAATCTTAAAAAATTGATTCGTATTAAAAATTGTTAATGTTCTCCTAGGAAAGTTTAATATAATTTAGTTAATTATTTGAAATGTCTTAACTGAACTCGATAAAACATCTTTGCGAAAATCGAAAAAAATCCATCAATAACTAGGATTTGTACTAGAATTTCAAATATTAGAAATTGTCAATGTGCTACTGCAAAAGTTTAATATTTTTTTAGTTAATTGTTTCATACTGTCTTCACTGAAATCGAGAAAAAATCGATGCAAAAAATCAAGAAAAATCTTTAAAAATTGATCCGCAGCCAAGATCTGAACCTGAATTTCAAAGATTATGAAGGAAAAACTCAAAGAACCGTGAGTTAAGGTCCTAAATCGATCAAATTACTCGATAATTAGGTAACGCTAGAATAACCCATTAGATGAACTCCGTTGCTTATGAAATTTTAATGCTGAGTATATTATAGTATTTTGAGGTTATATATGAAGTTTGGTGGTCGTTGGATAAGGATAAAGAGGTAAACCAAGAAATGGTGCAAAATGACCATAATGCCCCTAAGGATATCTACGTACGGTTCATGACTTAGATGACCTCCAAATGCTATGAAACCCTGAAGTAGATCTTATTTTATGATTTTTGATGATTTGGTGAAGTTTGAAAGCCATTGGAACACGTTAAGTAGCAAAACCATGAGTTAGGGATAAAATGACCAAAATGCTCCTAGGACTACTTATGAGATTTCAAGATTTATACGTGCTCCGAATGATTTGCTACTTCTTATAAGGACAATTATGAAGAACATGAAGATAAGTTTGAGATTTCAATTTGATTGGAATAAGTTTGGAGCCTAAACCAAGTTAGGACCTAAGAAACACCTAAAGGAAACACCACAAGAATCAAGACTCTTCTAAAACCCTTTAAAAAACTCCCTCCTTAGGAATATATGACCTTCTAGAACAAATAACGCTAAGATGGGTTCATATTGTTACAAATACAAGTTATAACATATGCCTCAAAAAATTAAGGACCTTAGAAACTTACAAGATTAAGAACCAAGAACAACAACACACAAGCTTTACAACTACCCAAGTAAGAAGAATGGTTGGTACCACTCAAGGACAAAAGACCAAGGTCTCAAAACTCAGAAACTTAAGAATGCTAGGTAATACTCTAGTCATATCCAAAGTGACCCATGACCTCCCACCAAGCGGTGCCCAAGAATTCCTCTTTTAGGTGGGATGCCTTGCACCATGTTTCCTTAGTAGGATGTCATGCCTCAAGTTTCCCTCATCTAGAAGAGATGTCCTGCAGACTTGCAGGATGCCATGTTCAAGTATGCACCGAGTGACCTTTATGGTCTATCAAGGGGAGTAGTCTAAGGTCACAGAGGAACAAGAAGAGATTAAGTTACCGTAGCCACGAATCAAGAACCGCCTAAGACCTCCCACGGTACAACATGCTCATGACTTAGACTACACTACTTGGAATGCATGAAGCCTTGAGCTTAGGTAAGCAGACTGTATTATAGGGCAAGCCCTTGATGCAATATTAAGACTACATCGCTTGGAACGTAAGAAGCCTTGGATGTAGGTTTTTAGACTATGCCGCTTGGAACGCATGAAAACCTTGGGCATAGGTTAAACAGACTATTTTATAGGGCAAGCCCCTGATGCAGTATTAAGACTACATCGCTTGGAACGTAAGTGTTAAGGATAGTTGACCGTTCATTATAAGGCAAATATCTAGATATTTGCCTTACATTACGGGTTACCATATTTGCCCTCTTATTAAATGCAAATATATTGTATTCATTTATTATTCTTTCCTTTTATCGCTATTTCCTTATTATTTGTAATTTACCTTATTTCTGTATTATGTAAATGATTATAAATAAGAGAACTCTCACCACCATTTGGGTGTGGTGGATTAATCAAACATTCACATGGTATCAGAGCCCTTTCGGTTTAATAACCCTGATCCTTTCTTCTCTATGGCTTCCGAATCTTGTTATCATCTTCTTCCTTTCAATACTCTAATCCATATGATCACCATCAAACTTTCTTCCTCCAATTATCTTCTTTGGAAAAGCCAACTTCTCCCTCTCCTTGAGAGTCAAGACATGCTGGGCTATGTCGATGGAACTATGGTTCCACCACCTCGCTTTGAACCAGAAACCTCCTCAACATTCAACCTCAAATATTTGGCATGGAGAGCGATCAACGACTTCTCTGTCTCTTGCTCTCCTCTCTCACTGAGGAAGCCATAGCCGTTGTCGTTGGTCTCTCTACTGCACGTGATGTTTGGCTTGCGTTGGAAACTACGTTCAGCCATCAGTCAAAAGCTCGTGAACTGAGACTCAAGGACGACTTGCAGTTGATGAAACGTGGCACAAAACCTGTTGCTGAGTATGCCCGTGCCTTCAAAAAAATTTGTGACCAACTTCATGCCATTGGCAGACCCGTCGAGGATATTGATAAAGTGCACTGGTTCCTTCGTGGACTCGGCACCGAATTTTCAGCTTTTTCTACTGCTCAGATGGCTCTCACCCCTATCCCCTGTTTTGCAGATCTAGTCTCTAAAACTGAAAGTTTTGAGTTGTTCCAGCGCTCCCTTGAGTCCTCTGACTCCACTCCTACAGCATTCACAGCCACTAATCGTGGTCGCACCCATGGAAGTCACCCTGCTTCCTTTACCAACCAGCGAGGTCGTTCTTATTCTCACAAAAACAACTCTTCTAATCGAGGACGAACCCACTCAAGTCAGGGTCGTCGACCACCTCATTGCCAAATATGCCGCAAAGAGGGCCATTATGCTGACCGCTGCAACCAACAGTATGTTCGACCTGATTCTTCTCATGCTCACCTTGCTGAAGCCTTTAACACGTCATGTTCTATTGCTGGACCCGATGCTGCTGATTGGTTTCTGGACACTGGAGCTTCGGCCCATATGACTGCCGACCCATCAATTCTGGATCAGTCTAAAAGTTACACGGGTAAGGACTCTGTGATCGTAGGAAACGGTGCATCCCTACCCATTACCCACACCGGTACTCTTTCTCCTATTCCAAATATTCACTTATTAGATGTTTTGGTTGTCCCTCACCTCACTAAAAATCTTCTTTCCATAAGTAAATTAACGTCTGATTTTCCTCTCTCCGTTACATTTACTAATAATCTTATTACTATCCAGAATCATCAAACAGGAAGGGTGGTGGCAACCGGTAAAAGAGATGGAGGGCTATATGTGCTGGAGCGCGGCAACTCTGCTTTTATTTCAGCCCTTAAAAGCAAATCTTTACGTGCTTCATATGATTTATGGCATGTTCGTCTGGGTCATGTGAATCATTCTGTTATTTCTTTTTTAAATAAAAAAGGTCATCTTTCTCTTACGTCTTTATTGCCTTCTCCATCATTATGTAATACTTGTCAGCTTGCGAAAAGTCATCGATTCCCTTATTCCCGCAATGAACGTAGGTCGTCTCATGTGTTAGATCTTATTCATTGTGATCTTTGGGGTCCTTCTCCAGTCAAATCAAATTCGGGTTTTCTTTATTATGCTATTTTTATTGATGATTATTCTCGATTCACTTGGTTTTACCCTTTAAAATTTAAATCTGATTTTTTTGATATTTTTCTTCAATTTCAAAAATTTGTGGAAAATCAATATCCTTCTCGTATCAAGGTATTTCAAAGCGATGGAGGTACCGAATTTACTAGTACTTGTTTCAAAACTCATTTACGTAATTCTGGCATCCACCATCAACTCTCTTGTCCATATACACCTGCTCAAAATGGTCGTGTTGAGAGAAAACATCGTCATTTGACTGAGACTGGCTTGGCCCTTCTCGTTCACTCTCATCTTTCTCCTCGTTTTTGGGTTGACGCCTTCAGCACTGCAGTTTATATTATCAACCGGTTGCCTACTCCACTTCTTGGAGGTAAGTCACCCTTTGAACTCCTTTCTGGCTACACTCCACATTATGACAATTTTCATCCCTTTGGTTGTCGTGTTTATCCTTATTTGCGTGATTATATGCCTAACAAGCTTTCTCCCCGCAGCATTCCTTGTATTTTTTTGGGTTATAGTCCTGTTCATAAAGGGTTTCGCTGTCTTGATCCCGCCACCACTAAGCTATATATCACCTGCCATGCTCAATTTGATGAAACTCACTTTCCTGCTATCCCTAGCTCCCAAGCCCAACCTCTTTCCACTATTCATATTTCAAATTTCTTGGAACCACATCTTCATCATATTGATTCATCCCCCCCCTACCACTTCATCACCGCACATTCCTCAATCCAGTTCATCCCCGTGTGATATTTGTTCTGACCTTGTAGATGAGTCTGTGCAGGTTGATACTTCTCTTGCAGGTTCCACTTTGCCACCCTCGACTTCTAATTCGACCTCTATTGAACCTCCTGTTGATTTCTCTTCTTTGGGCACTCATCCTATGATCACACGCGCCAAAGCTGGTATATTCAAGACTCGTCATCCAGCAAATCTTGGTATGTTGGGCTCATCTGGACTTCTCTCTACTCTTCTTGCATCCACTGAGCCAAAAGGATTCAAATCTGCGGCTAAGAATCCTGCTTGGGTGGCTGCCATGGATGAAGAAATTCGAGCGTTACAACAAAATGATACTTGGACTTTGATTCCTCGCCCTGCCAGCGCCAACATCGTGGGCTCTAAATGGGTGTTTCGTATTAAATATTTGCCCGATGGATCCGTCGAGCGTTTCAAGGCTCGTCTCGTTGCCAAAGGTTATACTCAGGTTCCTGGTCTTAACTACACTGACACTTTCAGTCCGGTTGTCAAAGCTACCACTGTCCGTGTTGTGCTTTCTATTGCAGTCACAAATAAATGGCCTCTTCGACAACTTGATGTCAAGAATGTTTTTCTCAATGGAACGCTTATTGAACGTGTTCATATGGAACAACCTCCTGGGTATGTTGATCCTCGATTTCCTATGCATGTTTGTCTATTAAAGAAAGCTCTCTATGACTTAAAGCAAGCTCCTCGTGCTTGGTTTCAGCGTTTTAGCTCATTTCTTCTCACACTTGGGTTTTCTTGCAGTCGCGCTGACACGTCCCTTTTTGTCTTTCATCAGCAATCTAACCTTATCTATTTGCTTCTTTATGTTGATGACATTATTGTTACCGGCAACAACTCATCTCTTATTAACAGCTTTACTCGCAAGCTTCATTCTGAGTTTGCTACCAAAGATTTGGGTTCTCTCAGTTACTTTCTTGGTCTTGAAGCTTCACCCACTCCTGATGGTCTCTTTATCAGTCAGTTAAAATATGCTCGAGATATTCTTACTCATGCTCAGTTGCTCGATAGCAAACTAGTTCACACTCCCATGGTTGTTTCTCAACACTTGACTGCTGATGGTTCTCCTTTCTCTGATCCTACTCTCTACAGATCTCTTGTTGGCGCCCTTCAGTACTTGACTATTACGCGTCCAGATATTGCCTATGCTGTCAATTCTGTCAGTCAATTCTTGCATGCCCCTACTGCAGATCACTTTCTTGCTGTCAAACGTATTCTTCGCTATGTCAAAGGAACACTCCACTTTGGTCTTACCTTTCGTCCATCCACTGTTCCTAGTACGCTAGTCGCTTATTCGGATGCTGACTGGGCTGGTTGTCCCGATACTCGTCGTTCTACATCCGGCTATTCTATTTATCTTGGTAACAATCTCATTTCTTGGAGTGCCAAAAAGCAACCTACTGTATCACGCTCCAGCTGTGAATCTGAGTATCGTGCTTTTGCCACAACTGCTGCTGAACTTCTTTGGGTTACGCATCTTTTGCATGACCTCAAGGTCCCTATTTCACAGCAACCCTTACTCTTATGTGACAACAGAAGTGCTATTTTTTTTAGCTCTAATCCTGTTTCTCACAAGCGGGCCAAACATGTTGAACTAGATTATTATTTCCTTCGAGAACTTGTTATCGCTGGCAAACTTCGCACACAATATGTACCTTCTCATCTCCAAGTTGCTGACATCTTCACAAAGAGTATTTCTCGACCTCTCTTTGAATTTTTCAGTTCCAAGCTTCATGTTCGTTCAAATCCGACGCTCAGCTTGCGGGGGGGTGTTAAGGATAGTTGACCGTTCATTATAAGGCAAATATCTAGATATTTGCCTTACATTACGGGTTACCATATTTGCCCTCTTATTAAATGCAAATATATTGTATTCATTTATTATTCTTTCCTTTTATCGCTATTTTCTTATTATTTGTAATTTACCTTATTTCTGTATTCTGTAAATGATTATAAATAAGAGAACTCTCACCACCATTTGGGTGTGGTGGATTAATCAAACATTCACAGGTTTTTAGACTATGCCGCTTGGAACGCATGAAAACCTTGGGCATAGGTTAAACAGACTATTTTATAGGGCAAGCCCCTGATGCAGTATTAAGACTACATCGCTTGGAACGTAAGAAACTTTGGATGTAGGTTTTCAGACTAGGTCGCTTGGAACGCATGAAGCCTTGGGTATACGTTAAGCAAATCGTATCGAAGGGCAAGCCCTAAGATGCGATAAGACTACGTCGCTTAGAACGCATGAAGCCTTGGACGTAGGTTAAGGCTGTGTCACTTGGAACACATGAAGCATTGGACACAAGATTGTTAGGTGCATGTCTAGTGCTGTAAATCCTAGGGGGAGTGTCTTAGAGGACAAACCAAGAACAGAACAAGAACCTAGAAAGTACCAAGAACAAGAGAAAGATCAAGGACTAGAACATGGATCAAGATATTAGTTTTAAGGAAAAGAACCAAGAACTATAGTATTAAGGTCATCAAAGGAAAATCAAGGTTTCAAAATTCAAGGATTAAGGTCCTCAAGAAAGAACAAGATAAGAACCCTAAGTCAAGAACAAGAATTAGAGGGCCTAAGTACTTACAACAAGAACAAGAACAAGGACAAGAACAAAGAAAGTGGTACACTAACATATCAAGGACACGATTAAGAGCCCACAAGTAGGCTACTTACTGAGTCTTGAACTCATTCCTTATTCTCCATTTTTTTACAAGTGATAAGGAGCTGGTCGAGGTCGGGAGCGGACTATGGAGCAGGTGCCATAGACAAACCTCACTCATCATCTTCAACTCTTTTGCTTTTGAACCTGGATTTCCAATATTAGAAATTGCCAACACAATTTAGTTATAAAAAATATTGATTTGCCACTAGAATTTGAACCTAGATTACAAAGATTGGAAATTTGATCCGCAGCCAAGATTTGGAAGATTAAAAGCTTTCAATGTGATACTACCCGGAAGTTTAACACAATTTAGTTAAATATTTGATACAAGTCTTCACTAAAACGAGAAAAGGCCGTTGCGGAAATCAAGAAAAATATTAAAAATCAATCCGCACCCAGGATTTAAACCTAAGACTAGTAATAACCAACATACCAACATGCTACTACGAAAATTTCTCGAAAAGAAAAAATCAATCCGCAAACAGGATTTGAACCTAGATTTCAAAGATGAGAAATTCCAATGTGCTACTGTGAAACTTTAATACGACCTAGTTGATTATTCAATATTGTCTTAACTGAAATACGAGAAAAAATCGTTGCGGAAATCAAGAAAAAATCTTTAAAAATTGATCCGCAGCCCGGATTTAAACCTGGATTGGAATTTTGATACGATTTAGTTAATTATTTGATACCGTCTTAACTAAAATCAGGAATTTTGATACAATTTAGTTAATTATTTGATACCGTCTTAACTGGAATCGAGAAAAAATGTTATACAATTTAGTTAATTATTTGATACTATCTTGCCGAAAAAAAACTCTTAAAATATGCGCTACTGCGGAAATTTGATACAATTTAGTTCATTGTTTGATACAATCGAGAAAAAAATCTTAGAAAGTGCGTTACAGCAGCAGATTTGATACAATTTAGTTAACTGTTTGATATTGTTTGAAATGAAATCTCGAGAAAAAATCATTGCGGAAATCGATTTGAACCTAGATTTCAAATATTAGAAATTTAGTTAGTTGTTCCATACTGTCTTAACTGAGATCGAGAAAAGACCGTTGCGGAAATCGAGAAAATAAAAATATTAAAAAAATGTGCCGGTGCGAAAGTGTCGAAGATTAGAAATTTTCAATGTGACACTCGGAAATTCAACACAATTTAGTTCATTGTTTCATACTTTTTAAACTGAGATCGAGAAAAGACCGTTGCGGAAATCGAGAAAATAAAAATATTAAAAAATGGAAAAAAAAAACTTTCAAAGCCGACCCGCAGCCAGGATTTCGAGTATGAGAAATTGCCAATGCGCTATTGCGGTATTTTGATGCAATTTAGTTAACTATTCGATACTGTCTTAACCGAAATCGAAAAAAAAAAATTGTTGCGAAAATCGAGAAAAAATCTTTAAAAAATTTGATCCGCAGCCAAAATTAGAAGCTAAGACTAGTAATAACCAGCATACCAGCATGCTACTATGAAAATTTCTCAAAAAGAAAAACTAAGATTAGAAGCTAAGACTAGTAATAACAAGCATACATGCTACTATGAAAATTTCTTCTTTGCGGAAATCAAGAAAAAATCTTTAAAAATTTATCTGCAGCCAGATTTTAATCCTGGATTGGAATTTTGATATGATTTAGTTAATTATTTGATACCGTCTTAACTGAAATCGGGAATTTTGATACAATTTAGTTAATTATTTGATACCGTCTTAACTGGAATCGAGAAATTTTTTTATACAATTTAGTTAATTATTTGATACTATCTTACCGAAAAAAAACTCTTAAAACATGCGCTACTGCGGAAGTTTGATACAATTTAATTCATTATTTGATACCGTCTTAACTGGAAATCGAGAAAAAATCTTAGAAAGTGTGCTACAGCAAACAGATTTGATACAATTTAGTTAACTCTTTGATATTGTTTGAACTCAAATATCGAGAAAAAATCATTGCGGAAATCGATTTAAACCTAGATTTCAAAGATTAGAAATTTAGTTCGCTGTTCCATATTGTCTTAATTGAGATCGAGAAAAGACCGTTGCGGAAATCGAGAAAAAAAATATTAAAAAAATGTGTCGGTGCGAAAGTGTCGAAGATTAGAAATTTTCAATGTGACACTTGGGAAGTTCAACACAATTTAGTTCATTGTTTCATACTTTTTTAACTGAGATTGAGAAAAGACCGTTGCGGAAGTCGAGAAAATAAAAATATTATAAAAATGGAAAAAAAAAACTTTCAAAGCCGATCCGCAGCCAGGATTTCGAGTATGAGAAATTGCCAATGCGCTACTACGGTATTTTGATGCAATTTAGTTAACAGCCAGGATTTCGAGTATGAGAAATTGCCAATGCGCTACTACGGTATTTTGATGCAATTTAGTTAACTATTCGATACTGTCTTAACCGAAATCGAGAAAAAAATTATTGCGAAATTTGATGCAATTTAGTTAACTATTCGATACTGTCTTAACCGAAATCGAGAAAAAAATTATTGCGAAAATCGAGAAAAAATTTGATCGACAGCCAAGATTTAAAGCTAAGACTAGTAATAACCAGCATGCTACTACGAAAATTTCTCGAAAAGAAAAAACCGATCCGCAGCCAGGATTTCGAGTATGAGAAATTGCCAATGCGCTAGTTCGGTATTTTGATGCAATTTAGTTAACTATTCGATACTGTCTTAACCGAAATCGAGAAAAAAATTATTGCGGAAATCGAGAAAAAATTTGATCGACAGCCAAGATTTAAAGCTAAGACTAGTAATAACCAGCATACCAGCATGCTACTACGAAAATTTCTCGAAAAGAAAAAACCGATCCGTAGCCAGGATTTCGAGTATGAGAAATTGCCAATGCGCTACTACGGTATTTTGATGCAATTTAGTTAACTATTCGATACTGTCTTAACCGAAATCGAGAAAAAAATTATTGCGAAAATCGAGAAAAAATTTGATCGACAGCCAAGATTTAAAGCTAAGACTAGTAATAACCAGCATACCAGCATGCTACTACGAAAATTTCTCGAAAAGAAAAAACCGATCCGCAGCCAGGATTTCGAGTATGAGAAATTGCCAATGCGCTACTACGGTATTTTGATGCAATTTAGTTAACTATTCGATACTGTCTTAACCGAAATCGAGAAAAAAATTATTGCGAAAATCGAGAAAAAATTTGATCGACAGCCAAGATTTAAAGCTAAGACTAGTAATAACCAGCATACCAGCATGCTACTACGAAAATTTCTCGAAAAGAAAAAACCGATTTGCAGCCAGGATTTCAACCTGGATTTCAAAGATGAGATATTGCCAATGTGCTACTGCAGAACTTTGATACGACCTAGTTGATTATTCGGTGCTGTCTTAACTGAAATACGAGAAAACATCGTTGCGGAAATCGAGAAAAAATCTTTAAAAATTGATCCGCAACCCAGATTTAAACCTGGATTGGAATTTTGATACGATTTAGTTAATTATTTGATACCGTCTTAATTGAAATCGGGAATTTTGATACAATTTAGTTAATTATCTGTTACCATCTTAATTGGAATCGAGAAAAAATTTTATACAATTTAGTTAATTATTTGATACTATCTTGCAGAAAAAAAAAACTCTTAAAACATGCGCTACTGCGGAAGTTTGATACAATTTAGTTCATTGTTTGATACCGTCTTAACATGAAATCGAGAAAAAATCTTAGAAAGTGCCCTACTGCAGAAGATTTGATACAATTTAGTTAACTGTTTGATATTGTTTGAATTGAAATCTCAAGAAAAAATCATTGCGGAAATCGATTTGAACCTAGATTTCAAAGATTAGAAATTTAGTTCCTTGTTCCATACTATCTTATCTGAGATCGAGAAAAGACCGTTGCGGAAATCGAGAAAATAAAAATATTAAAAAAATGTGTCGGTGCGAAAGTGTCGAAGATTAGAAATTTTCAATGTGACACTTGGGAAGTTCAACACAATTTAGTGAATTGTTTCATACTTTATTAACTGAGATCGAGAAAAGATTGTTGCGGAAATCGAGAAAATAAAAATATTAAAAAAATGAAAAAAAAAACTTTCCAAGCCGACCCGCAGCCAGGATTTCGAGTATGAGAAATTACCAATGTGCTATTGCAGTATTTTGATGCAATTTAGTTAACTATTCGATACTGTATTAACCGAAATCGAGAAAAAAATTGTTACGAAATCGAGAAAAAATCTTTAAAAAATTTGATCCGCAGGCAAGATTAGAAGCTTTCAATGTGATATATACGGAAGTTTAACACAAATTAGTTAATTCTATTGGATACTGTCTTAACTGAAATCGAGTAAAAAATTGTTACGAAATCGAGAAAAAATCTTTAAAAAATTTGATCCGCAGCCAAGATTAGAAGCTTTCAATATGATATAGACCGAAATTTAACACAAGTTAGTTAATTATTTGATACGAGAAAAGGCCGTTGCGGAAATCGAGAAAAATATTAAAAATCGATCCGTACCCAGAATTTAAAGCTAAGACTAGTAATAACCAGCATACTAGCATGCTACTACGAAAATTTCTCAAAAAGAAAAAACGGATCCTAGTTAATTATTTGACACTATCTTGCCAAAAAAGAACTCTTAAAACATGCGCTACTGCGGAGGTTTGATACAATTTAGTTCATTGTTTGATACCGTCTTAACTGGAAATCGAGAGAAAAAATCTTTGCGGAAATCGAGAAAAAATCTTAGAAAGTGTGCTACTGCAGCAGGTTTGATACAATTTAGTTAACTGTTTGATATTGTTTGAACTGAAATCTCGAGAAAAAATCATTGCGGAAATCGATTTGAACCTAGATTTCAAAGATTAGAAGTTGCCAAGGTGCTACTGCGGAAAATGTTATAGCATTTAGTTAATTATTTGATACTATTTTAACTGAAATCGAGAAAAAAAATCTTAAAAAACAGACCCGCAGCCAAGATTTCAAAGACTAGAAATTTTCAATGTGACACTTGGGAAGTTCAACACAATTTAGTTCGTTGTTTCATACTGTCTTAACTGAGATCGAGAAAAGACCGTTGAGGAAATCGAGAAAATAAAAATATTAAAAAAATGTGCCGGTGCGAAAGTGTCGAAGATTAGAAATTTTCAATGCGACACTTGGGAAGTTCACCACAAGGGTTTAGTTCATTGTTTCATACTTTTTTAACTGAGATCGAGAAAAGACCGTTGCGGAAATCGAGAAAATAAAAATATTAAAAAATGGAAAAAAAAAAAAAGAGCTTTCAAAGCCGATCCGCAGCCAGGATTTCGAGTATCAGAAATTGCCAATGCGCTACTGCGGTATTTTGATGCAATTTAGTTAACTATTGGATACTGTCTTAACCGAAATCGAGAAAATTTCTTAAGAGAATTTGATCCGCAGCCAAGATTAGAAGCTTTCAATTGATATAGACGGAAGTTTAACACAAATTAGTTAATTATTTGATACGATACAAGTCTTAACTGAAACGAGAAAACGCGGTTGCGGAAATCGAGAAAAAAGTTAAAAAATCGATCCGCACCCAGGATTTAAACCTAAGACTGACTAGTAATAACCAACATACCAACATGCTACTACGAAAATTTCTCGAAAAGAAAAAACAGATCCGCAGCCAGGATTTGAACCTGGATTTCAAAGATGAGAAATTGCCAATGTGCTACTGCGGAACTTTGATACAACCTAGTTGATTATTCGATGCTGTCTTAACTGAAATACGAGAAAAAATCGTTGCGGAAATCGAGAAAAAAATCTTTAAAAATTGATCTGCAGCAGCAGGATTTAAACCTGGATTGGAATTTTGATACGATTTAGTTAATTATTTGATACCGTCTTAACTGGAAATCGAGAGAAAAAATCTTTGCGGAAATCGAGAAAAAATCTTAGAAAGTGCGCTACTGCAGCAGGTTTGATACAATTTAGTTAGCTGTTTGATATTGTTTGAACTGAAATCTCGAGAAAAAATCATTGCGGAAATCGATTTGAACCTAGATTTCAAAGATTAGAAGTTGCCAAGGTGCTACTGCGGAAAATGTTATAGCATTTAGTTAGTTATTTGATACTATTTTAACTGAAATCGAGAAAAAGAATCTTAAAAAACAGACCCGCAGCCAAGATTTCAAAGACTAGAAATTTTCGATGTGACACTTGGCAAGTTCAACACAATTTAGTTCGTTACTGTCTTAACTGAGATCGAGAAAAGACCGTTGAGGAAATCGAGAAAATAAAAATATTAAAAAAATGTGTCGGTGCGAAAGTGTCGAAGATTAGAAATTTTCAATGCGACACTTGGGAAGTTCACCACAAGGGTTTAGTTCATTGTTTCATACTTTTTTAACTGAGATCGAGAAAAGACCGTTGCGGAAATCGAGAAAATAAAAATATTAAAAAAATGTGCCGGTGCGAAAGTGTCGAAGATTAGAAATTTTCAATGCGACACTTGGGAAGTTCACCACAAGGGTTTAGTTCATTGTTTCATACTTTTTTAACTGAGATCGAGAAAAGACCGTTGCGGAAATCGAGAAAATAAAAATATTAAAAAAATGTGCCGGTGCGAAAGTGTCGAAGATTAGAAATTTTCAATGCGACACTTGGGAAGTTCACCACAAGGGTTTAGTTCATTGTTTCATACTTTTTTAACTGAGATCGAGAAAAGACCGTTGCGGAAATCGAGAAAATAAAAATATTAAAAAAATGTGCCGGTGCGAAAGTGTCGAAGATTAGAAATTTTCAATGCGACACTTGGGAAGTTCACCACAAGGGTTTAGTTCATTGTTTCATACTTTTTTAACTGAGATCGAGAAAAGACCGTTGCGGAAATCGAGAAAATAAAAATATTAAAAAAATGTGCCGGTGCGAAAGTGTCGAAGATTAGAAATTTTCAATGCGACACTTGGGAAGTTCACCACAAGGGTTTAGTTCATTGTTTCATACTTTTTTAACTGAGATCGAGAAAAGACCGTTGCGGAAATCGAGAAAATAAAAATATTAAAAAAATGTGCCGGTGCGAAAGTGTCGAAGATTAGAAATTTTCAATGCGACACTTGGGAAGTTCACCACAAGGGTTTAGTTCATTGTTTCATACTTTTTTAACTGAGATCGAGAAAAGACCGTTGCGGAAATCGAGAAAATAAAAATATTAAAAAAATGTGCCGGTGCGAAAGTGTCGAAGATTAGAAATTTTCAATGCGACACTTGGGAAGTTCACCACAAGGGTTTAGTTCATTGTTTCATACTTTTTTAACTGAGATCGAGAAAAGACCGTTGCGGAAATCGAGAAAATAAAAATATTAAAAAAATGTGCCGGTGCGAAAGTGTCGAAGATTAGAAATTTTCAATGCGACACTTGGGAAGTTCACCACAAGGGTTTAGTTCATTGTTTCATACTTTTTTAACTGAGATCGAGAAAAGACCGTTGCGGAAATCGAGAAAATAAAAATATTAAAAAAATGTGCCGGTGCGAAAGTGTCGAAGATTAGAAATTTTCAATGCGACACTTGGGAAGTTCACCACAAGGGTTTAGTTCATTGTTTCATACTTTTTTAACTGAGATCGAGAAAAGACCGTTGCGGAAATCGAGAAAATAAAAATATTAAAAAAATGTGCCGGTGCGAAAGTGTCGAAGATTAGAAATTTTCAATGCGACACTTGGGAAGTTCACCACAAGGGTTTAGTTCATTGTTTCATACTTTTTTAACTGAGATCGAGAAAAGACCGTTGCGGAAATCGAGAAAATAAAAATATTAAAAAAATGTGCCGGTGCGAAAGTGTCGAAGATTAGAAATTTTCAATGCGACACTTGGGAAGTTCACCACAAGGGTTTAGTTCATTGTTTCATACTTTTTTAACTGAGATCGAGAAAAGACCGTTGCGGAAATCGAGAAAATAAAAATATTAAAAAAATGTGCCGGTGCGAAAGTGTCGAAGATTAGAAATTTTCAATGCGACACTTGGGAAGTTCACCACAAGGGTTTAGTTCATTGTTTCATACTTTTTTAACTGAGATCGAGAAAAGACCGTTGCGGAAATCGAGAAAATAAAAATATTAAAAAAATGTGCCGGTGCGAAAGTGTCGAAGATTAGAAATTTTCAATGCGACACTTGGGAAGTTCACCACAAGGGTTTAGTTCATTGTTTCATACTTTTTTAACTGAGATCGAGAAAAGACCGTTGAGGAAATCGAGAAAATAAAAATATTAAAAAAATGTGCCGGTGCGAAAGTGTCGAAGATTAGAAATTTTCAATGCGACACTTGGGAAGTTCACCACAAGGGTTTAGTTCATTGTTTCATACTTTTTTAACTGAGATCGAGAAAAGACCGTTGCGGAAATCGAGAAAATAAAAATATTAAAAAAATGGAAGAAAAAAAAAGAGAGCTTTCAAAGCCGATCCGCAGCCAAGATTTCGAGTATCAGAAATTGCCAATGCGCTACTGCGGTATTTTGATGCAATTTAGTTAACTATTGGATACTGTCTTAACCGAGATCGAGAAAATTTGATCCGCAGCCAAGATTAGAAGCTTTCAATTGATATAGACGGAAGTTTAACACAAATTAGTTAATTATTTGATACGATACAAGTCTTAACTGAAACGAGAAAACGCGGTTGCGGAAATTGAGAAAAAAGTTAAAAAATCGATCCGCACCCAGGATTTAAACCTAAGACTGACTAGTAATAACCAACATACCAACATGCTACTACGAAAATTTCTCGAAAAGAAAAAACCGATCCGCAGCCAGGATTTGAACCTGGATTTCAAAGATGAGAAATTGCCAATGTGCTACTGCGGAACTTTGATACAACCTAGTTGATTATTCGATGCTGTCCTAACTGAAATACGAGAAAAAATCGTTGCGGAAATCGAGAAAAAAATCTTTAAAAATTGATCTGCAGCAGCAGGATTTAAACCTGGATTGGAATTTTGATACGATTTAGTTAATTATTTGATACCGTCTTAACTGGAATCGAGAAAAAATGTTATACAATTTAGTTAATTATTTGACACTATCTTGCCGAAAAAGAACTCTTAAAACATGCGCTACTGCGGAAGTTTGATACAATTTAGTTCATTGTTTGATACCGTCTTAACTGGAAATCGAGAGAAAAAATCTTTGCGGAAATCGAGAAAAAATCTTAGAAAGTGCGCTACTGCAGCAGGTTTGATACAATTTAGTTAGCTGTTTGATATTGTTTGAACTGAAATCTCGAGAAAAAATCATTGCGGAAATCGATTTGAACCTAGATTTCAAAGATTAGAAGTTGCCAAGGTGCTACTGCGGAAAATGTTATAGCATTTAGTTAGTTATTTGATACTATTTTAACTGAAATCGAGAAAAAGAATCTTAAAAAACAGACCCGCAGCCAAGATTTCAAAGACTAGAAATTTTCGATGTGACACTTGGCAAGTTCAACACAATTTAGTTCGTTACTGTCTTAACTGAGATCGAGAAAAGACCGTTGAGGAAATCGAGAAAATAAAAATATTAAAAAAATGTGCCGGTGCGAAAGTGTCGAAGATTAGAAATTTTCAATGCGACACTTGGGAAGTTCACCACAAGGGTTTAGTTCATTGTTTCATACTTTTTTAACTGAGATCGAGAAAAGACCGTTGCGGAAATCGAGAAAATAAAAATATTAAAAAAATGGAAGAAAAAAAAAAAGAGAGCTTTCAAAGCCGATCCGCAGCCAAGATTTCGAGTATCAGAAATTGCCAATGCGCTACTGCGGTATTTTGATGCAATTTAGTTAACTATTGGATACTGTCTTAACCGAGATCGAGAAAATTTGATCCGCAGCCAAGATTAGAAGCTTTCAATTGATATAGGCGGAAGTTTAACACAAATTAGTTAATTATTTGATACGATACAAGTCTTAACTGAAACGAGAAAACGCGGTTGCGGAAATCGAGAAAAAAGTTAAAAAGTCGATCCGCACCCAGGATTTAAACCTAAGACTGACTAGTAATAACCAACATACCAACATGCTACTACGAAAATTTCTCGAAAAGAAAAAACCGATCCGCAGCCAGGATTTGAACCTGGATTTCAAAGATGAGAAATTGCCAATGTGCTACTGCGGAACTTTGATACAACCTAGTTGATTATTCGATGCTGTCCTAACTGAAATACGAGAAAAAATCGTTGCGGAAATCGAGAAAAAAATCTTTAAAAATTGATCTGCAGCAGCAGGATTTAAACCTGGATTGGAATTTTGATACGATTTAGTTAATTATTTGATACCGTCTTAACTGGAATCGAGAAAAAATGTTATACAATTTAGTTAATTATTTGACACTATCTTGCCGAAAAAGAACTCTTAAAACATGCGCTACTGCGGAAGTTTGATACAATTTAGTTCATTGTTTGATACCGTCTTAACTGGAAATCGAGAGAAAAAATCTTTGCGGAAATCGAGAAAAAATCTTAGAAAGTGCGCTACTGCAGCAGGTTTGATACAATTTAGTTAGCTGTTTGATATTGTTTGAACTGAAATCTCGAGAAAAAATCATTGCGGAAATCGATTTGAACCTAGATTTCAAAGATTAGAAGTTGCCAAGGTGCTACTGCGGAAAATGTTATAGCATTTAGTTAGTTATTTGATACTATTTTAACTGAAATCGAGAAAAAGAATCTTAAAAAACAGACCCGCAGCCAAGATTTCAAAGACTAGAAATTTTCGATGTGACACTTGGCAAGTTCAACACAATTTAGTTCGTTACTGTCTTAACTGAGATCGAGAAAAGACCGTTGAGGAAATCGAGAAAATAAAAATATTAAAAAAATGTGCCGGTGCGAAAGTGTCGAAGATTAGAAATTTTCAATGCGACACTTGGGAAGTTCACCACAAGGGTTTAGTTCATTGTTTCATACTTTTTTAACTGAGATCGAGAAAAGACCGTTGCGGAAATCGAGAAAATAAAAATATTAAAAAAATGGAAGAAAAAAAAAAGAGAGCTTTCAAAGCCGATCCGCAGCCAAGATTTCGAGTATCAGAAATTGCCAATGCGCTACTGCGGTATTTTGATGCAATTTAGTTAACTATTGGATACTGTCTTAACCGAGATCGAGAAAATTTGATCCGCAGCCAAGATTAGAAGCTTTCAATTGATATAGACGGAAGTTTAACACAAATTAGTTAATTATTTGATACGATACAAGTCTTAACTGAAACGAGAAAACGCGGTTGCGGAAATCGAGAAAAAAGTTAAAAAATCGATCCGCACCCAGGATTTAAACCTAAGACTGACTAGTAATAACCAACATACCAACATGCTGCTACGAAAATTTCTCGAAAAGAAAAAACCGATCCGCAGCCAGGATTTGAACCTGGATTTCAAAGATGAGAAATTGCCAATGTGCTACTGCGGAACTTTGATACAACCTAGTTGATTATTCGATGCTGTCCTAACTGAAATACGAGAAAAAATCGTTGCGGAAATCGAGAAAAAAATCTTTAAAAATTGATCTGCAGCAGCAGGATTTAAACCTGGATTGGAATTTTGATACGATTTAGTTAATTATTTGATACCGTCTTAACTGCAATCGAGAAAAAATGTTATACAGTTTAGTTAATTATTTGACACTATCTTGCCGAAAAAGAACTCTTAAAACATGCGCTACTGCGGAAGTTTGATACAATTTAGTTCATTGTTTGATACCGTCTTAACTGGAAATCGAGAGAAAAAATCTTTGCGGAAATCGAGAAAAAATCTTAGAAAGTGCGCTACTGCAGCAGGTTTGATACAATTTAGTTAGCTGTTTGATATTGTTTGATATTGTTTGAACTGAAATCTCGAGAAAAAATCATTGCGGAAATCGATTTGAACCTAGATTTCAAAGATTAGAAGTTGCCAAGGTGCTACTGCGGAAAATGTTATAGCATTTAGTTAGTTATTTGATACTATTTTAACTGAAATCGAGAAAAAGAATCTTAAAAAACAGACCCGCAGCCAAGATTTCAAAGACTAGAAATTTTCGATGTGACACTTGGCAAGTTCAACACAATTTAGTTCGTTACTATCTTAACTGAGATCGAGAAAAGACCGTTGAGGAAATCGAGAAAATAAAAATATTAAAAAAATGTGCCTCTTAACTGAGATCGAGAAAAGACCGTTGAGGAAATCGAGAAAATAAAAATATTAAAAAAATGTGCCGGTGCGAAAGTGTCCAAGATTAGAAATTTTCAATGCGACACTTGGGAAGTTCACCACAAGGGTTTAGTTCATTGTTTCATACTTTTTTAACTGAGATCGAGAAAAGACCGTTGCGGAAATCGAGAAAATAAAAATATTAAAAAAATGGAAGAAAAAAAAAAGAGAGCTTTCAAAGCCGATCCGCAGCCAAGATTTCGAGTATCAGAAATTGCCAATGCGCTACTGCGGTATTTTGATGCAATTTAGTTAACTATTGGATACTGTCTTAACCGAGATCGAGAAAATTTGATCCGCAGCCAAGATTAGAAGCTTTCAATTGATATAGACGGAAGTTTAACACAAATTAGTTAATTATTTGATACGATACAAGTCTTAACTGAAACGAGAAAACGCGGTTGCGGAAATCGAGAAAAAAGTTAAAAAATCTATCCGCACCCAGGATTTAAACCTAAGACTGACTAGTAATAACCAACATACCAACATGCTGCTACGAAAATTTCTCGAAAAGGAAAAACCGATCCGCAGCCAGGATTTGAACCTGGATTTCAAAGATGAGAAATTGCCAATGTGCTACTGCGGAACTTTGATACAACCTAGTTGATTATTCGATGCTGTCCTAACTGAAATACGAGAAAAAATCGTTGCGGAAATCGAGAAAAAAATCTTTAAAAATTGATCTGCAGCAGCAGGATTTAAACCTGGATTGGAATTTTGATACGATTTAGTTAATTATTTGATACCGTCTTAACTGGAATCGAGAAAAAATGTTATACAATTTAGTTAATTATTTGACACTATCTTGCCGAAAAAGAACTCTTAAAACATGCGCTACTGCGGAAGTTTGATACAATTTAGTTCATTGTTTGATACCGTCTTAACTGGAAATCGAGAGAAAAAATCTTTGCGGAAATCGAGAAAAAATCTTAGAAAGTGCGCTACTGCAGCAGGTTTGATACAATTTAGTTAGCTGTTTGATATTGTTTGAACTGAAATCTCGAGAAAAAATCATTGCGGAAATCGATTTGAACCTAGATTTCAAAGATTAGAAGTTGCCAAGGTGCTACTGCGGAAAATGTTATAGCATTTAGTTAGTTATTTGATACTATTTTAACTGAAATCGAGAAAAAGAATCTTAAAAAACAGACCCGCAGCCAAGATTTCAAAGACTAGAAATTTTCGATGTGACACTTGGCAAGTTCAACACAATTTAGTTCGTTACTGTCTTAACTGAGATCGAGAAAAGACCGTTGAGGAAATCGAGAAAATAAAAATATTAAAAAAATGTGCCGGTGCGAAAGTGTCGAAGATTAGAAATTTTCAATGCGACACTTGCGAAGTTCACCACAAGGGTTTAGTTCATTGTTTCATACTTTTTTAACTGAAATCGAGAAAAGACCGTTGCGAAAATCGAGAAAATAAAAATATTAAAAAAATGGAAGAAAAAAAAAAAGAGAGCTTTCAAAGCCGATCCGCAACCAAGATTTCGAGTATCAGAAATTGCCAATGCGCTACTGCGGTATTTTGATGCAATTTAGTTAACTATTGGATACTGTCTTAACCGAGATCGAGAAAATTTGATCCGCAGCCAAGATTAGAAGCTTTCAATTGATATAGGCGGAAGTTTAACACAAATTAGTTAATTATTTGATACGATACAAGTCTTAACTGAAACGAGAAAACGCGGTTGCGGAAATCGAGAAAAAAGTTAAAAAGTCGATCCGCACCCAGGATTTAAACCTAAGACTGACTAGTAATAAAAATCGAGAAAAAAGTTAAAAAGTCGATCCGCACCCAGGATTTAAACCTAAGACTGACTAGTAATAACCAACATACCAAAAGTTAAAAAGTCGATCCGCACCCAGGATTTAAACCTAAGACTGACTAGTAATAACCAACATACCAACATGCTACTACGAAAATTTCTCGAAAAGAAAAAACCGATCCGCAGCCAGGATTTGAACCTAGATTTCAAAGATGAGAAATTGCCAATGTGCTACTGCGGAACTTTGATACAACCTAGTTGATTATTCGATGCTGTCCTAACTGAAATACGAGAAAAAATCGTTGCGGAAATCGAGAAAAAAATCTTTAAAAATTGATCTGCAGCAGCAGGATTTAAACCTGGATTGGAATTTTGATACGATTTAGTTAATTATTTGATACCGTCTTAACTGGAATCGAGAAAAAATGTTATACAATTTAGTTAATTATTTGACACTATCTTGCCGAAAAAGAACTCTTAAAACATGCGCTACTGCGGAAGTTTGATACAATTTAGTTCATTGTTTGATACCGTCTTAACTGGAAATCGAGAGAAAAAATCTTTGCGGAAATCGAGAAAAAATCTTAGAAAGTGCGCTACTGCAGCAGGTTTGATACAATTTAGTTAGCTGTTTGATATTGTTTGAACTGAAATCTCGAGAAAAAATCATTACGGAAATCGATTTGAACCTAGATTTCAAAGATTAGAAGTTGCCAAGGTGCTACTGCGGAAAATGTTATAGCATTTAGTTAGTTATTTGATACTATTTTAACTGAAATCGAGAAAAAGAATCTTAAAAAACAGACCCGCAGCCAAGATTTCAAAGACTAGAAATTTTCGATGTGACACTTGGCAAGTTCAACACAATTTAGTTCGTTACTGTCTTAACTGAGATCGAGAAAAGACCGTTGAGGAAATCGAGAAAATAAAAATATTAAAAAAATGTGCCGGTGCGAAAGTGTCGAAGATTAGAAATTTTCAATGCGACACTTGCGAAGTTCACCACAAGGGTTTAGTTCATTGTTTCATACTTTTTTAACTGAGATCGAGAAAAGACCGTTGCGGAAATCGAGAAAATAAAAATATTAAAAAAATGTGCCGGTGCGAAAGTGTCGAAGATTAGAAATTTTCAATGCGACACTTGCGAAGTTCACCACAAGGGTTTAGTTCATTGTTTCATACTTTTTTAACTGAGATCGAGAAAAGACCGTTGCGGAAATCGAGAAAATAAAAATATTAAAAAAATGTGCCGGTGCGAAAGTGTCGAAGATTAGAAATTTTCAATGCGACACTTGCGAAGTTCACCACAAGGGTTTAGTTCATTGTTTCATACTTTTTTAACTGAGATCGAGAAAAGACCGTTGCGGAAATCGAGAAAATAAAAATATTAAAAAAATGTGCCGGTGCGAAAGTGTCGAAGATTAGAAATTTTCAATGCGACACTTGCGAAGTTCACCACAAGGGTTTAGTTCATTGTTTCATACTTTTTTAACTGAGATCGAGAAAAGACCGTTGCGGAAATCGAGAAAATAAAAATATTAAAAAAATGTGCCGGTGCGAAAGTGTCGAAGATTAGAAATTTTCAATGCGACACTTGCGAAGTTCACCACAAGGGTTTAGTTCATTGTTTCATACTTTTTTAACTGAGATCGAGAAAAGACCGTTGCGGAAATCGAGAAAATAAAAATATTAAAAAAATGTGCCGGTGCGAAAGTGTCGAAGATTAGAAATTTTCAATGCGACACTTGCGAAGTTCACCACAAGGGTTTAGTTCATTGTTTCATACTTTTTTAACTGAGATCGAGAAAAGACCGTTGCGGAAATCGAGAAAATAAAAATATTAAAAAAATGTGCCGGTGCGAAAGTGTCGAAGATTAGAAATTTTCAATGCGACACTTGCGAAGTTCACCACAAGGGTTTAGTTCATTGTTTCATACTTTTTTAACTGAGATCGAGAAAAGACCGTTGCGGAAATCGAGAAAATAAAAATATTAAAAAAATGTGCCGGTGCGAAAGTGTCGAAGATTAGAAATTTTCAATGCGACACTTGCGAAGTTCACCACAAGGGTTTAGTTCATTGTTTCATACTTTTTTAACTGAGATCGAGAAAAGACCGTTGCGGAAATCGAGAAAATAAAAATATTAAAAAAATGTGCCGGTGCGAAAGTGTCGAAGATTAGAAATTTTCAATGCGACACTTGCGAAGTTCACCACAAGGGTTTAGTTCATTGTTTCATACTTTTTTAACTGAGATCGAGAAAAGACCGTTGCGGAAATCGAGAAAATAAAAATATTAAAAAAATGTGCCGGTGCGAAAGTGTCGAAGATTAGAAATTTTCAATGCGACACTTGCGAAGTTCACCACAAGGGTTTAGTTCATTGTTTCATACTTTTTTAACTGAGATCGAGAAAAGACCGTTGCGGAAATCGAGAAAATAAAAATATTAAAAAAATGTGCCGGTGCGAAAGTGTCGAAGATTAGAAATTTTCAATGCGACACTTGCGAAGTTCACCACAAGGGTTTAGTTCATTGTTTCATACTTTTTTAACTGAGATCGAGAAAAGACCGTTGCGGAAATCGAGAAAATAAAAATATTAAAAAAATGTGCCGGTGCGAAAGTGTCGAAGATTAGAAATTTTCAATGCGACACTTGCGAAGTTCACCACAAGGGTTTAGTTCATTGTTTCATACTTTTTTAACTGAGATCGAGAAAAGACCGTTGCGGAAATCGAGAAAATAAAAATATTAAAAAAATGTGCCGGTGCGAAAGTGTCGAAGATTAGAAATTTTCAATGCGACACTTGCGAAGTTCACCACAAGGGTTTAGTTCATTGTTTCATACTTTTTTAACTGAGATCGAGAAAAGACCGTTGCGGAAATCGAGAAAATAAAAATATTAAAAAAATGTGCCGGTGCGAAAGTGTCGAAGATTAGAAATTTTCAATGCGACACTTGCGAAGTTCACCACAAGGGTTTAGTTCATTGTTTCATACTTTTTTAACTGAGATCGAGAAAAGACCGTTGCGGAAATCGAGAAAATAAAAATATTAAAAAAATGTGCCGGTGCGAAAGTGTCGAAGATTAGAAATTTTCAATGCGACACTTGCGAAGTTCACCACAAGGGTTTAGTTCATTGTTTCATACTTTTTTAACTGAGATCGAGAAAAGACCGTTGCGGAAATCGAGAAAATAAAAATATTAAAAAAATGTGCCGGTGCGAAAGTGTCGAAGATTAGAAATTTTCAATGCGACACTTGCGAAGTTCACCACAAGGGTTTAGTTCATTGTTTCATACTTTTTTAACTGAGATCGAGAAAAGACCGTTGCGGAAATCGAGAAAATAAAAATATTAAAAAAATGTGCCGGTGCGAAAGTGTCGAAGATTAGAAATTTTCAATGCGACACTTGCGAAGTTCACCACAAGGGTTTAGTTCATTGTTTCATACTTTTTTAACTGAGATCGAGAAAAGACCGTTGCGGAAATCGAGAAAATAAAAATATTAAAAAAATGTGCCGGTGCGAAAGTGTCGAAGATTAGAAATTTTCAATGCGACACTTGCGAAGTTCACCACAAGGGTTTAGTTCATTGTTTCATACTTTTTTAACTGAGATCGAGAAAAGACCGTTGCGGAAATCGAGAAAATAAAAATATTAAAAAAATGTGCCGGTGCGAAAGTGTCGAAGATTAGAAATTTTCAATGCGACACTTGCGAAGTTCACCACAAGGGTTTAGTTCATTGTTTCATACTTTTTTAACTGAGATCGAGAAAAGACCGTTGCGGAAATCGAGAAAATAAAAATATTAAAAAAATGTGCCGGTGCGAAAGTGTCGAAGATTAGAAATTTTCAATGCGACACTTGCGAAGTTCACCACAAGGGTTTAGTTCATTGTTTCATACTTTTTTAACTGAGATCGAGAAAAGACCGTTGCGGAAATCGAGAAAATAAAAATATTAAAAAAATGTGCCGGTGCGAAAGTGTCGAAGATTAGAAATTTTCAATGCGACACTTGCGAAGTTCACCACAAGGGTTTAGTTCATTGTTTCATACTTTTTTAACTGAGATCGAGAAAAGACCGTTGCGGAAATCGAGAAAATAAAAATATTAAAAAAATGGAAGAAAAAAAAAAAGAGAGCTTTCAAAGCCGATCCGCAGCCAAGATTTCGAGTATCAGAAATTGCCAATGCGCTACTGCGGTATTTTGATGCAATTTAGTTAACTATTGGATACTGTCTTAACCGAGATCGAGAAAATTTGATCCGCAGCCAAGATTAGAAGCTTTCAATTGATATAGACGGAAGTTTAACACAAATTAGTTAATTATTTGATACGATACAAGTCTTAACTGAAACGAGAAAACGCGGTTGCGGAAATCGAGAAAAAAGTTAAAAAATCGATCCGCACCCAGGATTTAAACCTAAGACTGACTAGTAATATCCAACATACCAACATGCTACTACGAAAATTTCTCGAAAAGAAAAAACCGATCCGCAGCCAGGATTTGAACCTGGATTTCAAAGATGAGAAATTGCCAATGTGCTACTGCGGAACTTTGATACAACCTAGTTGATTATTCGATGCTGTCCTAACTGAAATACGAGAAAAAATCGTTGCGGAAATCGAGAAAAAAATCTTTAAAAATTGATCTGCAGCAGCAGGATTTAAACCTGGATTGGAATTTTGATACGATTTAGTTAATTATTTGATACCGTCTTAACTGGAATCGAGAAAAAATGTTATACAATTTAGTTAATTATTTGACACTATCTTGCCGAAAAAGAACTCTTAAAACATGCGCTACTGCGGAAGTTTGATACAATTTAGTTCATTGTTTGATACCGTCTTAACTGGAAATCGAGAGAAAAAATCTTTGCAGAAATCGAGAAAAAATCTTAGAAAGTGCGCTACTGCAGCAGGTTTGATACAATTTAGTTAGCTGTTTGATATTGTTTGAACTGAAATCTCGAGAAAAAATCATTGCGGAAATCGATTTGAACCTAGATTTCAAAGATTAGAAGTTGCCAAGGTGCTACTGCGGAAAATGTTATAGCATTTAGTTAGTTATTTGATACTATTTTAACTGAAATCGAGAAAAAGAATCTTAAAAAACAGACCCGCAGCCAAGATTTCAAAGACTAGAAATTTTCGATGTGACACTTGGCAAGTTCAACACAATTTAGTTCGCTACTGTCTTAACTGAGATCGAGAAAAGACCGTTGAGGAAATCGAGAAAATAAAAATATTAAAAAAATGTGCCGGTGCGAAAGTGTCGAAGATTAGAAATTTTCAATGCGACACTTGGGAAGTTCACCACAAGGGTTTAGTTCATTGTTTCATACTTTTTTAACTGAGATCGAGAAAAGACCGTTGCGGAAATCGAGAAAATAAAAATATTAAAAAAATGGAAGAAAAAAAAAAAGAGAGCTTTCAAAGCCGATCCGCAGCCAAGATTTCGAGTATCAGAAATTGCCAATGCGCTACTGCGGTATTTTGATGCAATTTAGTTAACTATTGGATACTGTCTTAACCGAGATCGCTACTACGAAAATTTCTCGAAAAGAAAAAACCGATCTGCAGCCAGGATTTGAACCTGGATTTCAAAGATGAGAAATTGCCAATGTGCTACTGCGGAACTTTGATACAACTTAGTTGATTATTCGATGCTGTCCTAACTGAAATACGAGAAAAAATCGTTGCGGAAATCGAGAAAAAANTTTAGTTTGTCTTAACCGAGATCGAGAAAATTTGATCCGCAGCCAAGATTAGAAGCTTTCAATTGATATAGACGGAAGTTTAACACAAATTAGTTAATTATTTGATACGATACAAGTCTTAACTGAAATGAGAAAACGCGGTTGCGGAAATCGAGAAAAAAGTTAAAAAATCGATCCGCACCCCGGATTTAAACCTAAGACTGACTAGTAATATCCAAACATACCAACATGCTACTACGAAAATTTCTCGAAAAGAAAAAACCGATCCGCAGCCAGGATTTGAACCTGGATTTCAAAGATGAGAAATTGCCAATGTGCTACTGCGGAACTTTGATACAACCTAGTTGATTATTCGATGCTGTCCTAACTGAAATACGAGAAAAAATTGTTGCGGAAATCGAGAAAAAAATCTTTAAAAATTGATCTGCAGCAGCAGGATTTAAACCTGGATTGGNTGTCCTAACTGAAATACGAGAAAAAATCGTTGCGGAAATCGAGAAAAAAATCTTTAAAAATTGATCTGCAGCAGCAGGATTTAAACCTGGATTGGAATTTTGATACGATTTAGTTAATTATTTGATACTGTCTTAACTGGAATCGAGAAAAAATGTTATACAATTTAGTTAATTATTTGACACTATCTTGCCGAAAAAGAACTCTTAAAACATGCGCTACTGCGGAAGTTTGATACAATTTAGTTCATTGTTTGATACCGTCTTAACTGGAAATCGAGAGAAAAAATCTTTGCGGAAATCGAGAAAAAATGTTAGAAAGTGCGCTACTGCAGCAGGTTTGATACAATTTAGTTAGCTGTTTGATATTGTTTGAACTGAAATCTCGAGAAAAAATCATTGCGGAAATCGATTTGAACCTAGATTTCAAAGATTAGAAGTTGCCAAGGTGCTACTGCGGAAAATGTTATAGCATTTAGTTAGTTATTTGATACTATTTTAACTGAAATCGAGAAAAAGAATCTTAAAAAACAGACCCGCAGCCAAGATTTCAAAGACTAGAAATTTTCGATGTGACACTTGGCAAGTTCAACACAATTTAGTTCGTTACTGTCTTAACTGAGATCGAGAAAAGACCGTTGAGGAAATCGAGAAAATACAAATATTAAAAAAATGTGCCGGTAAGAAAGTGTCGAAGATTAGAAATTTTCAATGCGACACTTGGGAAGTTCACCACAAGGGTTTAGTTCATTGTTTCATACTTTTTTAACTGAGATCGAGAAAAGACCGTTGCAGAAATCGAGAAAATAAAAATATAAAAAAAATGGAAGAAAAAAAAAAAGAGAACTTTCAAAGCCGATCCGCAGCCAAGATTTCGAGTATCAGAAATTGCCAATGCGCTACTGCGGTATTTTGATGCAATTTAGTTAACTATTGGATACTGTCTTAACCGAGATCGCTACTACGAAAATTTCTTGAAAAGAAAAAACCGATCCGCAGCCAGGATTTGAACCTGGATTTCAAAGATGAGAAATTGCCAATGTGCTACTGCGGAACTTTAATACAACCTAGTTGATTATTCGATGCTGTCCTAACTGAAATACGAGAAAAAATCGTTGCGGAAATCGAGAAAAAAATCTTTAAAAATTGATCTGCAGCAGCAGGATTTAAACCTGGATTGGAATTTTGATACGATTTAGTTAATTATTTGATATCGTCTTAACTGGAATCGAGAAAAAATGTTATACAATTTAGTTAATTATTTGACACTATCTTGCCGAAAAAGAACTCTTAAAACATGTGCTACTGCGGAAGTTTGATACAATTTAGTTCATTGTTTGATACCGTCTTAACTGGAAATCGAGAGAAAAAATCTTTGCGGAAATCGAGTAAAAATGTTAGAAAATGCGCTACTGCAGCAGGTTTGATACAATTTAGTTAGCTGTTTGATATTGTTTGAACTGAAATCTCGAGAAAAAATCATTGCTGAAATCGATTTGAACCTAGATTTCAAAGATTAGAAGTTGCCAAGGTGCTACTGCGGAAAGTGTTATAGCATTTAGTTAATTATTTGATACTATTTTAACTGAAATCGAGAAAAAAAATCTTAAAAAACAGACCCGCAGCCAAGATTTCAAAGACTAGAAATTTTCGATGTGACACTTGGCAAGTTCAACACAATTTAGTTCGTTGTTCCATACTGTCTTAACTGAGATCGAGAAAAGACCGTTGAGGAAATCGAGAAAATAAAAATATTAAAAAAATGTGCCGGTGCGAAAGTGTCGAAGATTAGAAATTTTCAATGCGACACTTGGGAAGTTCACCACAAGGGTTTAGTTCATTGTTTCATACTTTTTTAACTGAGATCGAGAAAAGACCGTTGCGAAAATCGAGAAAATAAAAATATTAAAAAAACGGAAAAAAAAAAAAAAAGAGCTTTCAAAGCCGATCCGCAGCCAGGATTTCGAGTATCAGAAATTGCCAATGCGCTACTGCGGTATTTTGATGCAATTTAGTTAACTATTGGATACTGTCTTAACCGAGATCGAGATCGAGAAAATTTGATCCGCAGCCAAGATTAGAAGCTTTCAATTGATATAGACGGAAGTTTAACACAAATTAGTTAATTATTTGATACGATTCAAGTCTTAACTGAAACGAGAAAACACGGTTGCGGAAATCGGGAAAAAAGTTAAAAATCGATCCGCACCCAGGATTTAAACCTAAGACTGACTAGTAATAACCAACATACCAACATGCTACTACGAAAATTTCTCGAAAAGAAAAAACCAATCCGCAGCCAGGATTTGAACCTGGATTTCAAAGATGAGAAATTGCCAATGTGCTACTGCGGAACTTTGATACAACCTAGTTGATTATTCGATGCTGTCTTAACTGAAATACGAGAAAAAATCGTTGCGGAAATCGAGAAAAAAATCTTTAAAAATTGATCTGCAGCAGCAGGATTTAAACCTGGATTGGAATTTTGATACGATTTAGTTAATTATTTGATACCGTCTTAACTGGAATCGAGAAAAAATGTTATACAATTTAGTTAATTATTTGACACTATCTTGCCGAAAAAGAACTCTTAAAACATGCGCTACTGCGGAAGTTTGATACAATTTAGTTCATTGTTTGATACCGTCTTAACTGGAAATCGAGAGAAAAAATCTTTGCGAAAATCGAGTAAAAATGTTAGAAAATGCGCTACTGCAGCAGGTTTGATACAATTTAGTTAGCTGTTTGATATTGTTTGAACTGAAATCTCGAGAAAAAATCATTGCTGAAATCGATTTGAACCTAGATTTCAAAGATTAGAAGTTGCCAAGGTGCTACTGCGGAAAGTGTTATAGCATTTAGTTAATTATTTGATACTATTTTAACTGAAATAAGGATTTAAACCGGTGTTAACTTAAAATGTTATACTACGAAAGTGTGATACAATGATACCGAAATCGAGAAAAAAATCTCTCAAAACTGATTGAGCCAATTTTTGAACTTGGATTTCAAGTATGAGAAATTGTCAATGTACTACTGCAGAATTTTGATATGATTTAGTTAATTTTTCGATACTGTCTTAACTGAAATCGAAAAAAAATCATTGGGGAGATCGAAAAAAATCTTAAAAAATAAATTCGCAGCCAAGATTTTAAAGATTAGAAATCTTCAATGTGATACTAGGAAAGCTTAACACAATTTAGTTAATTATTTGATGCAAGTCTTAACTGAAACAAGAAAAAACCAACTCCCGAATGTGCTATCTCAAAATTTTGACTAACATTAGTTAATTATTTTATACTCTCTTATCCATGTTCGAAACTCAAATAAAAATTCGATTTGAACCACAAAATTTTTTACCTTAGATGAAACTCTATTAATATACCATCACATTACCTTAAAGCTATAATCATTGGATTTGGGTAAATATGGAGATTTTTTTTTCTTTTTCTAATAAAATTCAAATTTAAATAATTGCAACAAAATTATTATTATAAAAGAAAAAGAATATTTAAAATATGACTTATTTTCCGTTTGTTTTAGCATGAATTATTGATGCAAGAGGGGTTAGTTAAGGTATTTAAGGGAGATGGGAAAATGATTATTTTTTTTTTAATTAATTAACTTATTTTGTTTTATTATTATTTTGGACTGATATTACATCTACGATGTTGCATATGTTTCCATTTCACACTCCAATAGTGCGGTTAGCTATGAGTATTTATTAAAATATACAAGCTATATGTTACTCTTATATTTAGGTAAAGGTAAAACAACTCTATATAGATGACTACAATGTCGCAATGAAGACCAAAATATTTGTATTTTATTTGTTTTGATCTTCTTTTGTTTTATTTAAATTTGAAGTTGTTTTGTTTTAAGATTTTATTGCAAATATTTAATCATGATATTGTATTTGAAATATTTTAAAGGAATATTTCCAAATTCATAGCGATTCTACAATAAAAAAAACAGGTTCGTTACACCTAAATAAATTTAAAATTGGTGAGTTACAAAATCGATACTAACCCAATTCTTACCATTCATAAAACTGGTAGTTTACATATTATCTACTTTAATTAAATTGAATAAGGTGGAATGAGTTACCAAAATCACATTAAAATGATACAATTACCAACGAATTTCATCTTGATTTTTTTAAAATACACTCAAAATCAACCAAATTCATCCCAAATGGAAGCGACCCAATTGTAAATTCGATGTGAATTTCAATGGGTAATCTCCAAAATCCCCAATTTCAGAAGCTATAATCCCTTTTGAAAATCCTCTCACTCATCGTTTTCAATCCCTTTTTGAATCCTCCATTTTCGTCCCCTGCAACGTTTTCTTGAGCTCCTCCTTCAATGGCGTCCTCCTCGAATGCCGGATTGCTCAGAATGTTGGTCATCAACTGCGTCCCTCTCAAAGCGTTAGTCAATGGCAGATGCCCTTCCGGCGTCTCCTCCGTCAGCTCCCAAATGAACTCCGTTGGAAATGCTCTGTAATTGTACTGCTCAATTTCTGTATCCAGTTTCTTCATCCATCCAAGTTTCATGAACAATTTTGTGAAATCTCTGTTCACTTTCTCGAAAACCCGTTTCTGTACTCTGTACCCAAATTTTCCATCGCTGTATTTCTGCCAGAGATCGTCGATGGCTTTCAGATTGTCGGAGGAAATGAATTGAACTTCGGAGAAGTAGACGTAGCCTCGTTTTTGTGCAGCGTCGCCGGCGAGGGCGATTAAAAGCCGGCGGGTCTCCTTGTCTGCTTGCCGAAAGTTTTTGGCTGCGAGGTGGCGCTCGAGCTCGTCGAAGGAGACGGCAGAGGAGGTGTCTGAGGAGAGAGAGAAGGAACTGGCGGCTGCAGCGGAGAGAGAGGAAGTGGCAGCGATAGCGGCAGTGGCAGTGGCAGTGGGCGTAGAGGTTGATTGGAGGAGGAGAGAGGAGGAGGAGGAGGAGGAGGAGAAGGGGTTTGGGGAGAGGTTAGGACGGTGGGGACGGCGAAGTGTGTGGCGGAGAGATGGAAGAGAGTGGGAAGCTGCCATGGGGGGAGAGAGAGTATGAAAACGGGAAGAGAGGTTTGGGGGGGTTTTGAGAGATAAGGTATGGGTGGAAGCGGAAAGGGCACAGATCTCCCCGTCAAAAAGGGCCTTTGATTGGTTAGTTGAGGGTGAGGTTAGATCTCTCCCTCTCTCCAACATTTAATAATTTTTGTCTCTATTCAGTTCATTACATTGAGTGTTTATTGTTGGTGATCCTACAAACTAGTATCACAGTTTAAAAGATTATCATGATTTATGAAGATCTAAAGCACAAAGGCTAGAGTGGAGAAGTTTGATAGATCAAATTTCAATTTTTAAAAGAGGTAGAAGATAATCGACACTAAAAATATCTTTACGAACTCTTGTTTGAGATGAAGTTGGATTTCATGTTCACGTAGTAGTGAAAAATCAAAGATTGATAGGCTTTAGGGTTGATCCAGTTGACAATGCAAAAAATGTGTGTTCAACATTGTCAAGGAGAAGACAATTTTAGATCAATTGAAGGCCCGGTTGAATATGAAAAAAAAAAAAAAAAAAAATCGCAATCTATAAACAAATTATATTTGATGTGTAGGTTGCTCAATATAGAGATGGGTGATATGTTGAAGTTCATATAAATGATTTCAATATGACTATAAGTTAATAGAGTTTGAAAATTAATTTTGGTGGCATCTTTACTCGGTCTTGAGATACTACTCATGTTGTGATCACAAGTTCCTAGAGATCTGAAAACTTGATGTTTGATGAAATTCAAGATAAAATTCTCAGTAAAAGTATTTACAAATTAGAAATTTGAGATTCATCGAGCAATGCTCTTAGTGTTGACTAGGGGAAGAAGTAAATCGAAGTGCTCAAGCAAATATGCCGAGCAAAATCAAAGAATTTAGAAAATCTTCAAACATACCATACGTTATGTGTTAGAATTGTGAAGAAAAATGTCACTTTTTGATATATTGTACAAAATAAAAAAAAATAAACAAAAGCACAAATATGGAGACGATGATTCTATAACTAAGTAGAGAACACTAGAGATGCTCTAATCCTTAATATGTATAGCTCGGTTGAATTCTAAATTTTGGATTCGAGTTCATCTTTTCATTTATTAGGTTCATCGATTACATAAGCATGAAAAACATATTCCATTCATCCATACATATTTATTAGGGAGATATTCCTATAGATCACCTAAGGGACGAAATTTATAAATCATAAATCGTACATTAATGCAGCATTAAAATAGATATGCTTCTAAATTTCTCAATCTTAAGGCATTTTCGTAAAAATGATTGTTATATCCTAAGTTTGAGATTTTTTAGAAGTATGTTTTTTTTTTTATTATGTATTATGCAAAGCTAGAAAGAGAATATGCATGATTAGAATAGGAGTTGTCCAATATGAATGAGATTTGTTATTTATGCTCTTTTATATGCTTTTTGATGTGTTAGAAAGGAGGATGGACTATTGTCATCTATGCTCCGGGCATTTGATGGATGTACCTCGTTGTTGAGCTTGTTTGTTTGTTTGCATGAATATTTTAGTTTATATTTTCAGTGCTTTAAGTGATTGATATATTATCTCCCTAATAAGCTTGTTCGTGTGTTTAAAATATGTGCACCATGTTCTAGGTGATCGATAAGATTATCTCCCTAGCAAAGCATCACAAGAGAACCAAGCTAAGTTTGGGGTGCTACAACTAGAGGGGTTTACATATTAACTCAGGTCAGTACGTTCCCGTAAACCTTACACCCTAGGATCATGAGCGATCAGAGACTTAGACCTGTGTGAACCCAAAGATTGGTTAAGTATGGAGAAACTAACTCTGAATGTCTTAGAAATGAGGGATAAGATTTAAACTACCTAGATGCCTATAGAATTTAGTAGACCTCCATGACAAAGATAGCTCTCAAAGTCATTAGGAGTATGTATAGTCATCAATTTGATGGAGCCGTAAGAGTCTCCACTCCCTTTTTTCACTCTAATACCTGTACTATTGAGTTCCACTGACATCAAGAATGAGATGAGGTGTCTGAGTAAGGGCTTCGGTTAAGGGGCTGGAAAGAAAGTCTTGAATCAAGTTTCCCCATGCACTGGTTGTCCCTCAGAAATTGTACCTGTACCATTGAGCCAAGTACATGTATCATTGAGCCAAGCATGGGGATGTTTAGGATTGTATGACCTTATATAGCTTAGTTGGATTATCTCAGTCTTTTGGGTGGATGTGGACCATGCAGACAATAAAGATCGTTTCTCTAGGGGACGTGGATTACACATAGTGAAAATCTTTCATATGGGGGACGTGGATCGTGCGGGTAGTCCTTGGAGCTTACACGCAAGGGGTCACACCCCTAACTTTGAATGACTATATAGTGTTATAGGGAGTTTGTCAGCTAACCTCCCATAGATGTTGAGCAAGCTAGCACTCACTAAACTGTCTTCACCAAACAGAGAGTTCTACAAGGTAACACCTTGACCCAGAACACTAGTTTCATGTTGCTTAAGCAAATCAAGCTACCTAAGTAAAAAAAAAGAAAAGAGCAGTTTACCCAAAGATGGGACTTGTTGTTCGGGCGATTTGCGGCGCTAGAAAAGAGCGAACCACTTCTTTTGAACCAAAGGATGAGTAGTTAAAGTACCGCTTGAAACTTTGAGACACCCAAATTCTCTTATAATAGTAGAAACTAGGTTAAAACATGTTAGAATCAAGAGTAAACCCCATGAGTTCCTGCTGGGTTAAGATGCAATGAGAGCCTACAACTAGGTTACTTACGGACTATTTTTTTACTCACCCATTTCTCCTTTCTTTTGAACCAAGAGTACAGTGTTCGTAGGCTGTTGGTCGAGTTTGAGGAGCGTTCGAGGGCTTTGCGCTTACAAAGGGGGTCATTTGGGGACTTCAATTTGATTCTATATTTTGAGTCATTTATATTTCATTTTCTTCTTACTTCAAACCCTATCTCCTTTTTCTTTTTCTCCTTCCTTTCCTATATGCTTCTGTCCAGAGGGGAAATGACCATATTGTTCCTCCATTAACTTGGACAAAGTTTTTAATTCTTTTTTCACTATTTTGTGTTTCATTTTTCTTTAAGCTTGTGAGACTAATTCAATTTCTATAATTTTTGAAGTTAAAAAATTAAAAGAATAAGTTGTGAAGTCTTACCTACCTATCGAGCTTCGACGTTAAAACAAATGACAATATATATATGTATATGAATCTTTTGTTGGAAACGGTAAGAAAAGTGAACTGTAGTAAACAATAGAATGATAATCATTGTCATGACTTGATTTTTGAAGTTTCGAAACTCGTAATGCAACAAAATAATAATAATAATAATAATAAATAATAATACAATAAGGTTTAAATCAAATTAAGACAAAAACAACAACGCAATTAAAAAAAATCAATTACAAGACGGTGTAATTCAAACTTAATTACAAACCGGGAAACTTGTTAGAGATAAATACAAAATACTTGAAATACAAGACAAACGGACACTTCAGAATAATTCCCTCTCTAACTGCGCAACTCTCGAATACTCCCCTACCTCAACCGACATTTGTGAACACCTAAAAAAGAAAGAGGGAAAGGGATGAATATAAAAATATACTCATTAAGCAGCTTACTTATAGGCTTTCATCGTATCCATAATCTGGCAGGTTCCGAAGGACTTTTCTCTAAGTACTAGAAGGTTCAAACCTAGTCTCTGGTGCTATATGAGCATCCGAGGTGGCTCGATGTTTTGAGAAATTTTATATTCTAAGTCTTACCCTCTTTGTGTCTATAAAAGTCCAACCTTTTTGTTCTTTGACCTCAGCAGCTTGCTATACATAGTGAATAACCAGTGTCCTGGGTTGAGGCACTACCTCATAAATTTGGACGAAACAACATGGTGGTTTCTAGTATGAACATCATCCAAAGGACATTGGCTGACACATCCCTACAGACCATAAAGACCTAAGTTTGGGGAATGTGATCCCCTTGTGTTAGCCAACTACTAGGTTATGTGACGTGGTCCCATGCTCCCATCTCAATTATGGGTTTACAGCATAGTGGCCTTATTAGGGAGACCATTGACATTTCCACAAAGCTAAAGCTCACACTACTCTAACCGACTTGTGCATAGCTTAACACTATTGTTACTAAAGTGGAAAGGGTAGTGGAGGGCTTGAAGATGCCGTTCACACTACTTATAGCTAGGGGAGTTACCTTGCTCCTTCTTGGGTATCGTGGAGGTCTTCTACATTCTTAAGGGTGTCTAGGTAGTTTAGATCTCATCTCTCATTTCCAAGAAGCTCGGGATTATCTCCTTGAGCCTAATACAATCTCTAGTTGTCAATAGATCTTGACCTCTGATTGTCTCTCACGATCTTGGGGTGCTCAGTCTAATGGAAACGTATTCACCTATGTCAATGTGTAAACCATACTAGTTGTATCATCCTAATCTTATCTAGGTTCTCTAGTGCATGCTTGTTTGGGAGATAAACCTATTGATCACCTAAAACACGAGATACCATAATCAAAACATCATCTTGTTCTTTGCTTGGAATTCTGGAGGTCTTCTGGGATACCTAAGGTAGATAGGTGACTCAACGTGGACTCTAGGCTCCAGGTACTCTATACTCTAACTCCTCAAGTCTTTCTTTGTCTAGAAACACTAGGGTGTGGACCCTCTTACTATTGTTCATGATCCTAAGGTCATTGTCTAGCCAACCTAACAATATCATCTTAGTCTTCTTTGTCATGTAAATTCACTCTACATGGAGAACAAACAATCAATCACCTAGAGCTAATCATTTTAAAACATGCATACATAAAAGTTCAATGGGAAGATAACCTCCATCGATAACCCGAAACACATAACAAAATATCTCAACCTCTGTTCTAACCCAATGAAAGCATATAGAACAATATACGTCTCAAAATCTCCATCTATGGACATTATGCATAACTTACTCATTCAAATTGCCCTTCTTGTGTTCTAATATGCATAATCTCTTCCTAGCTCGGGTGGAAAGCAAAATGTCCATGCAACTCTTAATTCTATTCTTGGAGTGTTTTAATTATTTTTGGTAACACACTTGCATACTTGTTCAAAAATACCTTTCTAAGGTCCAAAGCATGCAAAATCTAGCCATTTAAGGTGGTAAGGCTAGCATGCTAGTTCGTCCTAGTGATCCCTACAAATATTGCTTGAAAAGGTTTGAGTGGTTAATTACATAGATGCGTTTCTTTCCGAATTAGCTTTTTTTACAGGTTAAGAGCTCTAAAATTGTTGATATTTCTTTGACAGGTCCCGCCAACACATGCCCACACGCGTGTAGGAGATGGCCCACATGTGCAACTGATGCGCACGATAGTCAGGTCAGGTTTGATCTAGTGGACCTTTGAATCACGACAGACGTGGGCATGTAGATTTTCCTCTCTTTTTCTAGTGTTGGCACGTGGCGCGATCTTCATCCGATGTGTGTTCTTCCTCTCACTTGAGCACACAATTTCGAACTCTGATTCAGTCATTCGAATTTTCAAGAATTAATTCAAAATCAAATAGCGATTTTTATTTTCTTTTCTATTTCCTATAAATTTTTGTATCTTTTTCTAGATCATTCAATATGATTTTTCATGGTAAAAGTTGTAGACCATCAATATTTACAAAGATATTTGATAAGATAATGAATCACTACAAGAGGAGTAAGATTCAGATTAACTTGATCGAATATCTCAAGCCAAGAACATTGTTTGAGATTCGAATCACTCCACAAGAAAGATCGATCATGTCTAGCTTGAATCATTCTTGTTGATCAAATATCTCAAGGAAAGAACATTTGATTGAGATTCAAATCACTCCACAAGCAAGATTGATCATGTCGAGCTTCAATGATTCTACATGCAACCTCATCTACATAGAATTGAAAAGAAACTTAGTCCTTGGCTAAATAAGAGCACAAATGCTCCTTTTACTATATTTTCCAAGTCTACTAACAAATACAACATACATGGCTTCAAAATGAAACTATTAAAGACATTACAAGAGTGGTAACATTCATACTTAAGTGTCATAATTAGCCATGATGTAATTGTAACAAAGCAAATAAAAAGTCTTATAATACTGTTAAGGATATTTAGTAATAAATTATAGTTTATCATATATATTATATTTGATATTTTATTATAAGGCAAATATCTAATATTTGCCTTATTATCATAGGTATCTTTCCATTTATTGTTATTTCCATTTATTATTATTTTCATATCCTTGTAATTCATTTGATTTTAAATAAGATAACTTTCACACCATTTAGGTGTGGTGGATTAATCAAACATTCACATGGTATCAGAGCCCTCTCGGTTTAACAACCCCGATCCTTTCTTTTCAATGGCTTTTGAATCCTCTAATCTTCTTCTCCACCACCCCTGCTGGTTTTGACGCCACAGGGGCAGTCTTCATGGCTGCCGTAGTCGGAGCATATTGATTACTCTTCGGCTCCACCCTATTGACCTCCAAATCACCTTTCGTCATACTCTGTACATACAACCTCACCTTTTCCAACCCAATCGATTTTCCCCTTGGCCAATATAGTCTCTCTCATTTTCTTCCCAATCAACCTTCATCCTTCACATAAACCCTAACCTAAACCTATCAACCTTTTGAGATTTACCTTCGGAATCTGGGTGCCGCACTGGCCTATTCGCCAACCAAGTTGTCGCCGCCCTTCCTGCCAAAATTGGCTTCTTCGCCCGATGAGGCGACTCTTCCGACTGCCCTTCTCGCCAAAATTGGCTCCTTCGCCCAATGTGGCGACTCTTCCGGTTTCAACATTGTCTTTGTCCCTTGCTCTAAGTTTCCCCTTCTACTTCTTGGGGTTAGAAATATTCTCACCAGAGCCAAGGCAACATCGTCGCTAAGCGACAATCCCTCTTCATGGGTTAGACATATTCTCGCCGAAGCCAAGGCAGCATCGCCGCTGAGCGGCGATCCCTCTGCAAATTTTTGATGGCCAAGAACCGGGTTGTTAGCATCTTCATGAAAAATGTTTCTCAACCTCTTTGAATTTTTCATATTCAAGCTTCACGTTCGTTTAAATCTGACGCTTAGCTTGCGGTGGGGTGTTAAGGATATTTAGTAATAAATTATAGTTTATCATATATATTATATTTGATATTTTATTATAAGGAAAATATCTAATATTTACCTTATTATCATTGGTATCTTTCCATTTATTATTATTTTCATATCCTTGTAATTCATTTGATTATAAATAACATAACTTTCACACCATTTAGGTGTGGTGGATTATAAATTTTGGGTGGATTATAACTTAGTTCTCGACCATCATTTGAATACCACCTCATTTTTACTTTTCCTTTCATTTTCTCTGTCTTTTATATTTTTTTACTTTTCCTTTGTTCTTTCCTTGTCTTCGTCATTATCATTCTTGTTACAACTAATCCATTGAATCAAAATAACTAATTTATCCCTAGGTGTGGACTTTGACTGTTTTTTTTTTTTTTTCAAATTTTCACTATTTTTTTAAATATTTTTTATTTAGTTCTTAATATTGTTCTAAACATGGACTCTTTTGAAATTCAATCCATGCGGCTCTCAATAAAATTTTGGAAGTTTGCATTTAATATAAAAAATTAGAAAAATAAATTCTCGTTGGAACGGGTGTTACAGTCACTACTAAAGGCGTAATTTTACGAACTACCTATAATCATTCTAATCAACTAGAAAGATTTAACTCAATAAGTTGCAAATAGTTTCAAGAATATTCTAGAAAATGTTCTTTAATAAGGGCATTCCTAATTGTTAATTTCATTGTGCTTAAAAATACTCTTTAGACCAGTTGAATTATGATATTGACAACATTTTATAGTCTACCTAGTAATAAAAAATACCCTTCGATCATTTAAACCAATAATCATAATAAACCAATAATCATAATAATAATAATAATAACAACGAATGTTTTATAAAATCATATGACCAATCTATAAGGAGGTTTAATCATCAAATTTTTAACATTATAATTTTTTTAGTCGAAATATTTTTTAACATTATACTTTTATAGTTGTACTAGGATATAAGTACAAATTTCATTTATGAGCAGGCATAATTGATATAAGTTCAAATTTAATCTATGAATAAGCATAATTTCAATTAAGATAAAAAAAATTTCAATTTAATCTACGTTAACTTGTAATAACCTAAAAATTAGAAAGCAAAAAAGAAGAGGGAAAGTGTCACAAATTGCCTGAATTGAGAAGAGTTGAGGAGTGGAGAGTTGACATCTACTATAAAAGGGAGGTCATTCACTTCACTTTATCATACCACTCGAACGGTTCAAGCTGGTCGAAGAATACACTTTCTCACGACTTAAGGCCAACATTTTGGCTGATCTAACTTATGTCTCATAGGCTTGGACCCTTTCCTTCTAGTTTCAATGTTTTTGGAAGCGTTTAAAATTAGTATGAATATGTTTTAACTAGTTTAATTTTTTTGAAGTCAAGTTTAAAGTACTTACAGTTAGGTTGAGCTAGTTTAAATGACTCCAAGTTTAAATTATTTTATGCAAAATGAAGCGAGTCAATTCCTATCGTAGAATTTTAATTTATGATTGTTGGACTCCTTAGGTAGAATTAAATTTCAGAGAGCAACGTTAAGCTAGCGTCAAGGAGTCGTACTAACTTCGGCCTAAGACAACCAAGTAAGTGGTCTTGCTATTGGTAAGGTTAGAAATTGATGTTCGTATGATGACACGTGTCCATGGCTCTACACGTGTTATATGCTTTACATGTGTGAAATATTTGGGAGACGATATGACTATGATATGTTTATGAAACAATATGACTATAAAATATTTATGAAACGATATGACTATGATATGTTTATGAAATAATATGACTATGATATGATTATGAAATGATATGAACGGATAAGTCCATGATACGATGCGACTATGAGATGATACGTGAATATTATGACACGTGTTATGATATGATGTACTGATGATGTGATGTTGACATGACATGATATGACATGATGTGACACGATGCATTATATGAATGATATAAGATAAGATGTGTCGATATGATGCACAACCCCGATTTATGCATGAAAAGTTATGATGAAAATGATATGATATGAAAGAAAATGGAGATGGTTGTCTTACATGATGGTGAATAATATTGTTAGAAGCTCATGCATCATTGTGTGTTTATGCATCGGAGAAATATCCCTCTTTTATGATAGTATAGACTCGTACACTGAGATAGGAAAACGATCATTATATTTATTATAATGTTGCGACGATTGCTATTCCTAATACAATATACTTAAAAGTACGGTATTTGGAATAAATATACATGTGTTATACACATCTAATATTAATGTGTCAACCTAAGCAAGATTCAATTGTTTATGACTTATATTCTTAACTAAGATTAATTATGTCAAAATCAGAATCTTGAACTGTGATTCAAAAAGACAAAGACAAAAACTAAGAAGAGTGAAGTAAAATAAAATAAAATAAGTATAAAATATGATCAAATATGATAAAATTTGAGCAATTTAAAACAAATCAAAATCGAGTATAAGTGTAAAAGACTTATGACCATGTAGCTCTCAAATGTTCTTCCACTTCCGACCTGTAACCTACAATAAATTGAAGAAAGGAGAAAGAGATGAACATAAAAAATAATCATTAAACAACCTATTTGTTGGCTCCCATCACAAATTTAACCTAATAAGTATCCATGAGCTTTACTCTGGGCTCTATAAAGGTCGGTCTTTGTCTCTACTATTATCTAAGTATCTGGAGAAACCTCAAAGATTTGAGTGACTCTCTAGCTGCTCATGGATCCATTTTAGGTTTGGAAGTAGTGGTTCACCAATTTCTAACGTCGTGAGGGTCTACTTGGCAATAAATCTCATATCTAGGATGAACTACTGTTATGTTCTTATACTTGACAACTTTCATAGCCACAGTAGTGAACATTTAGTTCTATGAGTTGAGGTGTTGCCTCATAAAATCTAACTGGCCTTAACATCATCATCACATCATCATCTGTAACACCAATCTCCAATGATAATTAATCTTCTCGATTTTTCCTTTTAGGTTTAAATTTCTGAGACTTTATTGAGGGGATTGGTTACCTAATTTCAAGATGTGACAGAAGAGAAAAATGTTTGGAATAATCTCGTGAAATTAGAAGAAAAATAAAATAAAAATAGTAGAAAAATAAATATAAAAAAAATATCATTCAAATGGGAAAATGGTAATTTTGTCCATTGGGAGGTCTCGAATACCTTGAACTGGCCTACAAAGAATGGAGAGTAGAAATAAATAGGAAAGGAAAATAAATGGAAGTTTGGGATTGAGAGGAGGAAGAAAAAAAAGGTTAGATTCGTTGAAACCGGCGTTTGGAGGTTGAGGTTGGCCGAGCGTGCTTCACAAGAAACTCTCATTAGGCTAAGGAGATTTAGTGTGATCCTTGATTCGTTCGATTCTGTCGAAAAACGAGAAAGAACAAAAGATTAATTTTTGCATTTTTGATATTGGTATTTCTTAAAACTCGTGAGTCATTTATGTTCCGATATGAATTATAGTATGATATAATTATGCTATATTATGAAACTACGTTGTGTTATGTATGAACCTCTGCATGTCACACCATGTATATTATGTTAGCATGTTCAGAATAGAGTTATAATTTGCATCATAAGTGGTTACGACCCTAATTTGGACAGAGACTAAATAGGCGAAGACCAAAAGTAAAATAAAATATAAAAATACACTAAAATTTAAATTGAAATTAAAGCCAAACAACACCATAATTAAATATAAAACAAACGAGAAAACATTTTGAGATACAATTACAAATTGAAGTACAAATGAATCAAAATATAAAAATAAACTAACGCTAGAAAACGACCCCCTCTGTTACAGAGTAGCTCTTGAATGTTCCCCACCTTGACGGGTAGCCTACGAACACCCAAGGGGAAAAAAGGAAAAAAAGATGAGCATAAAAATACTAAATAAGCAACCTACTTGCAAACTTTCATCGCATAGGTATCTATGAGTTTTTGTCTGAGCTCTAGGAAAATTGAGTAGCCAGTATTGCTATTTGATCATATGGGGTGTCTTAAAGTTCAAGTAGTTCTCTAATTTGAATATTACCCTAAAGGTCTGTAAAGGTTCTACAACCTTTCTCTTCTTTTGACTTAGGTAGCTTGCTTTACTTATGCAATGAATAACCAATGACCTAGGTTGATGAGCTACTTCATAAAGTTTTGATGAGACAGTATGGTGTTTTCTAATCTAAACATCATCAATAAAAGGTCAGCTGACAAACCCTTCCTATCCATGAAGTCGCCCAAGGTCGAGGTCACTGCCGCAAATGCGTGCGAGCTCTGCTAACTACGTACATAATCAACATTTTCCCACAATAGACCGAATGCACAAGATAGTTCAACCAAACTCTCTCACTTAGGTTGCATCCCTAACACGCCTCAAGACTAACTCAACAATAGTGTATGAGAGTGGAAATGAAAGTGAAAGTGAAAGCTTAGATGACATTACACCAACTATTACTGACCTACGTGCTACCTATATTTTCTCTGGGATTGTGGTGGTGGTCTTTTAGGTCTCTAGGGTGGTTTAAAGGTCTTGACAAGGATCAACATTTCCAAGTTACTCAATTTTGACTCCTCGAGTTTGGATCAGTCAAGAGCACGAATTCTCACCCTCTAATCATTTCTTTTGTAGCGCTCAAAACTTCTTGTGGTGTCCCATCCTAGGTTGCAAACTAGACAAACTAACTCAAACACTCTAGGTTTAGTACGTCTCTATAACTAATCAACACATTCAATAACCTAGAGCTATTGCACAATCAATCATGCACACAGTCATACACATGCTCAACGGGATGATAACGTCCTTCAAGCACCTGGAATGCAAAAATAAATTTTGTTCCACCAATGCTGCATGATAACGTACCAGCAGTGTAGAAATGATACAAATCAGCATGCAAGAAACAATCCATTTAATTAATAAAGTTGAGTGTAATCATTCTCACAATTATCCCACTAACCTAGGTACATGTTATACCAAACTAGCCTTTACAAGCATCCATGCATGCATATCCAAGCGATTCCTTCAAATATTACTTTCTAAATCCCCTTCGGTTACTTACAAGTTGACACGTGCCTTTCACAACAAGGAGGTGTTCAAAATTTATAAATTTCCTCTATTGGATCCATTTCACATCAAAATAAGGTTAGCATTGATCGGGATGAAAAATTGACAAATAGGCATTGAATGGGCTCAAATTAAACCTCCCACGCATCTCCATGCATGCAACCAGGTGCGGGCAAAGCTTGGCTTTGAGCCCCAGCGCACGCAACCCTTACCTTCAATTTTTCTAGGAGTTACACATGGTGACCTTCGGTAGGCACTGCAAGCTGGGTTTGAACCGAGATGATGGGTTAAATCGCGGGTACTAAGCAAGGTCACGCGTGGATCATAGGCTAGTATCAGTTTGAGTCGGTCTAACCCAAGACACTTGTCACTGTAGATTTCAAACACGCTTTACCACTCCATCATTGACTCGTGTCTCTCATTGCACTGGTCGTGCTTACCGCCTGTTACTCTACATGTGGCGCTGAAGTCTTTCCTTTTTCTTTTTTCCTTCTCCTGATGCAGGTCTGTCCAAGGTGAGACCAGACCCCTCAAAAAACAAATAGTAAGTCTAGAAAAATTACATTTTGGCCGAGTTCTCTAATTTTTTTGGCATATTTTATTTTATTTTTTCCATCCCAAGCACTTTTTCACTTTACATCTCCAAAACTTAGAAAAACAAAGGCAATTTAAAGAGAATTATGTATTTGTTGGGCTCCAGTATTATAAATTATCCGAAACTTTTGTCCCAAAAAGTTGGCTATCCTGGAACAACTCAAGGTAGGACTCCCTTCACGTCCTCCTCACATTCAAGGTTGTCTCGTCGTCCTGATGGTTGCCTCCCAAGATCTTGGCGAGAGGAATTTCCTTCTTTTGCAATCGCTTGACATCATGCACTATAATCTTGACAAGGATCTCTTCATAGGAGGTTAGAATACCTCTTGCTGTATAACTTGAGTGAGGTCCCAGGTGTACTTTTGCACCATAGATACATGGAACACGTTGCGCATAGTAGCGAGGGGGTGAAAACACTAACTTGTATGTCACAGATCCTATCCTCTCAAAGATCTCAAATGGACATATGAATCTTAGACTCATCTTGTCTTTCTTCCCGATTCTCAACAATCCTCTCATTAGTACCACCTTCAAGAAGACGTGTTCACCCATAGCAAATTAGTGGTCTTTCCTACGAGAGTCAGCATAACTCTTTCGTTGGATTGGGTCTATGATGTCAATATCCTCTATATGATCTTTTGTACCATTATGTTAGTAACCTATAAAAACTCCAGCATCATAAGTTATTGCATACACATCTCTTCCTAAAACGCCGGTTTTTGACACCTTTGTCCATAAAAAGCCTCAAACAAAGCCATATGAATCGTCCCTAAGGGGTAGGTGCTCATCCCAGCAACCGATGAAATCCATCACACAAGCTCTAAACATATCCTCTAAGACTTGATTCAACCTTTTATTTTGCGTATGAGTCTTGGTAAGAAAGTTACAGTAAACTAAAGTTGCGAACCCAATGTTTTCTGCAAACCCTTCAAAAAATGTGAGGTGAACCTGGTGTTCGATCCGACATGATAGATGTCATCGCCCGTGCAATCGGACTATCTCCTTAATGTACAATTGATCCCAACAGTCAGCACAAAACGTGCCCTTGCCCGTAAAGAAGCGGGCTATCCTAGTGAGTCTATTCACTATAACCCAGATAACATCGAAACCCCACTTGGTTCAAGGTAAGCTAGAGATAAAGTCCATTCTCACTTCCTCCCGCTTTCACTGGATATGTTTAATGGAACCCTACCGGTTATTGTCTCGTGGCCTTTACCTATTGACAGGTCAAATAGCGGCTCACAAACTCTACGACGATAGCTATTCTTCAAATTTTGATACATCTTTGTACTTTCAAGGTAGAATGTAAAGGGTGTATCTAAAAGACATCCTTAACGATTTCCTCATCCTTCGGCATACAAAGACAACCTTGTCACAACAACCTGCCATTTTATGAAATTAAGAATCCTTTGGCTCTCGTTGGCTCTTGATAGGGGTATACAATGAATCCTAAAACTCGACAACTTGAACCGACCCAACCAAAATTATAAGGGTTGGGCTGGGTTAGATTCGTATCTCGAGTTGGATTGGTTTAATTTTTCTGATTCGAATATATTCCGTTTAGGTCTTGAGTTAATCCGAAACAAATAATATCATATAAAACATATTAAGGTAAGTTTTGTATCCATATTTCTGCCCAAGTGGTAATTTGTTGTTTTTAGGAAGTCAGCGTGCAAGCTTAACTCCAGCTAATAACTCCACCTCTCAGCATTAATTTATTTAGTTTTTTTTTTTATATATATTTTATCATTTTGTTTAGTTTCTTTTTACAATTTTTTTGGTTATTTTATACTATTTCATTATTTTGTTTAGTTTAGATTGAAAAAACAAATATCATTTTTTATTTTATAAACTCCTCTTTTAAGAATTTTTAATTTTAAGAATTCTTAAATAAATTTTTTGAAGTCTAGAATTTCTTGGTTGAAAAACGACCAAAATGTTCTAGAATTCCTTTTACTTTCAGCCCATCATTTTTCTCATAAGGGATTGGTGAAAAATAAATAACTTCAAATATGGAGTTTTATCGAAAGTTGACCAAAATAATTGTTGTCTACTGTAATTTCTAGATTAGCATTTAGTATGTGCGGTAGAATACTTAATTATTTTAGGAGTTGTGTGACAATCGACCCAATGAACATAAAATTGAATTGATAGAAAATTAATTTCATTAGAATTTTTTTTAACCGTTTGAAGATTTTGTTGTAAATCTGAGACAAATAATTTTAAATTCTAACTTATGTATTATTATTATTTATTTTTTTTTTTGTTGCCATTTATGCATTGTTATATTACAATTTATATTTTTAGGATAAGTTAGGCCCATCAGCTTCATCAATGCTATGTATAAGTAAGTCTTTTTCAATGGAAGTAAAATATTTTTATAGTATTTTTTTATTTTTGTTATGAGTAGTTTCATTAAACTATTTTTTTTATCTGGTATTTTTCTTGCTTGTAGAGTAATGGATTGCTCAAAAAATGTCGACATTTAGTTTCTTTAGATATATGACAATGTTGAACTATATTGACGTTACAATTTTCGCTCCTTGTTGTTGATGCAAAATTTATTTTTTTTTTAATGATTATATATTGATTTGTGTTTGTTTATGAACTTTTAGTATCTTTTATCTAAAAATGTCTTAAATAATTATGAATAGTGGATAAATAAATCTTAACTTTTTTTTTTTTTTTTTTTTAAACTGAATCCATCCAAAAAAAAATAGAGGGTTGGGTTGTAATATTTTTCGAGTTAGGTTGGGTTACCCATCTAAACAACTCGAACTTCTGAGTTCGTCCAAAAATTCTCTCCACCTAACCCAACTCCAACTCAAACTTTTTGGTGGTATATTGGGTGTTTTGTGCATATATTATACATTTTTGCAACAGTGCCTCTGACCACCCCTTCAATACCTGCCCTCTAAATCTCATCCTATAACCCTCTGTGCTTGCTAACTAATGGAGAGGTAATAGATGATTTTCTGCTTAAACCATGTGCTACAATATTAGTCTTACATGGGTGGTAAAGAATCTCAATGTCATTGTCTTTCATCACTTCCAACCACCTTTTTTTTTATCTTAGGTTTAGTTATTTTTGAGTAAATACATACTTGAGGTTCTTGTGATTTGAGTATGTCTATTCTCTCACCACATAGGTAATGTCTCTATATCTTCATGCGAATACCACGATCGCTAGCTCAAGATCATGTGTGGAATAGTTGCATTCATATTTCTATTGGCTTAGTTGGATGACTTGTTTGTTGTATGAACGACGCATACCCATGTAACCTCTACACATGTCGTGTTTCACGATTGAATGACGTACACTACGTTATGTTTATGTTATGATATATATGTTATATCATGTTACAAAATATGTTTTGTTATCTACTACAAGATGATATGATTATGCTATGATACATGAAATCTCCATGTATCACGCCATGTAATTTACTTTAATATGAAGAATCTATGTCTATGATATATTAGAAAGCCATATATGAAATTAGGAAAGTTATGATAAGTAATACATATGTTTGTCTCATAGTAATGATATGAACAAAAAAAAAAAAAAAAAAGTTATGCGTGGCAAACATAAGCTTATGCCATGACTTAAAGAGATGGGACCTTATGCATCTTTGTATATCACGTGCATTTCCAAAATAGAAGATAAGATAAATTTCACATGCATTAAGATAATTCTCCGTTATGATTAATATGAGTGCATGCATTTCGATATTATGCACTCCATGATATTATGGGGGCTCTTTTCCCTCCGTGGTTTCCAATGACATGATTGTGTTTCTATAGGGAAAGTCCAAGGTACGTTTACCCTTGCTTGGTGGATCCATGCGCCATGCTATCGATCATGTGTAGAGAAATACTACACATCCAAATTTTGTTCAAACAGTCAATGAAATGTTTTAAGACCCCTATAATGGGATTACTTCCCGAGTATTTGTTAAAATACTGAGGAATATTGGATTAGTTGGAAGAGAAGGATGTTCTGAAAAGGAATAATAATGGAAACAAGAAAATTCAATGTAAAATCAAACCAATGGGAGAAATCACTTTTTCTTCTTTCTCAACCTTTTTTATGGAATCATATTCTGATGTCATAATAATGGATCAACACCCAAAGTAATTCTTTCTTACAATTTTTCTGATCAACACCCAAAATAATGGATCTAAAATTAAAAATGAGATTTTATTTTCTGATTTCCTCTTAACGATCAAAACCAACGCATTCAATAGAAAACGATAAAGTGTTTGAGATCCTGGCCTAGTAGCTTGTGTATCTGTGGGGCGGTCTACCTCAACTCTACTCAATCGTTCTATTCATAATCTTAAGACCTTAAAGTGAATTCATGGCTCAATCTCTTTATTGAAATCAACCTCTCGTTTTGATACTAATGCTAGAAAAACTCAAATAATTAATTCAACCTTAATTCTCAACTTTTTCACTTTCTTTAAGATGACTTACTTTCTTCTTTTAATGTCTTTTTCGGGAGGAATAACTCCCATTTGGTACATGATTTTTGTATCGAGGACCTTGGTCTAGGGTTCTAAGATCTTAAGTTCTTGGTTCTTGATTCTTGTCCCTTAGACACTCCTTTGGGAGACTTGTGAGGTCCTATGGTCAATAAACAACTTAATCCGGACCTATACCCAACACTTTATGCGTTTCTGCAGCATTGTTTCATACATGCATCTAGAGCATCATACGTTCCCTGTGATACAATATGCATACCTATGTCAAGGGCTTCATACATTTGGTGGGATATAGTCTAGACACCTATGTCTAAGGCTTCATGTGTTCCTTAAGACGTAGTTTGTATATAGACACACTACACATCAGGAGGTCTTTAGGGTATCACGAGTTCTAGCTCTAAGAATTCTTTGTTCAGTCTTGAGTCACAACCAAGGTAAAATTCTTAGTATATACACCCTAATCCCTATGAGTCAAACATTTCTTCACATGCATAAATCTTTCACAAGCATCTAGTCACTTGAAATTCATAAAAGTATGGATTTCTTATAAAGAGTTTTTGAAGGATAGTTTCATCATTTTCCTCTTGGTTCATTCCACATACACTCTCTAATCCCCTTAACATCTGGTATGATTCCCCCTTAGAGCCATAAATTAGTCTCATATAATGTTTCATAGCATTTAAAGTCTTTTAGAGTCTATCTTAGAATTCTTACAAATCTATTTTGGTCATTCAACCCAAATCTTGGTTTAAATCGGTAAAAAATTCCAATGGTCTTGAAACTTACCTAATCACTTTAAATCATAAAAGAAGGATTTAAAAGAAGGCTCCTTATAAAATTTCATGTCATTTATAGGTAACTTGGGTCATAAAGAAATGGTACATAACTATCGAAGAATTTTGATCATTTTACACTATCTTTGGTTTAGCCCTTTAACATAACTCAATAACCACCAAATTTCATGCATAACCTTATCATATTCTATTAAAGCCCTATTAAAATTTTATGAGCAGCAAAGTCGATTTAGTGGATTATTTTAAAGTCACTTGAATCTCAAGTAAATCGTCCAACTTAGGTCTTTAACTTTTAGTTCTGGACTTACCCCTTCCATAATCCTTAATTCTTACTTACCTTAGAGTTCATATAGATTTTGAAGCGATTCATATTAGAAGCTTAAGATTATCTTGGAAACAATTTATATACCTGCATCATCGCGAAACTACCACTTTCTTCAATCTCAATTTATAGTTTCATTAACTTTAACTCATATTTTGGGCATCTCATATTACTATCCACCTCCACACAATCTTGAAAAACTTGAATCATCATTTGACACCTTTAAATTACCTCATGATTTTCACACCTACAACTGTATTGAACATGACTTTAAATTTTACGATCAGGGTTGAGATAGAGAGATTTCTACATTTCATTACTTCCAAAACTCAATTCCATTAAAGACACTCCGATGATTACAAATTAGTTCAATTACAAGGTTGATCTCGTAATAATGGAGTTCTGGTTAAAAGCTTTTGAGACAGTCTTTCGTTGTATGAAATACCTAGAGGAGTACCCGGTGAATTGCGCTACATATATGTTGATGAGAGAAGTGCACTTTTGGTGGAAAACCATCCACAAGACACTCCGTCCTAATGAGGGTCTGGTATCAAGGTAGCAATTCAAGGAAGCGTTCCTTTTAAAATACTTCCTGTTATTGCATGCACTAAAAACCAAGAAGTATTCCTGAAGTTGAAGCAATGATATAGATTTGGTGAAGATTATGATCTCGAGTTCAACATGTTAGACGAACACGACTCTCCACAATAATATGATATTGTCCACTTTGAGTATAAGCTCTCATGACTTTGCTTTGAGCTTCCCCAAAAGGTCTCAAACTTTCTAGATTTGCTCTTGAGTTTGTGAGCACAGAGAACATAATAATCAATTATTTCATTGTTGGCTTCGAGATGAAATTCAGAGATCAGTTGTGGCCCACAACCCTAAAGAATACACAATCCTGTAGATCTCTGTTCTTATGGACATGTACCATTAATAAGCTTTACTTGGCAAAATATGTTATTAACCTAGACCAATTTTAGAGAAATTATTAATTTTTTAATTAGGAAATTAGTAGTGGTAATTAACTTGAGAGTTTAGGAAATTAGTTATTTTCTTCCATATAAATATTCATCACATGCAAGCTATTTTCACAATAATAAAAAGAATTGAAAAGGTGATTAAGGTTTCTTTGTTTCAAAAGATCCAAGGTGTCTTTTTTTATTCTTTTATTTGTTTGAACATCGTGGGCCAAATCCAACATTTGGTATAAGAGCTAGGATGCCGAAATAAAATATCAACACCACACAAGGTTGCCAAAGGAGTTGTGACAACAATAAAGAGCGGAAGGGAGGGAGGGAGTGTAACGCTCCAGTACTTGTTACTAACGAAGAGTAATTACACAACGTCGATAAAGATGCGTGTTAACTTATAGGCACAAGGCGTGTGGGACGCTGTCGAGCACAGTGACGTTGAGGAGCGTAAGGATAGGATGACTCTTGCCGTCATCTACCAAGCAGTCTCGGAGGACGTCTTTCTCATCTTGGTAGAGAAGGACTCGGCAAAGGTTGCGTGGGAGACGCTGCAAATAATGCATGTGGGTGTGGAACGTGTCAAGGAAGTAAAGGTGCAAACCTTGAAAATTGAGTTCGAGGCTATCCGCATAAAGGACGATGAGTCAACAGACGACTTGCCATGAAGTTGACGATGATCATCAGCGATATTCGTTCATTAGGGACGTGGTGGAGGAGCGTGCCAAAGGAGATGACTACGAGACAACCATAACAAAGAAAAAAACAAGTCCTTAACATGACTGCAGACAAGGTGGCAGAGGAGGTCATGACAATATCTCACAAATCCATGAAAATTTCAACCCTCAGAAGGACAAGAGTATGATCAAGTGTTACTCTGGTGAAAAATATGGGCATTATGCAGTAAAGTACCGCAATAAGGAGTGCGATGAGGAGGCAAACCTCATATTCACGGATAATGAAGAGTCCACATTGATGCTGGCCGAGAAAATGCCAAACCTTTTGATGCTCAATGAAGAGAAGGTTATGGTGAACCCCTTCATAGACGGGGAAGACCAAATGAAAACCAAATGAAAACTAGCATGTGGTACCTAAATAACGGAGTGAGCACCCACATGACTGAAAATTGAGCAAAATTCAAATAACTTGATGAGAAGTTCATCGGAAGCGTGAAGTTCTGCGACGGATCAATTGTACCGATCCAAGGCAAAGGATCTATCTTGTTATAGTGTAAATTTTTGTTTTTTAACTTGTTGTTACATCATACACATCTAAATGGAACTTTGTCTTCAAAACTATCTTAATCTTGGAATTCATGTCATTCATGAAACTAAGGCTTGTTACTATTAATATCGGTATCGCATAGTCTCACCTATTCCCCATAGGACTAAGACTTTACCTAAAGTAACTTGTGTAAGCTTATGAGTGCAAGAACCCACCACTACTCGAATGACGGTATGACCTTTTGTTATCTAAAATAAACCTAGATAGTATTGAATGATATAACCTCTCAAGCTATTAAAAGTATGTGTACCCCTCATATTCACTAACAATGGTTTGGACATATCATTTAATTACTCTCCGATTAACCTACCACTTTCAAGAACTTATACACTCTAGGATTCATTCACTACAGATCAATGACTTGGTACAAATTCCAAATTTAGAACGAGGCAAACAATCTCATGTTCTTTTGATAAATATAAGGTAGGAGGCTAACCTTTTGATGTTACTTTTTTACTCGAGCTCGTCATCTCTCCATAGCATCATTAAACTTTACTAACCTTCATATATGATCCAATACACTTTGTGTGTTCTTCTATTGTGAGTGGGTACATGGCAATAGTTGAATCTAGAAAGGGATGATGTGGATGACAAACGAATTCATGACTTAACCAAATTAAACAAACACAACAAAAAGTGAATGAGTTTTGAGGAAAAAGAAAAATTAATAATAGGACTTACCGGGATGTTCTCTTCCAACATCGATTTCTTCTTCACATTGTTGAAGTCGGATATACATATTACTCCAAAAGAACGATTGAGATACTTGTAGCATTCGACCGATGATTAAAAAATGAAGCTGACATGTCCCATTCAACTTAGGAAGATTAGTTGGGGTTTGGTGTAATTAAATGAGTATATAAAAGGCCAATAATTATCACTTTGCTTCACTTCAAACCTAGCTAACCCCTTTTTCATGCCTTTTATCTCATTTTTCAAGCTATTCAACTCCAACCCTCCCCTTTTCCACCTAATATCTTAACCTCTTTGCTTCAAGAGTTTTTATGTTATTTTAATATGTATTGTTTTGGGTTAATCTTTTAAGGTCCACCATTTGTACTCAGATTTACATTTTGTTAACCTAATTCAAATTAAGAACATATTACCTCTTTTAATTAACTTTAAATTTTTATTATTAATATTAGGTTCGCATTGTTCCTATTTTTATTATATTTCGTCTATTTTTCTATAATATAATATTTGTTTTTGTCGATATCAAATATCTAAAGTTCCTTTTTATATATTATAGGGATGATCAGATCCGGAAGGACCATGATTGAGAATTGTCTATTCGAAATCTTAGTGAAAGACTCGACTTGTTATCTCATGTTTGCTTTTGGTGAAAAAATAGCAATTGAAGTGGAGAGATTCTTCAAACAACAAGGAGCTTGGTCAACTATTCAATTAAATGATATTGAGTTGGTAGGCTACTTTTTTACAAAATTGGCTCAATTTCACGTGAAAATTTAGCAAATTCCCACAATTTTTTGAAGAACATATCGAGTGGATTTGGTTAGACAACGTGTGGTTGGTAAATAAATACGTATTTCCTAGTAATAAAAAATAAAATAAAATAAAATATACATTATTATACCTAAACGTGTATTGTTTTGGTTGGACACATCTTAAAAGTCTCCCCCAATGATGTCTCGGTTTACTCAATATTTCTTTTCATCATTTGAAGTAATGGTAGGACCCTATCTTGATTATGACGTAAAATCAATTCATGTTTTTTAATTTAATAAACTCCACCGACTATATGTTTAAAACTTTATGCATTAAAATAAAATAACCTAAAGTTCAACTATAGGAAAATAAAATTTTGTTCTTCTAGTTGAAAAAAATAGAAGGCCATAATCAAAATAAATAAATAAATAAATAAATAAATATATATATATATATATATATAGAAAGGTGACATAATTGAAGGAGGAAGGAAATCAAAACCATTGGTTGGATGATTTCTCAACTTTACTTCCTTGGAAACTATGGTCCCTTCTCTCATCCCATTGTTTTGATTTATTTATATTTTTCTATTAAAAAATTATAATTTTTTTTTTTAAATATAAGTAAAATTATCCGTTTAATTGACCTTTGGTTGAACTAAGCTCAAGTTAACTACATATTCAGGATATAATATTAATTTTATAAAAAAAAAAATATTAAACAATTTTTAAAGTTTAGAAACATGGATTTAAACAAATTATTTGTCTTAATTTTATAAAACTTTGTACAAAAATTTTTTTGAAAAGTATAATAAAAATATTTAAATTAACAAGAACTATTGACATTATATTTAAATATTTTTAATTTAGTAATAGTTTCACGTTATATTTTGTTGTTACTTGGGAAATATCTCAAGAATTTATTAAAAGGCCATTGAAATATTGACATGCAAAAAAGGAATTTAATAGCTCTTATTATGTTTTTCCTTTTTATTTGTATTGATTTAAATTTTATAATTTTTTAAAATATAATGGTTATAGTTGTGATCATTGACATTTTGTTTTTTTCTTTCAATTGTCAATTTCTTAATCATAATTAGTTAATTTACATTTTTATTAAACATTTGAATTATTAATCAAATTTAAAAAATAAAAAAATTATATATATGTGTGTGTGAGATCTCACATCGGTTGGAGAGAAGCATGAAACACCTTCTATAAGGGTGTGAAACCCCCTCTCTAGCTAACGCTTTTTAAAACCCTTGAGGGGAAGCTTGAAAGGGAAATCTCAAAAAGAACAATATCTGCTAGAGGTGGACTTGGACAGTTACAACCGATATCAAAGCCAGACATCGGGCGATGTGCTAGCGAGGAGGCTGAGCCTCGAAGAGGGATGGACATGAGGCAATGTGCCAGCAAGGACACTAGCCCTAAATGGGGTGGATTTGGTGGAGTCCCACATCAATTAGAGAACCCTCGCCTCCAACAAACTCACAACCATACCTAAAATCTTACACTTCAACAAACCCTCAGACCTCACCTTTAAGAAAAGGAAACACGAAAGGCCAAGATCATCAGACATAAACACCTGTGAAACAGAGACCTTCGATCTAACACACAAACGACGAACAAGACACTTAAGAGATTTACATAAGAGACCTAGTACCTGCAAACCTAGCCCAAAGCCCAAGCTACCAGTACGACCCAACCCTCGCGTGAGGAAAAACACTACCCATGATGCGTCACCTCCTAAGAGCGACTCGCACTCAGCGCTAATGGCTCGACTTGGCTTTAACAGCTCAGAAATGGGTTATTTGGCTAGGGTTGCACCGATTCCTACATTTTTTATTAAGGCAATTGAGGTCAATATAGCATCCTACTTCCAAGTTTAAGGTGGTTTAGGCTAGAAATGTGAGTTATTTACGTAAATAAGATGAATGTTCGAATAGGAAATAAATCCTCGATGATACTTGGAGCAACTTCGGCATAGTTATATTTGATGTTTACACGTGCCCTGTGGTTCTGCACGTGTCATATATATTGATATATGACTATGAAATGGTATGTATATGTTATGATATGTGAATTGTATGATAACACTTATGGTACGATGTGTTCAATGATATGTTATAAGTAAGATACGAGAAGGATGCAATAAACGTAATGTAATGATAAGACTAAGATTTGTTCATGAATGTTATGATTATGATAGATTGATAAAACGATACAATAAGGTTATGTACAGAAAACGTTGTGGTTATGATAGATTGATAAAATGATACGATAAGGTTATGTATAGAAAAAAATATGGTTATGATAGATTGATAAAACGATACGATAAGGTTATGTATAGAGAACGCGATGGTTACGATAGATTGATAAAACAAAATATGATAAGGTAATGTATAGAAAACACTATGGTTATGATAGATTGATAAAACGATACGAAAAGGTTATGTATAGGAAGCGTTATGGTTATGATAGATTGATGATACGATACGATAAGATTATGTATAGAAAACAATATGATTGTTGACTGGTGAGACGATATGACCAGGAGATATGTATATGGAATGATATAACTACGAAATGTTTACGAAATGGTCAAGATATGGGAACGATGTATGTATTTATATGTATCGTAATATAATATGAGAATGATATGATATATGTTATGGTGATATAGCTATGATAAGATATGTTGAAGGCACGCTCGTGATATACTATGTGATTGTTATGATTTACGATAGGATATAATATGTGCATGATATGGATTGTATGTCTAAAACAATGTAAATATTATGATATGATATATGTTGACATGAATGATATGATTGACATGCAAAACTACGAACTAACATGAAATACAACCTCGATATAGTATGCAAAATACGATAAATTATATGATACATGATATGAGAAATGACATGATATGATATGAAGGAAGATTCTAGCGAGATTGTATTGAATGATAATGAAAATTGAAAAATGTTAGGACCTCATGCATTATTGTGTGGATGAATGTTCAGGATATGTGGATGTTGCATGGCCTCAATAGAACTCGGATGGATTGTGTGGCCTGGCCTTACTCGACCCTTCAACAAAAATATCTTTGGCCCTTTTGTCTACTCGTTGCTCTTTTCTCACTTGCCTTATTCTAGCTTCAATGCCGACTATGTGTGGTGTGTTAGATGATGCATCTTCTTCTCAGTCGCATCATGTAGGCCCTAGCATGGTCAAATGTGTGTTACTTGAGGCTTGCATGCTTGGCTTGTTACAATGTGCCTAGAACGTCAACCAACCTCCCTCCCCCTTTAGCGTGCCAAAACCTGCAATAGAGAGCAAAAAGGAAAGAAAATCGAGAGAGAGGAAGAAACCCAAAGCTTTATGGCGAGCAAAACCATAAACCCGAAAACTCCTCCCCCAACCTCTATACCGAGCAAACACAACTGGTAAGACCTCTCCGGCCTAATATACATCCATCCAGAGCAAATATAAGTCGTGTTGTCGTCGTCGTGGTCAGAGGAAGAACCCAAAAATCTATTTTAGAGAAAACGAGATCGGCCTTCCCGGACGTCCATCAGCCAAAAAAATTCATGGAGGAAGAGTAGAAGGCCTAATAGAGAGATTGAGGAGAAGAATTCTTAGAGATATATTATTTATATCTTACATATTATATCTTAATATTCTTTCTATATTTTATTCTATATTTTATTTTATTCTCAGTATTTAATTATTTTATATTTTTCTCATTTCTACTTCTTGTATCCTATTTAAAGGATATCAATATCAATGATAATACACACCTTCTCAATCTATTTTCTATCTCATTCTTAACAAGAACGGTGAAAGAGAACGCCAGAAAACGTCACGGGAAAGAGAGAGAGAACATGCGCCAGAAAAACGTGATGGAGTCGAGTGAGGAAGAAGAGGTCCAGGGACCCGAACCGGATACCCGCAACCCAAATCCGATGGACCTCAATGGATTTTTGTGATTTTTTTATCCCTATTGGTTTGTGTTGAGGAGTACAATAACCTTGTAGAAGGCTTTGAGAATATACACAAGCACAAATGGAGATCGAGTCATGGGTGAAAGGTAGGACTTTATTTATTTATTCATTTATTTTTACTTTGAGTGATTATATTTTTATCAATACAAGCTTATATTGAAGAGTTCTACAACGTGAGATACGAACAAAGGAAGGAAAGATGAAAGTAGCGTGTGGGTGGGTAGAGGTTGAAAGTGATAGGTCTAGTCCAATTGAACCGATTTACCTTTTTTAATTTTCGTTCTTGAATCAAACATCAAAGTAGTTTTTGAACAATAAAAGTAGCATCTCGAACTTTAGATTAATTGATTGTTGTAGCATGTTTGAACACATGCTATGAGAGACCAGCGTTATTAGATTTAGTATCGAACCAAGCTAAAATAATTGATCCTAAGCCTATTGAATTCATAGAACCTAAGAAACTAGGGTTGACAAACTCTCCCAATAACATAACTAATCTATTTAAAAAAAAAAAAAAAAATTATAGTAAATTGTTTTAAAAGTTTAGACAACTTTTAATATTTAAAGTGTAATTTAAAAATAATAAAATAAAATAATTTATCTAACCAATAAACCTTGGGCTAGACAAAGAGCGCCCGTAGTAAGCAGCCATCTGGACGTGACCAGTTTCCATAAAATAATAGATTATTATCCAACTTTCCATTCATAAAATAATTATATTTCCTTTTTTCCAAAAATAATTCTAAAACTACCATATAATACAAATGTCATTTGTAATCATTACTCCAGTGGAGTGACATAAATAAATAAATAAATATATATATAATTTAATATTTTTTTAATTTAAATGGCCCTAATTTTCATTTTACTAAATTTCACTCTAAATTTAAGTAACGGCTATCAGTTTAATCTTTAAATTTGATAATTGGATATGTTTTCTTTAAAAAATAAATTATTAAAGTTATAAATGGTTAGTTTATACCTTAATCAAACTCAAATTTGGTGATTTTTTTAATATTATTTAAATGATTGAATTTGTGAAACTTAAATTTATGGTAGAATACCGTTGGATTTTTACTATTAAAAGGCTTTATTTATTTCTTTAATATTTTAAATTTAATTTTTTTTACCGCCTTGATGGTAGGAGTTTAGATTTGTTTCTTGGTTGGATTTTGACGTTAATAGCTTGATTTAGACGTCTTGTTGATTAAATTTCGATCCATTTATTAATTGCTTCACTCAACATTTTATAATTCCGTTCATAACACATTAATTTTGGTATTAATTCAAATTTAAAATACAAACCGAGAAATTAAATCATTTTAATGAACATTCGTGTCATTGAACCCAACATGTAAAGTTCGAACCAATAATATTTAATATCTTAAAAAGTTTTAAGCTCTATGGATGATGAGTATAGGAGAGGGTTCTATTGATTTTGATGATTTTTCACGCCTTCGAATACTTGATATTACATATTTTCAAAATATTATTGCTTTAAATCACATTTTGTTTAATGTATTAGTATTGTCAGGCCCATGTTTTCTATTCATTAGAGTTATTGAAAAGATGACGAAATACCCGACAAAATATATAAATTATAAAGTTAGTTGAACATAAAAAATTAAAATAGTTTTGCCATCCTAATTATTATTTTTTTTTTTAAAAAGAAAGAAATCTATAATTAAATAAATAAATTAAAATTAGAAAACAAAATCAATTTGTCATCTCAAGTAAACTATTCTTATTTCAGAACGTCATTATCCAGATATTTTTAATAAAAAAAAATCCATTCCATTTTATCGTTGGTGGGCGCCCTTACCAAAAAAAAAAAATTAATAATAATTCCAAATTAAGATTTTGACTAAATTAAGAAGAAAAAAACAAAAAAAAGCAAATAATAATTTTTTTGGGCAAAAAGTAATTAGAATTTAAAATTTATTTATATTTGAATTCGTATTATCCTCCGACTAATTTGCGCTACAGATTTGATTTGAATCTATAAATTCCATCTTCCCTCACCTTAATCTTCTCATTCATTATTTCTTCTTTTTCTACCTATTATTTTCTCTTTCTATACTTTGATTTCCCTCTTTTGCTCGGATGGCTTCTAACCACGGTTCTAGCCGCGGCGCGTTACCCACCGGCTCTGGCTTGATCGTCAGTTTCGGCGAGATGCTGATCGATTTTGTCCCCACAGTTTCCGGCGTCTCTTTGGCAGAGGCGCCTGGATTTCTCAAGGCTCCCGGCGGCGCTCCAGCAAACGTCGCGATCGCCGTTAGCCGACTCGGCGGACGCGCTGCCTTCGTTGGAAAGCTTGGCGAAGATGAGTTTGGACGTATGTTGGAAGGAATCGTTAAGGAAAACGGCGTTTCCGCCGCCGGGATCCGATTCGATCAAGGCGCAAGAACTGCCTTGGCTTTTGTCACTCTACGCGCCGACGGTGAACGTGAGTTTATGTTCTACCGGAACCCTAGTGCCGATATGCTTCTCAAGCCGGAGGAGTTGGATCTCGATCTCATCAGATCCGTAAGTTATTATTATTATTATTTTATTTAAATCGAATTTTCCCGGAAATTGACTAGGAGTAAGTGGGCCCCACTCTTAGATCTGTAGTACACAAGTAGTGATATTAATGTGTAGTTTCGAGATTTCGCTCTTTTCATGTGTGAATTCTCGATTATACCCGTCAATCCCTCACCGATTAATGGTGGTTTCCGACCAAGCCGCCGTGATCCCCTGTTTTTCGGCGTTAACTTCAGAGTCAAATTGAGAAATAATTTAAATGGGTATTGATTTTAGGCGAAGATCTTTCACTATGGATCGATAAGCTTGATCGTGGAGCCGTGCAGATCGGCCCATATGAAGGCGATGGAGGAGGCGAAGAAAGCAGGTGTTCTGCTTTCATACGATCCAAATCTGAGGCTGCCACTGTGGCCGTCAGCAAATGAGGCCCGTGAACAGATCAAGAGCATTTGGAACAAGGCCGACATCATCAAGGTGAGCGATGATGAGCTGAAATTCCTGACGCAAAGAGACAAGGTGGATGATGAAACCGCCATGTCTCTGTGGCACGATGGGTTGAAGCTCCTCCTTGTCACTCTTGGCGAGAATGGGTGCAGATACTACACCAAGGTACTATTTACTATTAGTAACGCACCTTTTTTTAATGTGTGGACACTGTTTTCTTAGCGGAGTTGTCGATGTGGGACTTGATTGGTAGGGTCATCACATCAAATCTGTTACCTGTTGTCATTACCTCACATACTTGGCCCCATTGTTTGTTTCCAAAACACTCCATTCTTTGAAACTTTTGCCACTTTTGACCCCACATTCTTCCTTACAGAACTTCCGGGGGTCTGTGGATCCTTTTAAGGTTAAAGCAGTGGACACTACTGGAGCTGGTGACTCATTTGTGGGTGCTCTTCTTTGCAAGATTGTGGACGACCTATCTGTGCTCCAGGTACGTAATTTGTTGTTGTGTTTATTCAAACGAGATCTTGAAAGATGAATTGAAATTGTTGTTGGTTGTTGTAGGACGAGAAGAAATTGAGGGAGATACTAACGTTTGCGAATGCTTGTGGAGCCATTACAACAACCAAGAAGGGAGCAATTCCAGCTCTTCCATCGGAGGCCGACGTCGCAGCTTTGATCAAGGCTTCTCCATAGATATCCTTTTTCGTTTTGGTTCAGTTCAGTTTAGTTTAATTTTTCCTTTTGCAAATGAATTGAAAATTCAATTTTTTTCGGTTTATCATTCCTAGGCAGACTCTTGTGCTCAAGGTATTTACTGAATAAAAGCTTTTGTAGGTTTTGACATCTTATTTTTCCTACTATCTATATCATTTTCTCAATCAAATAACTCACATGTTGAATTCAATCTACAAAATTGGTACTACCAAATGAATATTGGATAATACAGATAAAACAAAGAAAGATCCTTTGTGAAAGCTGCACAATCCAGCACTTCATATAATTCCACACTCAAATGCAAACTCAACCCAAAATTGGGGTAAACTGCTTTTCGGATATCATAGCTGAATTGCCAAATATCACAACCCAACGGTCTAAATTCCAAACTTAGAAAGAAAAAAAGAGTCTGAGAATCAATGAAATTGGGCGCTTATTATTAGTATGTAACAAGAATTGCAAATTCTATTCTAGAATAAATTTGATTAAATTAAATCTAATTCAAATAACTAAATCAAATCTAATTTAAATATTTAAATCAAATTTAACTCACAATGCACTAACTCCAACTCCACCGCTAGTCTTGATTCTTGATTCTGACTATGATAGCAGAGCTAGCTAGTCTTGATTTTGACTTGAAAGTAGAGCTACAAGTGAATAATAGTTGACTTGTCTTGATTCTGACCCACAACTTTTCTAATACCTTTTTTAACCATGGCTATCCACATATGAATTATGCTCGGGGAAAGATAGGCTTACTATTGGTTATTTCTGAAGCTTTCTAATACCTTTTTTAACCATGGCCATACACATAAAGCTGCAGCTATGAATTTTGCTATGAGAAAGATAGATGGGGAGAGATAGACTAAATATTTGTTGTTTCTGAAGCTGCAGCTATGAATTCTACTCTGGAGAAGATAGACGTACTATTGGTTGTTTCTGAAGCTGCAACTATAAATTCTACTCTATGGATGATAGACTTACTATTGGTTGTTTCTAAAGCTGCAGCTATGAATTCTACTTTGGGTTGGAAGATAGACTTACTATTTGGGTTGGAAGATAGACTTACTATTGGTTGTTTCTTTGATGACCAAGATAGATTTACTATTGGTTTCTACAGCTATGAATTCTACTTTGTGGAAGATAGACTTACTATTGGTTGTTTCTTTGATGACCATGATATTGCTTCAGAACTCAATAAGAACACAGCCTGAAGTACTCTTTCTCTCATCCAAATCTCCAGCGTAATCACTTTCTGTGTATGCAACAAAATCATCATCTCCTCCTTCCCGATAGAAAATTTCAAACCAAGTTGTTCCCTTCAAATAACTTAGTACCCTTTTTACTGCCTATAAATGAAGCATGGTGGGATTTTTCATCTATCTACTAATCAGACTCACTACAAACATTATGTTTGAGATTCTCCATCTATCTACTAATCAGACCCACTACCATTATGTTTGGGATTCTCCATCTATCTACTAATCAAACTCACTACAAACATTATGTCTGGTCGAGTTGCTATGAGATAATTAAGACTGCCTACAACTTGCTTATAGTATGCTTTGTCCACATTTATTCCATCTTCATCTTTCATAAGTTTGCATCCAGGGACAATAGGATTATGAACAGAATTACTTTTGTCCATTCCAAATCGCTTCAGCACCTCCAAAGCATACTTCTAACTTATAAAAATACCACTGGATTTTTGTAAGACTTCAAGTCCAAGAAAATACCTCATCTTACCGAGATCTGTCATGTCAAACTCATTTTTTCATGAAATTTTTAAACTCGGTAAACATTAATTCATCATTTCCAGTAAACATGAGATCATCGACATCGAAACTTACAATTAATACTTTGACTTTTTTTCCTCTCTGGATGAACAAAGTATGTTATAGTCATACTTCTCAAAACCTTCATAAAATAGGCTTCTATATGGTTGTACCAAGCACGTGGAGCTTGCTTAAACCCATAGAGTGCCTTCTTTAACTTGTAAACCTTCTTCTCAGGTCCTTTTTGCACATATCCACAGGGTTGCTCCACAAAGACCTCTTCATTCAAATCACCATATAGAAATGCAGATTTCACATCTAGCTGATAGATGGACCAGCCTCTTTGAGCTGCTGCAAGTGGTACCACCAAACAAATTATCTCCATGCGCACAATAGGTGCAAATACTTCAGTATAGTCTACCCCATGCTCTTGAGTATACCTCTTTGCTACAAGCCTAGCCTTGTATTTGTCGACTTCCCCATTTTCATTGAATTTCGTCTTATAAATTTGTTTTACTCCAACCTTCTTTCCGCCCTTAGGTAACTCCATCAATTTCCATGTGTTATTTTTGTTTATTGCTTCCATTTCCAGATCCATGGTTTGCCTCAATTTCTCACTCTTCAATGCGTTTTCAAAGTTTACAGGATCAGTAGTGGTAGACATGGCTAAGTGAGCTTCATTGTCTTCTTCAGAAAGATCTTCTCTTGTTGCATAGTCTCTCACCTATACTGGTGGTCTCCTATTCCTCCTCTTATTCGAGCTAGGAGAGTTTGCTTCAGCTAGAGAAGGAGAGCTTGCTTCAGCTAAAGAGCCAGAGGAAATATTTTCCTATGCAGCTTCTATATCAGATTTGCCCCCTTCTTCATTTTCATCAAACACATCTGCTGCCTCCTCTTGATCACCCCATTTCAGATCGCACTTAATGGATTCTTCATAGGTCTTATCCCAGTCCCAACTCTTATCTTCCTCAAATACAACATCCCTACTTATTATGATCCTTTGTGAAGTTGGATCATAGAGTCTGTAAGACTTTGACACTTCACTAACTCCCAGCAAAACACAACTCAAACTCTTATCATCCAGTTTAGTTCTTTTACGGTCAAGCACATGAACATGAGAGATACATCCAAAAACTCTAAAATGTTTAACTGAAGGTTTGACTCCACTCCAAGCTCCTTCTGAAGTTTTATTTTTGACAGCCAATGTTGGACTTCGATTCAGTACATGCACAGTCCAGCTAACTGCTTCAGGCCAGAAACTTTCGAAATTTTCTTTTATGAAATCATACTATGAACCATATTCATAATAGTTCTATTTTTTTCGTTTCGCAACTCCATTATGGTGTGGCAGGTATGCAGGTGTCAGTTGTTTTTGTATACCATTTACATCACAAAAATTGGTGAATTCTTGTGATGTAAACTCTCCTCCTAGATCCGTTCATAAGACTTTAATAAATGAGTTTGTTTTCTTCTCAACATGAATCTTAAAGTTTTTAAATACAAAGGCTTCTGATTTTTCTATTAAGAAATAAACTCATGTTTTTCTGCTGAAGTCATATGTGAAAGTAATAAAGTATCTTTTCTTGCTGTTTGAGATGGGTTTGATCGAGATGGGTTTGATCGGTCCACAAATATCAGCATGCACCAATTGGAGAATTTTTTAAGCTCGTCATGTGCTCCTTTTTGGAAACGAGTGCCTTTGTTGCTTACCCATCAGACAATTTTTACACAGTTTTAATGGAGACTTGACCTGTGGTAAACCATCCACCATCTTCTTTCGCTGAAGAGTCTTTAATCCCTTAAAACCCAAATGTCCATATCTACCGTGCCAAAGTTGCTCAATATCTTCTGTGATTGTATTGAGAAAAGTGGATGCTACAGGCTGAGATATAGCATGCAGTACGAACATTCGATTCGAAGACATCTTTATCTTTATGATTAAGCCTCTCTCAAGATGAAACACCTTGCACGTTTCATTTTGAAACAAAAAGGTAAGCCCCTTTGCTTGCAATTTACCAATACTCAACAAATTGTTCTTCAACTCTGACACATAAAATACTCCTGTGATTATCAGTATGATTTCATTCACTTGCAGCCGTACATTACTCTTTCCGGTTACAACCATGCTTGAGTTGTTGTCCAGCTTCACTGAATCTCTGAAACTTCCATCAAAATCTGAAATATTCCTTCTTCCCACACATATGATTGCTACATCCCGAATCAAGGAACCACATATCTTCTCTATTGGCCTTATTCATATTCATGTAAGCCATCAGCGACATCTCTTCTTGAGTCTATGCATAGTTTGCCTCCTTCTCCTTGCTTTGACATTCCCATTGAAAATGTCCACGCTTGTGACAATTATAGCACTCCAATGTGGCCTTGTTGAAGGTTTGTTTGCCTCGTCCCCTTCCTTTGCCTCTAAAGCTTCTACGACCTTGACTCATTTCTCCAAATTGTTCACCATGAGTGATCTTCAAAGCGTGTTCTTCTTCAACGTGAGAACACATGCGTTGTTCATGCACAAGCAGACTACTTTGCAACTCATCAATGGTTAAAATGGTTGTATCCTTGGACTTCTCAATGGAACACACAATATAATCAAACTTGGGAGTCATAGATCTCATAATCTTTTCAACTACTTCAACATCTCCTTTGTTCTCACCCTTTATTTTCTTCTTGTTGGCTATGTTAAGGGTTCGAGCAAAATACTCATTTACAGATTCCTACCTTCATGTGAAACATTTCAAACTCCTTCTGAAGAGCTTGCAAATGTGCACGCTTTACCTATGTTGAACCTTGATATTCTGCTTCATAAAATCCCATATGTTCTTTGTTGTATCCTTGTTGAGAATTGTCTCCAAGATCGAACGATCTAATGCTTGAATAGATAATTCTTTCTTTCAAATCTTTCAACTTTCGATCTTCAATATGCTTCTTCTGGGCATCTGTGGAAACGATGTCTTCTATTGCTGCAGAACTCCCATTCTCCACCAAATCCCAGTACTCCTTTCGCAAAAAGTTTTCCATGAGCATCACCCAATGATCATATTACCCATCAAATTTTAGAATTGCAGGCTACACAAATGAACTCTTCATCGACATACTTTTATTATGACACGAAGACTGCTGCTCCTAGTTTTAGCTTTAGTTTAGGGCATGACTCTGATACCAAATGTTAGGTTAGGAACTGAGAGATAAAACTAGAAAGATCACAAGAATGAGGAGAAATCTCACCTTCTAAAAATTGAAATTGTATAGAGCGTTACAATACATTGAAAACATATCAAATCCAGTTAGACTAAATCTAATATAACTAAATCAAATCTAATTCAAATACTATTTATTTTAATCTGATAATTTTTTATTTAATGTATATACTTTATTTATTTTAATATTTAATATTATACAATAAGTATATCTAATATATTTAATCAAATTAATATATATATATATATATATATATATATATATATATATATATATATTATATTTCATTTATTTCTAATATATTAAATATTAATTTAACTTTTTAAGTTAAATATTTTTTCCTCAATTTATTTTATATATCTAATATATTAAATATGAATTTCAATATTTCAAATTAAATCTATTTTCTCTTTTACATTTAATATATTTAATATTAATTTGAAGTTTTGAAATTTTCCTTTCAATTAAATTGAACATTTTATTGTTACTATAAACATACGGTACAAAGTTAATTAATCAAGCGCTTTAATTAATCAATTTTTATTCATTAACTATATCACTCCATTATAGAATTAGAGTTGATACTCTTATGCACTGTATGACGAGTTATATCCATATAATCATTACAAGTAAGTTAATCTTCCACAAGTTGTTCATCATTACAGTTAGGTTAAAATTCTGTTTTACCCTTGTAATTACATCTTTCACTTTAGGTATCATTGATTCTCTAATAAAAAACTTGTTTATGATCCAATCATAAATTGAGTCACTCTCGGGTCAATGAGAGGGTGGACCCATTGTTAAGTTCCAAAATCAGTATTTAAGACAACAACTCATCTACTTTCCTTATATGAAAAAGAAGTGAATTTCAACTCATTATATTATGTTTCAAACTTCTTATTTGGGAAGTCCTCAAGATGGTAGATTACAAAGAGTCATTCTCACCCAAGTAAATTAAAGAGTTGCATATGATCATCCTATGAAATATTAATCTCTCAATTAACGGATTTATAAAGAATGATTAATTATTTTTTGGTTCAGTCTTAAACAAACTCATTGTATAGATATCACACTCACATGTTTCCATATGAACGATTTTGATCAAATCATCTGTAACGATTACAAAGTGGGTCATATCAATAGTGTTACTAGGATAAGGCACACAACCTTGTTCATATGCTATAGAACCTTTGGGTTATTACTTGTACCAATATGTACCAAGACCTAAAATAGCACTTCTAGTACCAAGATGTACCAAGGCCTAAAATAGCACTTCTAGTGGCTAAGTATAAAAAAAGGATATAGAGGAATTGAGGTGTGCCAACAAGTAAAAGCTTCTCGGGAAGAAAATAGCTGGATTATTGCAACCTCTAATTAGACGAGAGTGGAAGTGAGAAAATATCACTATGGACTTTATAGTGGGATTACCTAGCACACTTCCTACAATAATCAAGGTAATTATCGACAAACTAACAAAGTTAGCACATTTCCTACCGTGCAAGACGACATATACAGTTAGTAATTGGGCTCAATTTTATGTGAAGGAAATCGTGAGGTTGCATGGAGTTTCAGTGTCGATTGATCAGACTGAGACCCCCACTTTACGTTGGCATTTTGATGTGAACTCCAAAAAGCATATGGTACTCCCCTACTTTAGTACTGGCTTCCACCTCCAAACGGATGTCAAACAGAGCAACAATTGAATTAAATTTTAGAAGACATGCTACGAGCATGTGTTACGGACTTCACTGGAAGTTGGGACAACAAGCTACATCTGATGAAATTCTCGTACAATAATAGTTTCCAAGTAACTATCGAGATGTCATTGTTTGAAATGTTATATAGATAATGATGTAGATCTCTACTATGCTAGGAAGAAGTACGTGAACGAGAATTAATGGGACTCGAGTTATATGGGAAACCACCCATCAGAGGTTCATGTGAGGATAAGATAAAGGGAAAATTACCTCGAGTTAAAGAGAGCTTCCCTTGAATCCCACAACATAACCGACCCTCAACCGTTCTCCAGATATCACCTTCAAGGAAAAAGAGAAGGAACAAGAGAAAGAGAGAACGAGAAACATTGCCCTGCGAACCACGAACAAAATACATAAGGAATAACCGGCCAAAGCTCCCTAGTGCACTCATGGTAGGGTTCCCAATCACAAACATTCTAATCCTTCGTTGCGGTCGGATCTCAAATTTTTGTCTTATATACTCTTAACACAAATGAACTACGCATAAAGTACGTACGAGGACCATGGAGGTTGTGAAGAGAGAGAAATTCGTCTATGTTTTTGCAAGAATCGGGTAAGGAAGACGAAGTTCGTGGACTTCGGGTCGGATCTAGATTGGATATCCAAAAACCAATCTTCAGCCTGAGAATCATTTTGCCTTTGACCCAGTTTCCACGCGCCTGCAGTCCAAAACCGACCCCACACAATAGTACCCGTCCGTAGTCAGCATCCATAACCCGAGTCCCATTTGCCTCGGCCGAAACCTGCAGCAGCCCAACCTCAAGGCCTGCGACTCGCGTACCTGTAACAACTCGTGCCTCGACCCGACTCGACCTGCACACGCATCAGCGTCTCATTGCACCACGTGTCACACCTGCAGCCGGACACCCCTTCGGCTTACATGGCTTAGTCGACTCAGCTTCGGCCCGATTCAGCTCAAGACACAGTCCTTCAGCTCGGTAAAGGTAAATTTGTCCATTTTCCTCTAATCCAACCATCCCAAAGCTCAATTTGACATTGTTTAAGGTAGCTACAGGCAGTATAAGGTAAGTTTCTCGATTTAAGTTAAATTGAGTTACTAACAAAATCGGATGGACATTCGGGTAACGACAACCGACGATATTTGGAGCAATCTCGAGGAATAGAAAGCAAACGTACTCAAATCTAGGGAAACCATGGCTAAGGCCAACCAAGCAAGTGACCCTACAATTTTTTTTTTATTTTAATTGTACACTGAATTATGACACGTGTCATATGCTCGTGTATGCAAAATGTTATGTGCATGATATGATATGTGAATATTATGCTTTATATGATCAATTGATATGTCTACGATATGATATGCTAAGTTAAGATGTGCTTGACGACATACTCGTGATAGGATATGTAAATGTTATGTGACTGTCATGATATATGATACGGTATGACATGTGTATGATACGAATTGATACGTTTGAAGACATGATAAGTTTATGATATAACATATGTTCGCATGAATGATAAAATGATAGGATAGATTGACATGCAAATAAGGAATTGGCTTAGTGCACAATCTCGATATACACATGAAAAGCTATGATAAAATGATATGATATAGAGGAAAAATGTTAGAGGGGGCTCTCATACATGATAATGAAAAAGGAAAAATGTTGAGACGTCATGCATCATTGTGTGTTCATGCATCGAGGGATACCTCTTCTCCTTTTACAATGGTACAGACGTGTACATTATGAAGTAGGGAAACAATTATTATATTTACCATAATGCTGCTACGACGATCGTTATTCCTAACGAGTGTTCGACATCAACAGCTGCCAGAGAATGCTCGCCTGACTAAAAAAGGGGCCCAGGATAGTGACTCCATTCAAGATTGTATGTACTTAATCTAATCTCAATAGGGGTCACTTACTGAGTATTTCTTAAACTACTCAAGTTTTTTTTTTTTTTTTTTTAGACAAGGCTCCACTATATGACTGACCGTGACACATGCCTACTTGCATTTTGAATTTAGTAGACTATAGGTTAATATAGGTTAGTTTACATTTCTATTTAGTAGCAATATAGGATAGTATAAGACATTTTTACCTTATGTTATCTTTAGTTCTTTTTAATTATTTTATTTAAATGCCTTCTAAAGAATGTGTTAGACCAAGGTGGTGTTTTTATTATAAAGTTCTGAATGAAGTGTTTATGTATAAAATGTCTATGATATGTATATCATAGGACTTTAGGTTAAATAGAAATCTAGAGTCGTTACAATATGAGTTTGGTCGATTCGAGATATCAGGTTTAATGTATACCCCTAAATGAATAATCAATATTATATATTCTATTTCCTTATAGAAAACTATATAATATTCTTCGACCATAAAAATTAGGCATGCTTTTCTATCCAATAAATGTCATGTCAAATCCATCTCGATAATTCACAATATAGCTTCATTCATTCATAATTATGAAATATGCTACAATATATATATCAACTGATGAAAGGCATACTCTATTCATTTCTTTTCTTACCTTTGTTTCTTTGAAGCTCTTCTTCCTTCAACCATTGCCACGATCCATAAAGGTTTTCCAATTCGAAAAACAAGATACCCAGAAAATACTCCAAACACCATTCCAAATCCATATCCCATGAACACAACTTTCAACCAAAACCCTTTGTCCAAACTCTCACTTTCTTCATGTGCCATTTGAGATTCATGGGCCTTTTCTGAGTAGCAATTTGGTAGAGGAAACCCACAAAGCCCAAGATTCCCAACATACGAAGAACTTTCAAAAGTTGCAAACTGATTCCCTTGAGGGATTGGCCCAGAAAGATGATTGTGTGAGAGGTTCAAACGGGAGAGAAATGTAAGAGCAGCCAACTGAGGTGGAATTTCACCCAACAGTTCATTTGAAGAAAGATCCAACCATTCCAGATTTTTTAGATTCCCAAAAGTTATGGGAATCCTACCTCTAAGCTTATTATGAGAAAACTCGAGACCTTTCAAGGACAAGAGCGTCCCAATCACCTCTGGTATTTCTCCACTGAATGCATTACTTGAAAAATCAATAGCCTTGAATATCAATAGAATGCTTTCCAATTTTAGATCAGACCCTTTTATTGATACCACCACTGAGTCCTTATAGAAAGGGAGTATGTCAGATTCAAGCGAAGAAGAGTTGGGTTTTTGGTTGCCCACTTCAACTTCCTTCATGGCTCTCATGTTTTTGAATAAGTTTGATGGCAGCAACCCCCTGAAATGATTGCGAGATAAATCAATGATACGTAGATTTGGAAAAGAGTCTTTGTTCATGGAGTTGTTGATTGGACCATAAAATCGATTGGATCGTAGGATAAGAACTCGCAAACTTGATGCAGCTTCTAGCCATTGGGGGAACAGACCTGATAAGAGAACCAATAAAATATTAAAATTTGGATTAAAAATATGGGAATAAGAATTAAATTTATCATAGCTTAGGTTTATATAGCAATAATCAAAGGTAACCTGTTATGATGTTATTCCCAAGATCCAAGACTTGAAGATTCTTGCAGTTGAGCAAGGATGGTGGCAATTCTCCTTCTATTTGATTGTCGTTCAAATCAAGGCTTCTCAATTGACTTCCTATTGGAAAAAACATTGGAACATTCCCAGAAAAATGGTTCTTTTTCAAATCCAACACCGCAAGAGAAGTGAAGTTGGCTAAACATGGCGGAATTGTACCACTCAAGTGATTGTTGGATAGACTAAGGACAGCAAGGAAGATGGCATTGCAGACTGAAGAAGGAATTTCTCCAGTGAACTGATTTTCTGAAGCAGTATAGATTAAAATATATGGTAGTGGGATGGGAATAGAACCAGAAAAATTATTCCTTTTCAATTCCAACAACATGAGAGAAGTTAGGTTAGAGAAACAAGATGGGATTGCACCATTCAACCTATTATTTGACAAATCCAGGGAAGTAAGGTTGGTGGCTTTGCAAATTGAAGGATGGATATTTCCAATGAGTTGATTATTTGAAGCCCTAAATTGTTGTATTGATGATGGCAACATTGGAAAGGATAGGTTGAACAAGTTAGAATCAAGATAGAGATTTTTCAAATTTGGCAAATTGTGGAGAAGCTTCATTCCTGAGGACAAAAAGTTATGAGAAAGATTAAGGTGCCTCAAAGCACCCAATTCAGAAAACCACTTGGGAATGTTCCCATGAATTTGACTATTTGAAAGGTCTAGATAGTCCAAGTTCTTCTGATATCTCAAAAAGTAGGGAAATTTTCCCAATTTACAAGAACCCATTTCAACTCGAACAAGATTCTTAGAACTAATACTAGTAGACTCTATCAAAAGTTGATTGTTGTTTGAAACGTCAAACCATGTTATACTTTGAACTCCCAACAACTTGTCTAAATCCAAAACCCCACTCAGATTGTTGGACCCCAATGCTAAATATGTAAGATTCAGTTGCCTATAAATAGAATCACAGACTCCACCTTGCAAGTTGTTGTTACTTAAATCAAGAAACTCCAAGGAGTTGGATCTGAAATCCCTCATCAAAGAAGAGAAATGATTATGAGAGAGATCCAAGTAGTTTAAACGAGGTAATTCATACAGCCAAGAGGGTATGGCACCAGTGAGTGAGTTGCGTTCCAAGTCCAAATGAATAAGATTTGAAAGTGCATCTGAATCAACATTTGTGGGTAAATGACCCGAAAATAAGTTAGATGAAAATGTCATGTTGGAGAGGTGGGTGAGGTTGAAAAGAGAATTGGGTAGGTGACCCATGAAAGAATTCATATGAATTCTGAAATTAGTTAGCTTTTGAAGTTTGTTCCATGCATTGGGCAGTTGACCATTGAACTTATTTACAGAGAGATCAATGTTAGTGAGTTGGGTAAGGTTTCCTATTGATTTTGGAAGTCCACCAGTGAATTTGGAGAATGAAAGGTCTAAAGATATCAAGGACTTTGCATTACCAATGGAATAAGGGATCTCTCCTGAAAAATTAGTGGAACTAAGACTCAAGATTTCAAGTGATTCACTCCAATTAGACATTGGCAAAAGCCCCTTCAATTCAGAATTATAATCAAGTTGTAACACACGCAAGTTTGGAAGACTGATAATACGTTGTGGAAAATCCCCACTCAACCCACATGAAGAAAGAGAAAGAGAAGCTAAAGAAAGAGAGAGGTTCATGAAAGAAGTGGGTGTGATGTCATCGAGGCGTGAATCAGTAAGTGCAAGATCCCTTAGATTAGTTAGATTATGAAGAAGCTGATTCATAACTATGTCTGAGAAGCTGAGATAATTCCCGGATAGATCAAGAGAAACAAGGTTAGACAAGTATGATATTTCTATTGGAACATCTCCTATGAGGTAAGACCAGGAAAGATCCAGAGCCCTCAAGTCTTTAAACGTTCCAAATGAGGATGAAAATTCAGATAAAATAGAGTTACGAGAAAGATTCAAGGTTTGAAGGTGAGAAAGGGAAAAAAGGGAGCTGTTGGGATGAAGAACTCCAAGAAGCCGACTGCAGCTGAGGTCAAGCCCCACGACATGACCTTCTCCTTCCTCGTCGCATTTCACGCCATCCCATGAACAGCAATCTTTGGTTTGGTTCCATGTCTCTGTCTTTGGATAAGCTTGCTTCTTAAGCTCATCATTGCAACTACTTGATGCAGATTCATTCACGGAAAAGGCTTTCTTGAACTCCCAAAGGGCAAGGCTTTGTTTGGGATCACATAGATGATGAGAGTTGGCAAGAGAATTGAAAAGAGAGATAAGGAAGATACCGCCCACTTGATAGAGCATCATCAGCAATGCCATTTCCCTTTTTGAGTATCAAAGACAAAGGTGTTGTAGGACTTTTGATGGGTTCGAAAAAAGGTTGAACTTAAAATTTCTTACCATAAACAAGATGGTTGAGGGCTTTTAATTCTTCACCAAATATCTGAAATGTCATCAATCACAATTAATGGACAGAGAAGTAGAATTTGAATTTTCAACGGTGATTAAGAGTAAACATTGGCAAATTATTAGTGAACAAACTAAAAGTTCATTGAAGGTATTGGAAGCCAAAACAAATTGATATCAAAAGTATCCTATATTGAAGGTAGGAAAGTAAATAGGTCTAAAAATTTTGTTGACTTTTGTCAATTGAGAGGAAAATAGACCGGAGTACAAAACTACCGGAAGGAAAATTCTTTGATGAAAAAAATAACTGGAAAGAGAGGGAGAGAAATATTTGCATTGATGGTAGGTATTTCATTTAGTTTGACATATTTAAATAACTAACATATCCTAAATTTAGCAGTAGTGACATAGAACTTGTGTCCAAAGTACAAAATGGTCAGCAACTACTCTATAAAAGGGGAGCGTTAATTTAGATATTCAAAAAAGACAAAAATACCGTGTTAATTCAGATATCCAAAAAAAGCCAAAAACAACTAACTAAATTTAAGAAAACTTGTGAATAAAATCATAACTTTTATCTAACAACCTCCTCCTACAAGCTATATCTCTACCTTATTATTTGAACTCCAATCTTTTAACGTAGTTCTTTAAATTTTACCCATGCCAAGGACTTGGTGAAAATGTCTCCAAGCTGTTCTTCTGTTTGGATGAAATCAATCTTGATGAGCCCTCGATCTGCACATTCTTGGATGTAGCGGAATTTGATTTCTATGTGCTTGCTCTAGTCGTGCAAAACTAGATTTTTGATCAGGGAGATCGTAGCTTTGTTGTCCACGTATAGTATTGGTTGATCGCCTCCTCGTCTGATGAGTTCTTCCATCAGTCACGCAAGCCAGACCCCCTGTGTTGCCGCCGTTAAAGTGGCGATGTATTCTGCTTCGCAGGAAGATAAAGCAACTACCTTTTGTTTTGTTGATTGCCGGCAGATTGCACTGTTTGAGAGAAAGTAAATCATCTCGTTGGTGCTCTTACGATCATCAACGTCACCGGCCATGTCACTATCACTGTAGCCGACCAACTCAAGCTTCTCCTTTCCTCTCCGTGCATAGTATCTCACACCCCAGCCTCTAGTTCCATAGCGCAGGATGCACTTGACAGCCACAAGATGCTCCTCCCTAGGTGCTTTTATGAATCTAATCACATATCCAACTGAGTAAGCAAGATCAAGGCGTGTGTTTACCAGATAGCGCAGGCTCTCAACAATGCTACGGTAATTGGTGGTGTTGACTGCTGTCGTAGTGCCGACCTTCCTTAGTTGGAGCCGGGCCTCCATTGGCATCCTTGTAGGGTTGCTGTCCACAAGCCGAGTTGTGTCGAGCAGCTTCTTCGCATACGCACTTTGGCAGATGGTGATGCCGGTAGTACTCTGTTGCACTTCGACGCCATGATCGCTCATCTTGAATTTCTTTGACATCTCCCTCTTGAATCTATCGAGGACTTCCATGTCGCCTCCAGTGATTATGAGATCGTCGACGTACACTCCCATGATCAGTCGCTGCTCGTCGTGGCCGTGCATGTACATGTCATGCTTAGAGGCACAGTGCTTGAACTTCAGCGATAGTAGGGTACTGTCGAGCTTCGCATTCCAGGCTCGTGGTGCTTGCCGAAGCCCATAGAGTACCTTGTGCAGGCGTAATACCTTGTCAGGGTTGTCGTTGTCCAGGAAGTCCGGTGGTTGTTGGACATAGATGGTCTCCTTCAGCTCTTCGTTCATTTACGCATATTTCACATCCATGTGGTGGACCTCCCAAGAATGATGTGCCATGATTGCCAGCCATAGGCGGAAAAATTCCAGCCTTGCCACCGGCGCGAATACCTCCTCGAAATCCACCCCTTGCTTCTGGATGTAGCCCTTCGCCACCAGACGGGCCTTGTGTTTCACAACTTCTCCCTCTTCGTTACGCTTCAGTTTGAAGACCCATTTGAGCCCTATGACTTGGTGTCCCGGTGGCATGTCCTCCAGACTCCACGTCTGGTTCTCGGTGATGGATGTCATCTCCTCCTGCATTCCCTTCAGCTAGCACGGGTTCCTTTCTTCTTCGGCGAAGGTGTTCGGTTCATCTGCGCTGATGACATGCAGTTCGGCCACCTCTTCTTCGAGTTCGCGCGTCGCCAGTCCAAGTGGTTCACCTCCTCCCACTAAGTTGTCCATCCTCCAGTACCTGGCCACCAGATCATTATCGTGATCGGCATCCATCGTCGAATCTGCAGTTCGTGGTGTTGCAAACTCCACTCGTTCAGGGGGTGTAGCTGCTAACCACGGTGACGGTTCTCGATGCTGTGCTCCTTCTTTTTCCAGCTCGATGACGAGGTACTCCACCGTGAATTGATTTGGGTTGTGGTCTGCCTCGATCACGTCGTTCCTCTTCTAGAAGGTGCTTCATTGAAGATGACGTCGTGAGATACGTGAGCTCGACCCCCCACAGGATCATAGAGTCTATATGCCTTGCTCCCGGGTTTGTAGACGATGAAGATGACATTCAGCCCCTTGGGATCGAGCTTGGCGAGGTGTGGATGCGCTACCTCATGTATGCGACGCAGTCGAACACTCGGAGATGATGTACTACTGGCTTTTTGTTGTACCCGGCCTCATGTGGCGTCTTCCCGTCGAGGCTTCGCATTGGTGAACGATTGAGGAGGTAGATTGTCGTCATTACCGCCTCTCCCTAGAACCTCCCAGGCATCCCGACCGTCATCAGCAATGGTCTTGCTGTCCCAATGATGGTCTAATTTCGGCGTTCCACCACCCCATTCTGCTGGGGGCGAGTAGGGCGTCATTAGTTGTCGCTGCATGTCGAGCTCGTCGCAGTACTTACCAAAGCTCGCTGAGGTGAATTCTCTGCCTCGGTCCGTGTGTAGCATTCACATATTCTTCCCGCATTCAGTTTTCGCTCGCGCTTAATCGCCTCTATCGCCTCAATTTTCGCTTGCAGTAGGATCAACCGCATGAAGTGGCTTTTGTCATTGACCAGCAAGAGGAAGATGGTCTTGCTGCCTGGGGTCGCTGGCTTGATGGGCTCGCAGATATCGCCATGCACGAGCTTTAATGGCTCACCGGCGTAGTAGGATAACTGAGACGAGAAGGGGGTGCACCTCTACTTGCCATTGAGACACCCGTCGCACAGCTTATTCACGCTTTCAATTGTCAGCAAATCGTGCACCATCTCCTCCTTGTTTAATTTTTGTAGAGCAGGAAAGTTCAGGTGCCCAAACCTTGCGTGCCACCTCCAAGATACTTCTTCGGTTCTAGCCGAGAGGTTGACCGGTTGCTCTTTCTCCAGCTTCAGGATGTAAAGACGGTTTGTCCTGTGCCGAACTTGCGTGAGCAACCGTCATCGATCATTGCATATTTTAAGTAGCCCGCGCTCGATGGAAATGAAGCAGCCGGCCTCATCGAGTTGACCCAAGCTCACAAGGTTAGCCATGAGCCTAGGGATGAAGTAGATGCCGGTCAGCTTGCGGTGCTCGCCTCCCTTACCGACGAATAAGATGGTGCCACGCCCTTCGATCTCGACGACAGAGCCATCACAGAATTTCATAGTTCCATGAATCCCTGAGTCGAGCTCAATGAACGTGGATCTAGCCCCGGTCATATGGTTTGTTGCCCCTGTGTAGAGAACCCATCGCTGGTGCTCATGCTTCTCGGCCCCTCTTGCCGATCTAAGCGAACACTCGCTTCTACTTCAGTTGAATTGGCTTCCCAACCGGTGCCTTTGTTACGCCCATCTGGAGCTCTTCCTCGGGTTCAACGCTCACCGGAGAAGCAGTTACACCGTCGTCGATTACCTCCACCTTCGTGGATTTGGAATCGAAATTGGGGACGTCGGACAAGACTGATGCACTTACCATGAAAAGAGCCGACTCTTCCTCCTCAGATCGAGGCACATGGACCTTCTCTTTGTTCCAGAGCTTGCTCTAGAAATTCTTTCTCAAGTAGTCCTTCTTCCCGCAGTTCGAGTACTAGATTGGCTTGCCATCGGTCGACTTCTTCTTTTGATTCCCCCTTTCCCGCGCGAGATTTTCATGGCTTCTTATCGCCTTTGCGGCTGGAGGCTCGAGGTGATCGGGGGTGACCTGCAACATCTTCTTCACGATTTCTGTCTCGCCAATGCTCCCACCGAGAGTGGTGATGCTGTTTGCAAGCCCTATGATCCGCATCAAAAAAAGTATCGTTTCTCTCCTTTGACGACGTCGCCCTCTTAGTGGCGGTGACGAAGAAGCCTGCCTAAGTGGACACTAAACACAATGTGTGTATTTTCACACTTTAAATTTTCTTTTACTTGAACCTAAAGACCTGTGTTATTAGGTTGACGCTCTAACCACTTGAGCTATTCAACTTAGTTGTTGATAAAATCAGCTCCTCTGTAATGATATACCATCGGTTGATTAAACCAGGCTCTGATACCAATGGTTTACTTCTGGCAATTTAGAGGAAAATTGTGGTGAAGACCTAATGGTTGTTATTTGATTTGACATATTTAAATAAGTAACCTATCCTAAATTTAGCAGTAGTGGCGTGCCCAACCGGCCAATTTGCCAGCAAAAAAAAAAAAAAAANAAAAAAAAAAAAAAAAAAAAAAATACACTCTCCCATTAAACAGTGAGCGTTAATTTAGATATCCAAAACCAAAAACAACTAATGAAATTTAAGAAAACGTGTGAATAAAACCATAGTTTTTATCTAACAAATTCTAGGTCGAGGGCTTGAACATGTTGTACTAAATGAAAAGAAACTTAATTATACTAATTAATTATATATACATAATCTTTAAGTTTGTAAAAAGAAAATTTTGAACGACATGAATACTGCGACACCTAGACCTAACAGGTTTGAATTTCTCCTCAAGTCTATTTTACGTTTAAAAAACTCAAGCTTTCTAGATTTATTCTGGAGAAGAAAATCTTCGGGACATCTCGAGGGAACCTAGAAAAAAACATGTCAAGGAAGAGTTTTTGTGGTGGATTCTCCCATTCCGATAAGAAAATCTGATAACGAACAAGGTAAGGTTCTCGACTTCTCATTTCGATTTTACCTAGATTTGAGGAGTTCCTTGAGTGATAGAACTAGAGTTTTGAAGTGCATAACTAAAAAGGATTCACACAGGTTTCTTGAAGGATTCCAGGACGAAATCCAGAGTTTAATCGGAGTTCGAGTGAACCGGTCAAAAATAGAAAACGTGAGTTTTTCCTTATCTTTGGAGTCTCTAATTCATTCGGTAGTCAAGAGGGAAAAAAAAAAAAAATAGAATGTCTTAAAAATGCAAGCTTCCAAGACCTAAAATTAAGGTTGGTAACAACCCCAATGCTCACAGTACCAGAGAGTTCATAGGGGTATGTGATTTACAATGATGCTTCTAAGAAAGGACTAGGGTGTATGTTGATGCAATATGATAAGATTGTTGCATAAGCTCCCCGTTAATTAAAGGAATACGAGAAGAACTATCTTACACACGACCTAGAGTTGGCCGCAATAGTGTTCCCATTAAAAATTTGGTGACACTACCTGTATGGAGAGAAAACCCAAATTTACACTGACTATAAGAGTTTGAAATATTTTTCACCCAGAAAGAGTTGAACATGAGGCAACAAAAGTGGTTGGAACTGGGGAAGGATTATAATATAGACATCCAGTACCACCTAGAAAGGCAAACATGGTTGTTGATGCCCTAAGTTGAAAGGCAACACACTCGTCGACCCTCATTAGTAGCAAAGTACGAGTATAAAAAGATTTTGAGCAAGCTAACATAGTTGTAGTGACTGAAAGAGTCATAACACAGATGGCTCGACTCACAGTACAACCCACTCTTAGACAAACGATTATTGATTCCCAACAAAAGAACCTTAGCCTACATAAGATTATGAACCAACTAGGAGAGGGTCGAGTGGACGGATTCTCAAAATCCTCAGATGACGAACTGATTTGTCAAGGATGCCTATGTGTCCCTGTTAGGTTAAGGAGTCTGCTCTCTTATTTATAGTTTGGTCAACGGTTATATCTAGTAAAGCTATATTTGGTAAAGTTATATCCAGTAAACGTAAATAGCTATATATAGTAGATGGTTAAATCTGGTAAAGCTATATATAGTAGATGGTTAAATCTAGTAAAGCTATATATAGTAAACTGAACTATATATATATATCCCGTCCGGTAGAGTTGTGAAAATGTACTTTCTATTTTCTGTATTCTCTCTTATACATACTCATCAATACAAATTCTTTTAGCCAGAGTTCTTCTTGCAATCTTCTCTGTCCTGTTCTTTGTGTTCATCTAGATCGAGTGTGTGCGTTGTTGTGTGATCCTAACAACTGGTATCAGAGCTAGACGAAATTCACCATGATCTGTGAAGATGGAAAATTCAAAGATTGGAATTGAGAAGTTCGATGGATCCGATTTCGGTTTCTGGAAGATGCAGATTGAAGATTATTTGTACTAGAAATATCTTCACGAACCCCTGTTGGGGGTGAAGCCAGATACCATGACCACGGAACAGTGGAAGCTCAAGGATCGACAAACCTTGGGGCTGATCCGGTTGACGCTATCCAGAAATGTGGCGTTCAACATTATCAAGGAGAGGACAACGTCAGATCTATTGAAGGCGCTGTCAAATATGTATGAAAAATCATCGGCTATGAACAAGGTGTATTTGATGCGGAGATTGTTCAATCTACAGATGTCTAAAGATGGATATGTTGCTAATCATATAAATAAATTCAATATAATCGTAAGTCAACTGAGTTCGGTGGAAATTAATTTCGAAGATGAAATTAAAGCGTTGATTTTGATGTCATCTGTACCCGAGTCATGGGATACTGTTGTTGCCGCAATCAGCAGTTCCCGAGGATCTGATAAACTGAAGTTTGATGAAATTCGAGATGTAGTTCTCAGCGAAAGTATTCACAAACGGGAAACTGGAGATTCATCAGGCAATGCTGTCAATGTTGATTGAAGAGGAAGAAGTAAATCAAAGAGCTCAAACAAACATGGGCGATCAAAATCAAAGAACCGGGGAAAATCTCCAAACAAATCCAACGTAACGTGGTGGAGCTGTGGGGGAAAAGGACACTTTCGGACAGATTGTACAAAACTGAAGAAGAAGCATAATTATAAATCTGAAGATGATGATTCTATATATACAATAGAAGATATTGAGGACGTTTTAATCCTTAGTGTGGACAGCCCAGCTGAATCCTGGATTTTGGATTTAGGTGCATTGTTCCATTCGTCTCCAAGTAAGAAATTGTTTCGAAATTTCAAATCAGAAAATTTCGGGAAGGTGTATCTTGCCGACAACAAAACCTTGGAGATTGAAGGGAAGGGAGATGTCTCCATACAAACCCCAGCAGGAAATCAGTGGACATTACAAGATGTCAGATACATTCCTAGTCTCGAAGAAGAACCTGATCTCTATTGGTCAGTTGGATAGCACAGGCTATGCAGTAGAGTTTGGAAAGAGTTCATGAAATATTGTGAAGGGCGCCATGGTTGTTGCATGTGGCACAAAATCCGGAACCTTATACACTACTGCAGAGTGTATAAACATGACTACTGCTGCTGAGAGTACTTCCAATTTAAGTCTATGGCACAATGGACTTGGACATATGAGCGTCAAAGGAATGAAGATGTTGACTGCGAAAGAAGCTTTAGAAGGCTTAAAATTTGTTGATATGGGTCTTTGTGAGAGTTGTGTTACGGGCAAACAGAAACGAGTTAGTTTCACAAATGCTGCCAGAGAACCGAAGAAAATGCGGATGGAAATGGTCCATACAGACGTCTGGGGACCATCTCCAGTTTCATCACTTGGTGGATCAAGGTACTACGTCACCTTCATCGATAACTTCAACAGGAAAGTATGGGTTTACTTTCTGAAACACAAGTCAGATGTGTTTACCACCTTCAAGAAGTGGAAAGCTGAAGTTGAAAATCAGACCGGCTTGAAGATCAAATGTCTGAGGTCTGACAATGGAGGAGAGTACAACAAATCAAAGTTTATAACATTTTGTGCAGTCGAGGGAATTAGATTAATAAGAACAATTCGCGGTAAGGCTAAGACAAAATGGTATTGCAGAAAGGATGAACAGAACATTGAATGAGCGAGCAAGAATCATGAGGATTCATTCTGGACTACCAAAGACATTCTGGGCTGATGTTGTGAACACAACAGCATATTTGATTAATAGAGGGTCGTCAGTACCCTTGAAGTTCAAATTGCCCGAAGAAGTATGGGCAGGAAAAGAACTCAAGTACTCTCACTTGAGAACTTTTGGTTGTACTGCATATGTTCATGTTGATCTAGAGAAGAGAGATAAACTTGATGCTAAGGCTATGAAATGCTACTTCATAGGCTATGGCTCTAACATGTTCGGGTACAGGTTTTGGGATGAGAAAAATATGAAAATCCTAAGACACTGCGATGTAACCTTTGATGAAAATTTCATATACAAGGATAGAAAGAAGATAAACTCTGAGACTACAAAGCAAGTGGAAGTTGAACTTGAGTGGCAGGAAAATTCACGTAGTGATATTACAATAGAAGCTCAAGAAACTCCTGATCCTATTGCTGAAGAACCAGACGTAGAGCAAGTTACACCTGAGCAGGTGTTGAGGAGATCCTTCAGAACTATCAGAGCACCAGATAGATATTCAACCGCATTATCTATTGCTAACTGACGAAGGAGAACCAGAATCCTTTGATGAGGCCTACAAGTGGAAGATTCAACCAAGTGGGAGCAAGCCATGGATGATGAGATGAGCTCACTTGAAAAGAATAATATGTGGGTGCAAACTGAGTTGCCTACATGAAAGAGAGCTTTGTTGAACAAATGGGTGTTCAGAATCAAGGTTGAACTAGATGGCAGAAGGAGGTTTAAGGCTCGGTTAGTAGTTAAAGAATATTCACAAAGAAAAGACATTGATTATGCGGAGATCTTTTCTCCAATTATGAAATTAACTACTATCCGAATTCTGCTAAGTATTGTTGCATCGGAGAATTCAAAGAAAAGGCATTGATTATGCGGAGATCTTTTCTCCAATTGTGAAATTAACTACTATCCGAATTCTGCTAAGTATTGTTGCATCGGAGAATTTGCACCTTGAGAAAATGGATGTAAAAACGGAGTTTTTACATGGAGATCTAGATGAGGAGATCTATATGCAAAAACCAGAAGGGTTTACAGCTTCAGGCAAGGAGCACATGGTGTGTAAGCTCAATAAGAGCTTGTATGGACTGAAACAAGCACCGAGACAATGGTACAAGAAGTTTGACTCCTTCATGTGCAAGAGTGGTTTCCACAGGAGTGAAAAGAATCAGTGTTGCTACCTCAAGAAATACACGGATTCTTATGTGTTTCTACTCCTGTATGTGGATGATATACTAATTGCTGGATCAAGTATGGGAGAGATAAACCACTTGAAGGCAAGCTTGTCTTCAGTATTTGAGATGACAGATTGGGTGCAGCGAAGCAGATTCTTGGGATGAAGATTTCTCGAGATAGATTTGCTGGCACATTAAATCTATCCCAAGAGCAGTACATTGAGAAGGTGTTGGCCAAATTCAAGATGAATGATGCTAAACCCAGGACTACCCCCTTGACAAGTCGTATTAAATTGTCAAAGGGGCAATCTCCCAAGACAGTTAAGGAATGTGAGCACATGACATTAGTTTCGTACACTTCTACAGTTGGGAGTTTGATGTATGCTATGGTCTGCACTAGACCTGACATAACACATGCAGTGGGAGTTGTTAGCAAGTACATGACAAATCTAGGGAAAGAACATTGGGAAGCTGTGAAGTGGCTTCTGAGATATCTGAGAGGTACATCCAATACTTCACTTTGTTATGACAATGGCAAAGTAGTTATGCAAGATTTTGTGGATGCTGATCTGAGTGGAGATTTAGACTCTAGCATGAGCACATCTGGATATATCTACACTATAGATGAAACAGCAGTGAGTTGGATGTCCAAGCTTCAAAAATGCGTTGCTCTTTCATCTACTGAAGCTGGAAAGGAGATGATAGGATGACAGACTATCTAGAAGAATTAGGCAGGAAGCAGTGCAAGAAGATCCTTTATACAGATAGTCAGAGTGCCATACAGTTGATGAAAAACTCAGTCTATCATTCAAGGACAAAACACATTAGAAGGCGATACCATTTCACTCGCAGATTAGTGGAAGAAGGCGATATGTGTTTGGAGAAGATAGAGGGTGCAAAGAATCCAGCAGACATGTTGACAAAATGTGTTGATGTTGGAAAATTAAGGTTATGCAAAGCCTTAATTGGTATGGTGTAGTGATCGTTTGAGGATGAAATTCTTGGTTAACTGGATTAGTCTCCAAGTGGGAGAATTGTTAGGTTATGGAGTCTGGTCTCTTATTTATAGCTTGGTCAACGATTATATTCCATAAAACTATATTTGGTAAAGCTATATCCGGTAAAGCTATATATGGTAAATAACTATATATAGTAGATGGTTAAATCTGGTAAATCTATATATAGTAAATAGCTATATATAGTAGATGGTTAAATCTAGTAAAGCTGTATATAGTAAACTGAACTATATATATATATATCCCGTACGGTATAGTTCTGAAAATGTACGTTCTATTTTCTGTATTCTCTCTTATACATACTCATCAATACAAATTTTTTTAGCCAGAGTTCTCCTTACAATCTTCTCTATCCTGTTCTTTGTGTTCATCTAGATCGAATGTGTGCATTGTTGTGTGATCCTATTAGTCCCAGCAATAGAGGAGTTAAGGAAAGAGATATTAACGGAGGCTGATAACTTGCCATTTTCTATTCATCCAAGTGGTACAGATGTACCAAGATTTAAAACAACGCTTATGGTGGCGAAGTTTGAAGAAAGACGTAGCAGAGTTTGTGAGCAAGTGCTTAGAATGTCAACAAGTAAAAATTCCCAGAAAAAACAGACGGTGGGGATGTTACAACCCTTGAATATACTTGAGTGGAAGTGGAAAAATATAGTCATGGACTTCATAGTAGAACTACCCAGAATGTTGAAGGCTATAAGGTAATTTGAGTAATTGTCGATAGATTGACAAAGTCGGCACATTTCCTACCAGGAAAAACAACATATACAGTCGATAATTGGGCTTAGCTGTATGTGAAAGAGATAGTGAGGTTACATGGAGTTCCCGTGTCGGTAGTGTCGGATCGAGACCAATGCTTTACGTTGACATTTTGGCACGGATTCCAAAAAGAATTGGGCACTCGCCTCGACTTCACAACTTCCTTCCACCCTCAAACGGATAGTCAAACGGAGGTTTAAATCATATTCTGGACATGCTACCTGCTTGCGTACTAGATTTCAAAGGAACCTAGGATTCAAAACTACACCTGATGAAATTTTTGTACAATAACAGTTTCTAGGCAAACATCGAGATGACACCATTCGAGACCTTATATGAAAACTGGTATAGATTCAGATTATGCTGGGATGAAGTGGGCGATATAGAATTAGTAGGATCCGAGTATGAGTTGAGTTGGGTAATAAAAATTTATATATATATATATTATCTCAAGCCACCCTTATTAAACAATAAACCCATCTCATTAAACAATAAAGGCATCTCTACTCAATCATAATTTTTTTGGATTGGGTTGCTTCGAGTTGTTCAAGTTATTTATTCCAAATTATTTTTAATAAGTAATGTATTAGTTCGTAAAATATTAATTTATTTATTTTAAAAAAATTAATTAAAATTTTCCACTCAATTTCAATGTATATTTTAAAAATTTATCTTCCAAGGGTTAAAGTTATTTTTGAGAGGTATGAGAGAACAAATAATAAAAAATAATTATGAAATTAAATAAAGATAAATAAATAAATGTATATATTATTGTATTGTAAATAAAAATATATATTTAAAAATTAATAATAAATTATTCCGTTTATCCTAATCTAGTTTTAGGGAATCTATAAGCCCATTCAATCTATAAAATTTTTATTTATTTGAATCAAACTCAATCTAACTAAGTTTGGTTGGGTTAATCTGTTTTTTTAACTCATGGAACGATAATGATATATATTTAATTTTCCTCCCAAAATAATTAAATTTGTTAATTGAAAAAATTAATATTTCACATAATCATGGTTTCGATCTTGATCTTGAATGAGTTATGAACGATTATTTGTGAGAGCTTATCTTTTTTGTCTGCATGGATGAGAATCCAAGGATTCACTTCCTGACCTATAATGCTCGTGCCCAAACAATAAATAATTTATTGATTTGTTTTTTAAAATTCTGACTTATTTTAGTGAGAGTCTTAAAGACCAAATTGAAGAAAAAATACTTACAAAAATACCTTAGCTATCTAGTGAATGTCTAATTAGGGGGTTTAATAAGGAACAAAAAGAAAAGGGAAGGAGAGAGAAAGGAAAGTTGGTAAAGAGGGCCACCATGGGACATTCTTTGACCACCTCGACTTCGATTTTAGCGAAGGACACATGTTTACATCTAATTGCTGCTTGTAGACCAATAGAGTGAACTGATTTTCGGCTCAACTCGAATCGTTTGTTTGAACTGCAAACCACAAACCCTGGCTCATTGATGTTGAACCAACTTGAGCCACTGTCCCAAACTGAAGGGTCAACTCGTGAGTACATCATTGTTGCATGCGTGACATGCAAGTGAATCCGCTTGTGAGTTCGCATGTAAGACTCTCTTCATGCACTTGTAGATGCATGTGATATGTTTGTGAATTTTACTTTTTCGTTTGTTCGACTGTTTTTCATTGGAATAAGACTTACTATTGCTCATAACAGTATTTCAGAGCATATACATCATACTCTACGTACTCGTAGAAGGGGTAGTAAGGCAACCAAGTTTGGTTGGAAAACTTATGAACATATTAACTCTATTAGAGTTTGCAAATGCGGAAAAACTAAGTATTGTGCAAATGTTAAACTATTATGAAACTAGTTTAACTAAGCTTCTACCCATACTTTCTAATCATTTGCCCAAGGTCCTAATTGACTTCGGTGGATGTTCCTTAAAGCTTGCTTTATTTGGTTATTTACTTATTTGTTGACTTTCCGAGCTTGGTTCATGTCTTCAAGAATTTTAATTTCTCTAAAATTTGTCAAAGTTAAAAGAATAAAACAGACGAAAATGGTTAGAATAATGGACTCTAAGGAGCTTCAAGTTCGTTAAAAAATAAATATAGGTCAAGAAACTAACCGTGGACTGTATAGTCATCTTTTCCAACTTGCATGCATGTCATTCCGCTTTTCTTCATTTTCTCTTTTTTTTTATTTTATTTTATTTATTTATTTTCTTAAATCTCCATAGGTAACAATTCTGGTTCGGATTTGTGCAACAAGAGTCTCTGCCTTGCTGAGGAGGTTCAATCAGGCTGGTTGAGGTGATCTTTTCCGCCAAGAATCAAGAGATGTCTTGTGGTAGAATTTATTGGCAAAAGTAATCTTGAGAGTTAGAAACATGAAATTTTGACACGCGGTTGACCCGACCCACAAACCTGCGTACAGACCCAGCGAAGCAACCGACTGGTCCAACTCTAATCGCTGCTCAACACCCGGTTGGCGACCTGCTACTGCAGAAATCTTCTTCGCGTGTTGAACTCGCGTGTTTTTGACACCCTAATTGTGTATTAACGCTAATCGGAAGGATATGCATCAATCAAGTAAGTTACAGTACGGATTTTTAAGAAGTAATACTTGTAAGGATCGCTTGGAATGTATGCATGCTAGTGTATTTACTTTAGGTGGTGGCTTTCTATGATTGAATGTAGGTAATTTGATTGTTATGAGTATGGATATAATATATGAAGTATTATGAGACTTATCTGAGGGTTGCACTATGTTTTAAGCTTTTGCTGCCATATATGTAGATGTTTAATTCATACTGAAAGCAGGATGAGAATTTGTGAACTCTGCGCTCCGAGAGCTTGATGGATGTTATTGGCCCGTTAAGCATGTATGTTTAATTTGCATGAATGATGTATGATGATGTTAGAGGATAGTTTTGTGCACACTTACTTAATTTCCATGACCCTCATCTATGATAAGTCTATGGATTTGTGTTAGAGTGACAAGTCACTAAATATAGACCTAACATTTCCCTTACAAGCCTAATGGACCACAACAACATGCTAACCACCTTAGGAGCACCCTTAGGCTACAAGTGTATGAACAATGTCATAGCTTCATACGGGATCATGGGTTCCTAATCAGAATCCACTACTCCTAGCCGTTTCACATGAGAAACGTGAGCCCACGACGTACAGACCATTTAGCTAGATGGGATAAGGGAAGGGTAGTCCCTTCCCAATAAGGGGGACTATTATGGACCTAGGGGGTTGCAGCTCACTTCCTAGTAAGATACCAAGTAGTCTTATAAGTCATGCTTGAGGTATCTCCTCGTAGGTCACCGATCATTCACAGTTTGACATAAGAGAACTCTTAATGCTTTAAATGAAAGAACAGAGAACCAAGCTAGCCTCAAGGGGATAAGACTAGAATCAGACATGTTAAGCCTAGAATGACATGACAGCCTATAAGTAGGTAGTTTATTGGGTATAATATTTATACTCATCCCTATTTTCCTATCTTTTTCAGGTGTTTGCAGGCTGTCGGTCGAGGTGGAGGAGCGTTCGAGAGCTGTGCGGTCACAAAGGGGTCGTTCCGATGCCAATTGCTTTCACTTTCGTCTTTTTATTTACAGTCCGAATTTTGAAGCCTTGAAAATTTGGTTGTCACACATTCTCTCTTAAAAGATCACATGTATTCGATTTTTTATTGATTATAGAAATGACATCGAATAATTTAAAATCGTAAGAAATTTTATGGTAGTTCTCCTCTGTTTTGAACGTACATTCATGTTGCATAGCATTATGTTTTGGTCTCAACCTCGTAGGAGGAGTTCGACACTTGGTTTTTTATTTCTTGTCCATCATCTTAACCTTCCTTAATTGCTTTACACATGCTTATCTTAAATTGGATTCTTACCTAATATTTTATTAAATACATAAATAAATAATCTAAATTGTGTTTACATTTACGCGGTTTTCTCATATAATTATTAAAAACATGTTTTATTCCTTCCATATTAGGGACAATCAATAATTTAAGGTATTCAAATAATTATTTTTCAACACTTATCTTCTTTTTTATTATTATTATTATTATTATTTGTGAGGATACCATTTTTTTAGGTATGAAAAATTCAAAGAGTTGGTTGAATTTAATAGCATCATAAATTGTTGGGACTAATTTCCTTATCAAACAATGACAATATCATTCCTTTTATTTGAAATTTTTAACTGAATCATAGAAATTAATAGTTTTTCAAAGCTTGGTATGAACATTTTTTTTTTTAATTCAACCATATGGGTGAAGAAAATTATATTCAAATTTCTAATATAGTATAAAAAAAGTACAGCAGGAAGCTCGGAGATCAGAATTATTATTTAAGTTCATATTAAAAAATGTATAATCTTGTTGAACTCGATTCATTTTTGACTTATCATTATTTTATGGCTCATATTTAAAGCACCGATTTAACTTGACTAATATCCAATTTTAAAGCTTGTTTGGGACATGGATTAGGATGGGCAGACTCAACTAGATAAAAGTAGGATAAAAAAGAAATTACATTTTACCATAAAGGAATTAAGAGAGTTTAAAACATAAAGCATATATATTGACAATATGTCTGGAACCGGATAAAAAATGACTTACAAAAACTTCATAAAAACCATGAATTCTCATAAAAATGCTCATTACAGGCATTTCCATCCTTTTCCATCTAAATCTTGGTATTATACTCCAAAACATATTGTAATATTGTCATTTATAATAAGACTAATATAAAATTTCACATCCTTTCGAGTTCATTTAGGCCTTAGTTTTTTTTTTTTTTTATAGTTTTTGGAACTCTACTTATAAAAAGATTTGATAAACGGCTCATTGGGATACCCCTAGCCTTCACCAGGGCTTCGGTCGCCGGCTCCCCTGTCATCAGGAGGAGACAGCAGGCAGCTGTGGTGAAGATGCTCGAATCTCAGGAGAGGAAGCGAAGAAGAAGAAGCACGACTTCTTGACTGACTGTTCCGTAGTTCTGTCTAATTCTTCTTCCGTCGAAAACATTATAAAATCTTAAGTGGTATTTTGATTTTTTTTTTTTCACACCAATCTTGTTTTAGGCCCTAAACTTGCTTTGATTACTTTAAAACTTGTATAGTCATTCATACAAATAGACATCATATAAAACTTTTAATCCTTTAAAGTTCATTTAGACCCTGAGATAATTTATGAACATAATATGGACATTTTGGTCATTTTATCAATTTCCTTGGTTAAGCCCTAAACATGCTCCTATGTCGGTCAAACTTCACATAAATCCTTATTATGTGATATTAGACCATTCATTAAAATTTCATAAGCAGAATTCTCCAAAAGTATACCAAGTTTTTTTTGTAGTTAATTTTGCACTCATACTCGTTGTTTTCTCATTAATGGCTCCATTTATTCTAATTAGTAAGCATGAAATAGTTCATTATGATTCAACGTGATAAGAAAATCAATTTGCATAAATTGAGTTTAGTTGTACATTTAATTGAGTTATTTGGTAAATTTTCAAAACATTTATGTTGAACCATGATGATGTAGCAAATCTAGAAACAATGTTGTTAGTGGTTACATGTTTGTACAAATTGGTGATCTTGATGCTTTATAAATTCGAAAAGAAAATTTTTCGGGAATGACATGGAAATTATAATCCAAATCAACAAGCCATGTGGGTCATTGACTACCCAATTAAGAACTTTCTAGGTGGACGACTTACTCCTTTTTAGCACAAAATGGGAAGCAATGAATAATATAAAAGGGAGAGATTACCTAAAAAGAAAGGGAGCCACAAAAACACAGGATTCTAAAAACTAGAGAGAGGAGAAAGAACTCTAATTTAGTAGCGGTTGACAGGAGAAGGAAAAGGAGAACAAGAATGATATTAACGCAAAAAGGTGGATGAGAGAGCTTAAATGAGGGACACTTTCATGGAAGGACAACAACAAAACTTGATAACTCTTAATCTTTCACATGATTAAGATGTTGATTTCTCTGTTTAAATCAGTTTATATGGAGAGTTAAACCTTGTAGGTGAGGTGGGAGAGTTTTATGTAGTTTAAGCATATTGACGGTGTGATTTTAGTTTATTAAAGAATTGTTACTAATGATTTACATGTTTTTAGAGAAGCCTACCAGATAGGTTCATATGTGCGTGTGTGGACGGTTGGTAGAGAAGTGCTCACATCCAACCTACTTGAACTAGAAAATAGTCTCCAACAAAAAGAAAGTTTACGGAAAAAAATAGGTCCCACCATAAACATGATTACATTTTTCAACCTCAATAATTGGGCTACTTTCTGAATATTTTTAAATACAGGTAAGGTACTTATGTACGGACGCGCATCTGGCCTGATGATTAACACTTCTCGAGCGAACAGTGGAGACGTGAGTTCGACTTCAGACAACAATGCGTGCTGCAGGTCGACCCAAACTGGCATCTCCACTATTCAAGATCGTTCAGACAACAATGCGTGCGAACTCACTTCAAACAACCTGCGAATCCAATGCCCGACCCAAACTAGCATCTGACTTGTTGACCCGCGATTGTACTTCTCATCCGTGCGTGTGAAAACATTCGCAGAATTGCTCTTGCACTCATGTGTGGTGATTGACTCCCCTTTTTCTATGTCGTTCAACCTCCAACCTCCATTTGTAACTTTTTCGTTTTGATTCTAATGCTAATCCTATTTTTCTTTGAATTATGATCCTCTAGAGAATTTCTAAAAATTTGGTGACGTTTTTAGCAAGCAACTAAACTCGGAAAGACACCCAAAAAGTTATGTAAAGAACCGCAAATATTTTGGACAAGTAATTCGTATAGCGATTGCTTGGATATGCATGCATAACCATCCTTAGGTGGATAGTTTTAGCATGTAAAGAGCTTTTATGACCGATTAAGCCTCTGTTTATTCACACTTGATGTAGGCATAATTGACCTGTGCCTTAAAGATGTATGGATTGTTACTACTGCTTTATACATAATTATGCTAGAAAGGATAATGAGAAATTTGTGATCTACGGTCTAAGTGCTTGATGGATGTTATCGTCGTGTTGAGCATGTAAGACTGTATGCATGATTTAATGTACATTAGTTCAAGGTTATTGAATGTGTGATCTCCCCTAAGTGTCATTAGTTGTAATGGAATAAGACTACGATGTTAGAGTCAGTTTAGCTAGATATGGTCTAGGATGAAATGCCTCCAGTTTTCCAAGCATCTTAGAAATGTGAGCGAGGACAAGTGGGTCCAATCCCTAGAGTCTCTGACCAAACTAGAGACAAAGAGTCAATAGAGAAACCTAGAGACATGAATCCAAGTAAGAGTCGCCAAGCCGCCCTAGGGACTTAAAAGACCACCACGACAACCTAGGAAGACAAATATAGCCTCCTAGGCAGATAGTAATTGATGCGATGTTTGTGGAGCATCCACTTCCCTTTCTACTATTGTATGGACGGTGTGGATTATGCGGATAGTCGTTGGAGTTGGCAGGCATAGGGGGGTTGCACCTTGGCTTTGAGTGACTATATGGTTTTGTGGAACAAGCTCATCAGCTGACCTCCCACGAACGATGAGCAAACTAGCACCACCATACTGTCCCCACCAAAGAGTGAGTTCTATAAAGTAGTGCCTCAACTCCAGACGCTTATCGACTGCTGCATAGGCTAAACTAGCTACCTAAGTCTGTGAGTGGAAAGAGTGGTTCACCAAGAGCCAAGAGTAAAGTCTGTAGTCTCCCGATAGGTGTAGGATGCAATGAGAATTTACAAGTAGATTGTTTACAAAGTATAATTGGATACTCGCCCCTTCCTACATTTGTTTTTCAGGTAATTGATACGACTAGTTTAGGGGAGGGAGTGCTCAGGAGATTAGTAACCATAGAGGAGTATCAACCCAAGGCGTACATGTATTCAATTGAAAGAGCGTCGACCATAATCCATTCCCTCTTAAAAGATCAATGTATTTTGATTATTCATTCGTTTTTGTCACGATGTATAGACAACTAATAATTTAACGTATCCAAATAATTATTTTTCGAATGCTTATCTTCTCTTTATTTTTTTATTTTTTGTTTTTTTGTCGTCTAGGTATCATTTTTCTTAGGGTTTGAAAATTTAAAAGAGTTTTGGTTCATTTCGAACTCATTTAGACTAGATAACTCTGATCTTTTACCTTTTTTTTTTATTCTATAATTTTACCGGATTAAGTTGTTGATTCCTCGGTTGAAATCAGTTTGTATAGAGAGCTAAACTTTGCAGGGGAGGCAGAAGAACTTTAACAGTATGATTTTAGTTTATTAAAGAGTTATTATTGATTGGCATGGTTGTTTAGTTGTTCTCTTATTTGAAAGAAAAAAGATAGCAAGTAAATTTTCTTTAATACTCTAGTTCCATTGCAATGATACTGGATGGTTATTGAAGGGTTAGTGTATACTTACCATCAATAATTTACTTATTACTTTTATTGTGATAGTGTATAATTGCACTTATTTGGGTGGATTTTATATCATTTTATAATATATCTTCACCAGCGACCAAACATCAAAGGTTATTTAGTAGATTATTTTAAAAGATCATGAATTTTGAGAAAAATATTTGGTTTAAGTTCTTAATTTTTGGTTCTTTAGCTTATCTGTCACGACTCAATTTTTTAGGCTTCAAATTTCGAACCGAATCTAAAAAGATAAGACAATAGTAAACAAATGATAACAAACAAAGTGAAAATACTATAAAGTTTTGTAGAATTAAAGTCAAACAATGTCATAGTCGAAATAAAAAATGAAACATTACAAAACAAATGTTATTCAAGTTATTTACAAATGGAAAACGGGAATGAGATATAACATGTGTACAAACGACAACCCATAAAAATACAGACTAAAATTGACTCTCCAAGTTGACACCCACCTATGACAGCTCAACTCATGAGCACTCTACTACTCTGTAGGGACCTAGGGTCGTTACCACATTTATTAGAGGCAAGTCTTCTTTCAGAATTGGTCCACGATGTCACGACTTCAACCTTTGACTTGTTCCAAGTCTCTCTTAGGGCATTTTGTTTACTTTATGTTATTTTCAATTTTAATATTTTATTGAAAACCTTCTAGAAAACTGGTAAGACTAAAACTATGTTTTTTTTAATGAACTATTTCCACATAAAATGTCTATTATATGTATATATTAGCGACTTCAAGTTAAAGTAGAAATCTATGATCGTTGCATTTCATGTTAGTATATGACAATTTGTGGCTTGAGTCCTTGAAAGGTGGATTGTTACACAATCAAAGTTTCACATTAAGCATGTATACCGCTAGTTAAAACCATCAAAATAGATTCCTAACGTTGACAATGTTCTTTTTACCAAGCTTAGAGATTATATGTATATATAATTAAGTAGCATAACTAAGTTTCTTTTCCTTTATTATAAAATGTTCATGCCCTCAACAGAGAATTGTTCACGTATTTACTTTCGTATGTAATATAGAATACTTTTGATATCAATTTGTTCTGGCTTCCAATAGGTTTAATTAACGATTAGTATGTTCACTAATAATTGGCCAATGCTTATTTTTAATCGTCGTTGAAGATTCAAATTCCACTACTCAGTCCATTAATTATGATTGATGACACTTGTGAAGAATTAAAAGCCCTCAACCATCTTGTTTACAACACCAAAGCAAAATGGCATTGCTGATGATGCTCTATCAAGTGGGCGGTATCTTCCTTATCTCTCTTTTCAATTCTCTTGCCAACTCTCATCATCTATGTGATCCCAAACAAAGCCTTGCCCTTTGGGAGTTCAAGAAAGCCTTTTCCGTGAATGAATCTGCATCAAGTAGTTGCAATGATGAGCTTAAGAAGCAAGCTTATCCAAAGACAGAGACATGGAACCAAACCAAAGATTGCTGTTCATGGGATGGCGTGAAATGCGACGAGGAAGGAGAAGGTCATGTCGTGGGGCTTGACCTCAGCTGCAGTCGGCTTCTTGGAGTTCTTCATCCCAACAGCTCCCTTTTTTCCCTTTCTCACCTTCAAACCTTGAATCTTTCTCGTAACTCTATTTTATCTGAATTTTCATCCTCATTTGGAACGTTTAAAGACTTGAGGGCTTTGGATCTTTCCTGGTCTTCCCTCATAGGAGATGTTCCAGTAGAAATATCATACTTGTCTAACCTTGTTTCTCTTGATCTATCCGGGAATTATCTCAGCTTCTCAGACATAGTTATGAATCAGCTTCTTCATAATCTAACTAATCTAAGGGATCTTGCACTTACTGATTCACGCCTCGATGACATCACACCCACTTCTTTCATGAACCTCTCTCTTTCTTTAGCTTCTCTCTCTCTTTCTTCATGTGGGTTGAGTGGGGATTTTCCACAACGTATTATCAGTCTTCCAAATTTGCGTGTGTTACAACTTGATTATAATTCTGAATTGAAGGGGCTTTTGCCAATGTCTAATTGGAGTGAATCACTTGAAATCTTGAGTCTTAGTTCCACTAATTTTTCAGGAGAGATCCCTTATTCCATTGGTAATGCAAAGTCCTTGATATCTTTAGACCTTTCATTCTCCAAATTCACTGGTGGACTTCCAAAATCAATAGGAAACCTTACCCAACTCACTAACATTGATCTCATTTTTAATAACTTCAATGGTCAACTGCCCAATGCATGGAACAAACTTCAAAAGCTAACTAATTTCAGAATTCATATGAATTCTTTCATGGGTCACCTACCCAATTCTCTTTTCAACCTCACCCACCTCTCCAACATGATATTTTCATCTAACTTATTTTCGGGTCATTTACCCACAAATGTTGATTCAGATGCACTTTCAAATCTTATTTATTTGGACTTGGAACGCAACTCACTCACTGGTGCCATACCCTCTTGGCTGTATGCATTACCTCGTTTAAACTACTTGGATCTCTCTCATAATCATTTCTCTTCTTTGATGAGGGATTTCAGATCCAACTCCTTGGAGTTTCTTGATTTAAGTAACAACAACTTGCAAGGTGGAGTCTCTGATTCTATTTATAGGCAACTGAATCTTACATATTTAGCATTGGGGTCCAACAATCTGAGTGGGGTTTTGGATTTAGACAAGTTGTTGGGAGTTCAAAGTATAACATGGTTTGACGTTTCAAACAACAATCAACTTTTGATAGAGTCTACTAGTATTAGTTCTAAGAATCTTGTTCGAGTTGAAATGGGCCCTTGTCGACAGCTGAAAATTTCCCTACTTTTTGAGATATCAGAAGAACTTGGAATATCTAGACCTTTCAAATAGTCAAATTCATGGGAACATTCCCAAGTGGTTTTCTGAATTGGGTGCTTTGAGGCTCCTTGATCTTTCTCATAACTTTTTGTCCTCAGGAATGAAGCTTCTCCTCAATTTGCCAAATTTGAAAAATCTCTATCTTGATTCTAACTTGTTCAACCTATCCTTTCCAATGTTGCCATCATCAATACAACAATTTAGTGCGTCAAATAATCAACTCATTGGAAATATCCATCCTTCAATTTGCAAAGCCACTGTTAGATAAAACCTGAGTTTTACCGTTTTTCTTATTCACACGATTTCAGAAAATCGTAAGGTTGACCATTTGACAAATCACGTCGATTCGACCACCAGAGTTTTAGAAGGGAGTGGCACAGATTTAGTTGGCCACTCTCCAGCCAATTTTAGAATTCCTTTTTATTTTAAATAGGAGAATTGTTCATAAAACAAAACAACCTCAACGCAGTCAAATTGAGAGTTATTTTTTCTCTCTCCTTTTTGTTACGCATTTTCCCAATTTCCTCTCACCGAAATTCTGTGAAAACCAACAGCCACCAACCTTACTTCCCTGGATTTGTCAAATAATAGGTTGAATGGTGCAATCCCATCTTGTTTCTCTAACCTAACTTCTCTCATGTTGTTGGAATTGAAAAGGAATAATTTTTCTGGTTCTATTCCCATCCCACTACCATCTATTTTAATCTATACTGCTTCAGAAAATCAGTTCACTGGAGAAATTCCTTCTTCAGTCTGCAATGCCATCTTCCTTGCTGTCCTTGGTCTATCCAACAATCACTTGAGTGGTACAATTCCGCCATGTTTAGCCAACTTCACTTCTCTTGCGGTGTTGGATTTGAAAAAGAACCATTTTTCTGGGAATGTTCCAATGTTTTTTCCAATAGGAAGTCAATTGAGAAGCCTTGATTTGAACGACAATCAAATAGAAGGAGAATTGCCACCATCCTTGCTCAACTGCAAGAATCTTCAAGTCTTGGATCTTGGGAATAACATCATAACAGGTTACCTTTGATTATTGCTATATAAACCTAAGCTATGATAAATTTAATTCTTATTCCCATATTTTTAATCCAAATTTTAATATTTTATTGGTTCTCTTATCAGGTCTGTTCCCCCATTGGCTAGAAGCTGCATCAAGTTTGCGAGTTCTTATCCTACGATCCAATCGATTTTATGGTCCAATCAACAACTCCATGAACAAAGACTCTTTTCCAAATCTACGTATCATTGATTTATCTCGCAATCATTTCAGGGGGTTGCTGCCATCAAACTTATTCAAAAACATGAGAGCCATGAAGGAAGTTGAAGTGGGCAACCAAAAACCCAACTCTTCTTCGCTTGAATCTGACATACTCCCTTTCTATAAGGACTCAGTGGTGGTATCAATAAAAGGGTCTGATCTAAAATTGGAAAGCATTCTATTGATATTCAAGGCTATTGATTTTTCAAGTAATGCATTCAGTGGAGAAATACCAGAGGTGATTGGGACGCTCTTGTCCTTGAAAGGTCTCAAGTTTTCTCATAATAAGCTTAGAGGTAGGATTCCCATAACTTTTGGGAATCTAAAAAATCTGGAATGGTTGGATCTTTCTTCAAATGAACTGTTGGGTGAAATTCCACCTCAGTTGGCTGCTCTTACATTTCTCTCCCGTTTGAACCTCTCACACAATCATCTTTCTGGGCCAATCCCTCAAGGGAATCAGTTTGCAACTTTTGAAAGTTCTTCGTATGTTGGGAATCTTGGGCTTTGTGGGTTTCCTCTACCAAATTGCTACTCAGAAAAGGCCCATGAATCTCAAATGGCACGTGAAGAAAGTGAGAGTTTGGACAAAGGGTTTTGGTTGAAAGTTGTGTTCATGGGATATGGATTTGGAATGGTGTTTGGAGTATTTGCTGGGTATCTTGTTTTTCGAATTGGAAAACCTTTATGGATCGTGGCAATGGTTGAAGGAAGAAGAGCTTCAAAGAAACAAAGGTAAGAAAAGAAATGAATAGAGTATGCCTTTCATCAGTTGATATATATATTGTAGCATATTTCATAATTATGAATGAATGAAGCTATATTGTGAATTATCGAGATGGATTTGACATGACATTTATTGGATAGAAAAGCATGCCTAATTTTTATGGTCGAAGAATATTATATAGTTTTCTATAAGGAAATAGAATATATAATATTGATTATTCATTTAGGGGTATACATTAAACCTGATATCTCGAATCGACCAAACTCATATTGTAACGACTCTAGATTTCTATTTAACCTAAAGTCCTATGATATACATATCATAGACATTTTATACATAAACACTTCATTCAGAACTTTATAATAAAAACACCACCTTGGTCTAACACATTCTTTAGAAGGCATTTAAATAAAATAATTAAAAAGAACTAAAGATAACATAAGGTAAAAATGTCTTATACTATCCTATATTGCTACTAAATAGAAATGTAAACTAACCTATATTAACCTATAGTCTACTAAATTCAAAATGCAAGTAGGCATGTGTCACGGTCAGTCATATAGTGGAGCCTTGTCTTAAAAAAAAAAAAAAAAAAATTGAGTAGTTTAAGAAATACTCAGTAAGTGACCCCTATTGAGATTAGATTAAGTACATACAATCTTGAATGGGACATATCATATTAGTATATATTCCTACGACGGCTATCTTGAGCGGGTAATTGGATGTGTATTTATTATTCTACACACGTGCGAGTATGAAGTCACTATCCTGGGCCCTTTTTTTAGTCAGGCGAGCATTCTCTGGCAGCTGTTGATGTCGAACACCCGTTAGGAATAACGATCGTCGTAGAAGCATTATGGTAAATATAATAATTGTTTCCCTACTTCATAATGTACACGTCTGTACCATTGTAAAAGGAGAAGGGGTATCCCTCGATGCATGAACACACAATGATGCATGACGTCTCAACATTTTTCCTTTTTCATTATCATGTATGAGAGCCCCCTCTAACATTTTTCCTCTATATCATATCATTTTATCATAGCTTTTCATGTGTATATCGAGATTGTGCACTAAGCCAATTCCTTATTTGCATGTCAATCTATCCTATCATTTTATCATTCATGTCGAACATATGTTATATCATAAACTTATCATGTCTTCAAACGTATCAATTCGTATCATACACATGTCATACCGTATCATATATCATGACAGTCACATAACATTTACATATCCTATCACGAGTATGTCGTCAAGCACATCTTAACTTAGCATATCATATCGTAGACATATCAATTGATCATATAAAGCATAATATTCACATATCATATCATGCACATAACATTTTGCATACACGAGCATATGACATGTGTCATAATTCAGTGTACAATTAAAATAAAAAAAAAATTGTAGGGTCACTTACTTGGTTGGCCTTAGCCATGGTTTCCCTAGATTTGAGTACGTTTGCTTTCTATTCCTCGAGATTGCTCCAAATATCGTCGGTTGTCGTTACCCGAATGTCCATCCGATTTTGTTAGTAACTCAATTTAACTTAAATCGAGAAACTTACCTTATACTGCCTGTAGCTACCTTAAACAATGTCAAATTGAGCTTTGGGATGGTTGGATTAGAGGAAAATGGACAAATTTACCTTTACCGAGCTGAAGGACTGTGTCTTGAGCTGAATCGGGCCGAAGCTGAGTCGACTAAGCCATGTAAGCCGAAGGGGTGTCCGGCTGCAGGTGTGACACGTGGTGCAATGAGACACTGATGCGTGTGCAGGTCGAGTCGGGTCGAGGCACGAGTTGTTACAGGTACGCGAGTCGCAGGCCTTGAGGCTGGGCTGCTGCAGGTTTCGGCCGAGGCAAATGGGACTCGGGTTATGGATGCTGACTACGGACGGGTACTATTGTGTGGGGTCGGTTTTGGACTGCAGGCGCGTCGAAACTGGGTCAAAGGCAAAATGATTCTCAGGCTGAAGATTGGTTTTTGGATATCCAATCTAGATCCGACCCGAAGTCCACGAACTTCGTCTTCCTTACCCGATTCTTGCAAAAACATAGACGAATTTCTCTCTCTTCACAACCTCCATGGTCCTCATACGTACTTATATGCGTAGTTCTTTTGTGTTAAGAGTATATAAGACAAGAATTTGAGATCCGACCGCAACGAAGGATTAGAATGTTTGTGATTGGAAACCCTACCATGAGTGCACTAGGGAGCTTTGGCCGGTTATTCCTTACGTATTTTGTTCGTGGTTCGCAGGGCAATGTTTCTCGTTCTCTCTTTCTCTTGTTCCTTCTCTTTTTCCTTGAAGGTGATATCTGGAGAACGGTTGAGGGTCGGTTATGTTGTGGGATTCAAGGGAAGCTCTCTTTAACTCGAGGTAATTTTCCCTTTATCTTATCCTCACATGAACCTCTGATGGGTGGTTTCCCATATAACTCGAGTCCCATTAATTCTCGTTCACGTACTTCTTCCTAGCATAGCAGAGATCTACATCATTATCTATATAACATTTCAAACAATGACATCTCGATAGTTACTTGGAAACTATTATTGTACGAGAATTTCATCAGATGTAGCTTGTTGTCCCAACTTCCAATGAAGTCCGTAACACATGCTCGTAGCATGTCTTCTAAAATTTAATTCAATTGTTGCTCTGTTTGACATCCGTTTGGAGGTGGAAGCCAGTACTAAAGTAGGGGAGTACCATATGCTTTTTGGAGTTCACATCAAAATGCCAACGTAAAGTGGGGGTCTCAATCTGATCAATCGACACTGAAACTCCATGCAACCTCATGATTTCCTTCACATAAAATTGAGCCCAATTGCTAACTGTATATGTCGTCTTGCACGGTAGGAAATGTGCTAACTTTGTTAGTTTGTCGATAATTACCTTGATTATTGTAGGAAGTGTGCTAGGTAATCCCACTATAAAGTCCATAGTGATATTTTCTCACTTCCACTCTCGTCTAATTAGAGGTTGCAATAATCCAGCTATTTTCTTCCCGAGAAGCTTTTACTTGTTGGCACTCCTCATCAATTCCTCTATATCCTTTTTTTTATACTTAGCCACTAGAAGTGCTATTTTAGGCCTTGGTACATCTTGGTACTAGAAGTGCTATTTTAGGTCTTGGTACATATTGGTACCACGAGAATATATGGTGGAGAATCACGAGTTGTGTGATTCAGTCAATATATTATTTCTTAATTCTTCCTCCAATGGGACAGATAGTCATCCTTGACATAATAGTCCACCATCTGATGACTTGGAAAAATTATCCAATGGTCTCATTGTTAGTTGACTCAATATCTTATTTAGGCTAGGATCCTCTTGTTGGGAATCGATAATCCTTTGTCTGAGTGTAGATTGCATTATGAGTTGAGCCATTTGTGCTATGACTCCCTCAATTACTACAACTATACCTGCTCGCTCAAAATCTGCCTGTACTCGTGACTCCCTAGTGATAGGGCTGATGAAAGTGTCATTTTACGACTTAGGGCATCTGTACCACGTTATCTTTTTTGGGTGGTACTAGACATCTATATTGTAGTCTTTCACTAATTTCAACCACCTTCATTGCCTCATGTTCAATTCTTTGTAGGTGAAGATGTATTTTAGGCTCTTGTGTTCAACGTACATTTTGGTCTTTTCTCCATAAAGGTAGTGTCCCCAAATCTTTAATGCGAACACCAACGCGAAAAATTTTAGGACATGCATGGGATAGTTTTTCTCACTCTTTCAATTGGCGGGACAGATATGCAACAAGCTTACAATGTTGCATCAATACGCTCCTTAATCCCTTGGAAGCATCATTGTAGATTATGTATCCCCATGAGCTTTCTGGCATCATGAGCACTGGTGTTAACACTAATCTTTGTTTCAAGTCCTAGAAGCTGGTCTCACACTTCACTTCATACAAAAGATACACCTTTCCTTATCAGCTGTGTAAGAGGTGAGACTATTCTAACAAAGTTCTATACAAACCTTCAATAGTAGCATGCTAGCCCAAGAAACTCCATACCTCTATGACTGTAGTCGAGCGTCACTAAGTGACAGCTTTTATCTTAGTGAGGTTGATCGCTTGTGGATGTATATAATAAAATAATGTAAAATTCACAAGAATAAGTGCAAGTATACATTATCACAAGTAGCAAGTAATAAATAAATTATCGATTCCACAGGGAACCTATCTTTTTTGTTAATTTTATTGTGGGAAATTGAGTGAGTTTTTGGGTAACATTAAAATGGGTGTTGGTGATTTTAACTATTTAAACAAAACTAAAACAGAGGTCCCTGCTGTAAAAAAAAACAGAAAATGATGAGAAAATTAACTATATAATGAGAAAGGTTTGGGTAGGAGAGATTAAATAGATAAGTTGTTAAGTTTTGTGGTAGATTTTAGTTCCTTTTAATAGATTCTCAAGCCCACTTTCGAGTCATGAATGGTGATTATTTCCATAATCGTTGTAATTTCTATTAACAAGGCTCTCGAAGAAGAATTATTCCTAACCCTTCTATTACCCTCCAAGTCTCCTTGCTATGGAACTAGACTATTAAAGAGGATTTCATTGCTCCCTCTCTTCTCCCGAATAAGAGAACAACTATGTATGTAAAGTAGCTAATTAAACACACATGTAAATCATTAACAACAACTATTTAATAAACTAAAACCATACCGTCAATATACTTAAACTATATAAAACTCTATCGCCTCCCATATAAAGTTTAGCTCTCCATACAAATTGAATTAAACAGAGGAATCAGCATCTTCATCATGTAAAATTGATGGAATAAGAAAAGAGAATAAGAAAATAGAGAGTTATCCCGGTTTGTTGTCATTCGTCAATAGAAGTTCCCTTCTCTTGAGCTCTCACGTCCACCTCTTTGCCCTAATCAATCCTTGTTGGTCTCCTTTTCTTTCTGTTGTCAACAACTGCTGGATTAGGGTTTTCTTCTTCTTCTCTGGTTTCACAGCAGTTCACTGCAGCAGAGGCTACTGCTATGTAATTCGATTTTTCTCCCCAAAGTGTGGCTCTCCTCCTTTTATATTGAGCACGGGTTCCCCTTTAGGGCTGAAAATGAATAAATAGTCCACATAGGATGTTCATCATTAGGTAGTCAATGATCCACTTGGCTGCTGACGTGGATTTAAAATTTCCATATCATCCCCCATTTGTTTCCAAATTTGCTACTCCCACATAGTTTAATATAAATGTCTGAAATTTTACCACGTAACTCAATTAAATATACAATTAAGATCGATTTATGTCAAATCATATATTTTTTCATGTTGGACCGCAATAAACGATTTCATGCTCACTAAGTAGAATAAATGGGGTAATAAATGAGTAAATGGTGAATAAGAGTGCAATATTAACTACAAAAAGACTTATATGACTCTACTTTTAGAGAGTTATCAGGGGTCTGAAATCGCATCTTTTGACACCATGTGTCCTAAGAATGAGATTTATCAAAGCCAAAATTCACATTTGGAGAACTTGGCGTACAACTTCTTTCCCCATCAAGATAGTTATACTTTTCAGTGGTGTCCTGGTGCTCTTGATTGTCCTTGAGTATACTAGAATGTCATCTATGAACACGATAACAAACGTGTCTAGACACTCCTTGAATATCTGATTTATTAACTCCATGTACACAGTTGGGGCGATGGTGAGGCCAAATAACATCACTGCAAACTCATAGTGGCCATATGTTATTTGAAAGGTTGTATTCGGTATATCTCCTGTTAGAAATAGTCCACGATCGAAATATGTCAAAACAAATAAAAGAAGCGATTGAATATTAAGCATCTACACTTTAAGAAATAAATAAAATATGGCTTGGGTCACAAGTGGTGGCTTCTATATTTGTAAGAAATAAATAAAATAATTTTTCAAAGAAAAAAAAAACGAAAACAGAAAGACATGCACAAAAGTTCAGAAAGACGACTACACACAGTCAATGGATATCCTTCTCTTTTTTAATGAATTTGAAGCTTCTTCGAGTTCTTTGGCCTCTATTATGAGGAGGGAGAATCATGTAAGTAACCATTTGAATTTTTAAGAAAGAAATACTCGTAGGAATCGACTAAGATTTAGACATATGAACTTTAGTATATTTTAAGTATGAATTAAATATGAGAAATGGATTAGCCAAGTCCTAAATTATGATTTAGTGATGAATTATTTCGAGCCCATGTTTTAGACTTCAGCTATGTAAAATTGATTTGCATGTATGATGCGTGGATATGGATTGATTTGAATGCTGTGTTAGAATATGGTATACTATGATTTACGGCAATTTACTTGATTTGCATGTATAATGTGTGGATATGAGTTTATGATTTAATACCAACTATGCCCTATAAGCATGTTAGGAGGTTGGAATACCCATGTGTGTCCCACTTTATGTATGAACCAGATATTATGGGTCCAAGAGGTTATGTAGGACCTATTAGCGAGCATTAGCCTATGTTTTACTTCTTTGGTCTTGAGCCACATTTAGAGTTCGTTATGATGACATGGTCGACTAGGTCTATGTAGGGACGAAATATCTAATCGTGAACTCATCTTGACTAGTGAGAGTCTACTTAGTATATAGGTATGAAATGTCACCAACTTAAGACCGTGGCACATTAGAGGATACTACTAAGGTAGCTCAAGTTGAACCTAATAGGATACTGAATGGCGTAAGAATAGGGAGCATTGTTAGGTATCATTAAGGGAGCTCCCAACTATCACTAAGATACTTAAGAAAGTTCTACTTGTGCCTACTAGTGAGTTGACCTCGCACTGTTCTAGCTTGTAATGATGTAGCAAGACGGAGCATTGTTAGGTGCCACTAATAGACCCAACTAGACCCTATTGCGAGCGAAAACTGCTGCATACTTGTTAGATTACCTTTGAGCTTGAGACATATGAAAGTATCCCGACCTATGTGCAGATAGCACGAAAGACTTGATGGGCCTTATGATAAGGATCACGGTGTTTCAAATGTTCTAACTGGATCTATTACATGATCCAAAGCCAAGAAGATTTAGCAAGCATTCATTCTTCATCTATAAAATTGGATAGGCTCGGTTCAACAATTATTTCATGTGTTACAAGCTGATTTGATTGAGGAATGACCATTTGGAGCATCAAAAGTGAATATTTGCATGGTGAAGTTGGGGATAAAGTTGCTATAAAGTGCACTTGATTGATAAGTTGTTAACAAAACTTTATTTATCATTTTTAATTTCATAATTCTTGTAATGGGCAAAAAACGTGGAAGTTATTGGTCAAATTGACTTCTGTTTTTGTGAAATTTAAAGAATCCGAATTAAATTATGGCTACTAACTTTTTAGTGGGCATCTCAATGATTGGAAGTTTGTAGGGAGACTGTAAATACCCACAAATTATTATGTAAAAGGCAAATTTTGGAGGAATGAAATTGAGATCTCAAATTGAGACTTTTACTCTTAAAAATTCTTCCATATTTTTGTCATTTCTATGTTTCATACAATTCTTGTGTTAGATTGTATTGAGTCATTCAATGAAACCCTGATCAAGTTTGAGTGTAAAACGACTCAATTTAGAGCAAGATTTCTAATATTGCTTCTAGATCTTTGATCTTAAGAGGTAATCTAATTCTAGTGTTATCTCTTAGTTGATCCGAATTTTGTAAAATGAGGTGTTAATTTCTTTGATTGGTTCTTGCTTCAACAAAAGCTTGTATTGTTGGACTAAGGATTAGAGTTGTCTTATCAATTTGGTATCAGGGCCTAAATTGCATCATTGTGCCCTTTCTCTATAATTGATTTTATCTTTCATGTATTGTTTTTCTTTTCTTCAAATTTGTCCATGCCATTTCCACCATTTTTTGTCATCTCACTTTCTTCTCATTTTCTTCCATAATTGAATAAGTCCATAAGAAAGAGGAGGAATTGGAAGATAGAGTCATTTGACACTTATTACAAGAATACTTCTTAAAACTCAAGATATGGAGAATGATGTTGATGATCAAAGAGACAACTTGTTCCACACGCAGTGTATAGTCAAGGGGACTCCATATAGTCTTGTCATTGATAGTGGAAGTTGCACCAATGTAGTAAATACCATGTTGATCAAAATGTTGCAAATTCCAACCCAACACCATACTAAACCTTACAAGCTTCAATGGCTCGATGATATTGGTACAATGAAGGTAATTTCCCAAGTTTTAATATCTTTTACTTCGAGAAAATATAAATATGAAGTTATTTGTGATGTATTACCAATTCTTGTTGGAGGCATATTGTTTGGTCGACCTTGCCAATTTGATAGGATTCTTTTATAAAATACAAAATATGGTAGAAAAACTATTGTTGTACCTTTGAGTTCTGCAAATGTATTTGATGATCCACTAAAGTTGGAGGAAAAAAAAAAAGAAGTTTGAGGAAAAAAAATTTTGAAAGAAATGCGAGAATGGAGTGAAAATATAGAGAAAAATCAAAGAGAAAAAAATTATGAAAAGAAAATGAAAAAAGAGATGTAATTGAAAAAGAAAGGAAGTGAGGTTATTTGGCCAGAGTTGGAGAGGTGAGAATGACAATGTTTCCACAAAATATATCTTTGTACAAGGAAGGATATTTGATCTCTAACTATAACAATTTGGTTTTGGCTTAGTGTATTTCAATCTCTTGTATAGGAATTTGAACCTAAAATAGACTTCATTTGGAGTTGTCATTATTAATGAGCTAGTTTATAGATTCAATCCCACTCCGACTAAAGAAATTCAAAGGCAAATAAAAAAACTCATGGAGAAGGGCTATTTACGAGAAAGTTTGAATCCATGTTCTGTATCTCTTATTGGAGCCAAAAAAAGATGAAACTTGGCGCATGTGCTTGGACAATAGAGTCATCAACAAAATCACTGTAAAGTATCGACATTCTATTCCTAGGCTAGACGATATGATCGATGAATTGCATGGTTCATGTCTATTTATAAAGATTTTTTTGAATGGTTCCTACCATTACATTAGAATGCATGTAGGAGATGAATGGAAAACAACTTTCAAAATTAAGTATGGATTGTACGAATGGCTTGTTATGCTTTTTGGGTTAACTAATACTCCTAGTGCGAATAATATTTCGAGAGAATATCTGGAAAAGCATGTTGTTGTTTATTTTGATGATATTTTAATTTATTTAAAAACTTTACATGAAAATGTGGAGCATATAGAGAAAGAGAAATTTTATGCTCATTTTAATAAAGGTAGCTTTGAAATATAAAAAAGTTAAATTTTTTTACTTAATATTGGTAAAGAATGGAGTAGAAATATATAAAGAGAAATTTAAGTCATTAGGAATTTTCCAACACCAAAAAATGCAAGTGAAGTTCTAAAGTTTTCATGGGTTAGCTAGCTTTCTACCAGAGATCCATAAAAGATTTTAGCACCATAGCTACACCAATGACTTAATGAAAACGAATGTTGTTTTCAAATGGGGGAATGTAAGAGAATGCATTCAATGAGTTTAAGAAGAAATTAACCAATACACCATTACTTGTCTTGCCTAACTTTGATAAATCTTTTGAAATTGAGTGTGTGCAAATGGTTTGAACATAGGTGTTGTTTTGATGTAGGATAAGAAAACGTGTATTTTAGTGAAAAACTAAATGAGGCAGCATTAAACTATCCTACCTATGATAAAGAATTGTTGAATTGTTCGCTTTAGTTCGCACATTATAGGTGTGGACAACACTACTTATGGCCTAGAGAATTTGTGGTCCACTCTGATCATGAAAGCTTGAAGTATGTTAAGGGTCAAAGCAAACTGAACCGTGGACATGCAAAGTGGGTAGAGTTTATTGAAACATTTCTGTATGTCATCAAATATAAGCAAGGTATGGATAATATAGTATGCATCAAAAGTAGGTTAAGGGTCAAAGCAAACTGAACAGTGGACATGCAAAGTGGATAGAGTTTATTGAAACATTTCTATACGTCATCAAATATAAGTAAGGTATGGATAATATAGTATGCATCAAAAGTAGGTTAAGGGTCCAAGAAAACTGAACCGTGGACATGCAAAGTGGGTAGAGTTTATTGAAACATTTCTGTATGTCATCAAATATAAGCAAGGTATGGATAATATAGTAGCTGATGCATTATCTAGAAGGTACAATTTCTTTACTTCTGTACCTAAAATATTCTTGAACTTAAACACATTGAAGAATTATATAGAGATGACCAAGACTTTGGAACTATTTATGCATCTTGATGATTATTATGTGTTTCATGAATTTTTATTTAAGAAAAGTAAGTTTTGTGTTCCTAAATGCTCTATAACAAATTTGTTTTTAAGAAAAACACAGGGTGATAGCTTAATGGGACATTTTGATGTTTATAAAACTTACAATATATTGCATGAACACTCCTTTTCGCCGAGGATGAAGCATGATGTTCATAAGTTTTGTAGTCAATGTTTTAAATGCAAAAAAGCTAAATCTAGATCACAACTCAACGGATTGTATACTCCTTTGAATTTAACTAACTAACGTTAGACTAATATATCTATGGATTGTGTTTTTGGTTTGCACCACACTAAAAAAAAAAGTAAAGATAGTATTTTATAGTGTGGTATACAGATTTAGTAAAATTACTTACTTTATTGCATTATGCAAAACATGTTGATGACTTATTCTTTAATAAGATTACATGGAATCTCTATAATAATTGTTAGGGATGAAATATCTAGAATAATTGTTATGGACAGGGATGTTAAATTTTTAAGTCACTCTCGTAAATTAGGTAACAAATTGTTATTTTCAACGATATGTCATCCTAAGACTGGTGGACAAACTAAGGTGATTAATAGAACATTAGGAGTTTTGCTTAGGACTATTATTTCTAAGAATATTAAGTCTTGACGAATGTTTGTCATTCGTAGAGTTTGTATATAATAGAGCAATTCATAGTACCACTCATTGTTCTATTTGAAGTTGTTTATGGATTTAATTCATTCATGCCTCTTGATTTGCTTCTTATTCATTCTAATATTTTTGTCCGTGGAGCAGCCACAGGTAAGGTGGATTTGATCAAAACATTGCACCAAAAGGTGAAAGAGAGAATTGAGAAACAAAATTTCAAAATTGCTTCGAGAATTAACAAAGGTGGAAGGAAGTCATTTTTCAACCTAGTGACTGAGTTTGTATACATTTTCGCAAGGGGCGATTCCCATCTCAAAGGAAAACAAAGTTACATCCAAGATGGGATGACCCTTATCAAGTTCTTGAAAGAATTAATAATGATGCCTATAAAATTAATCTTTTGGGAGAACTTTCAATACATTCTACTTTCAATGTTGCTAACTTGAGTCCTTTTGATGTACATGATGATTTTTGTGATTCGAGGGTGAATCCTTTTAAAGAGGGGGAGGATGATAAGGATTACGATATTCCAAATCTTTCTATTACACGATCCAAGACCAAAAAAATTCAACAAAAACATATGCTTGTTCATGTGTTACAAGCTAATTTGATTGATGAATGACCATTTGGAGCTTCAAAAGTGAATATTTGCACGGTTGAATTAGTGGATAAAGTTGCTATAAATTGCACTTTATTAATAGGTTGTTAGAAAACTTTATTTAACATTTTTAATTTTATAATTCTTGTAATGGGCAAAGGGGAAATTACCAGTCAAATTAACTTTTCTTTTGCATAGATTTAGGAGATGAGGATTAAATTATAGTCACTAACTTTGGGTATGGAAAGAAAGGAAAGTTTATTAAGTTGAGAGATTATAAATACCCACAAACTATAATGTAAAAGATAGATTTTGGATGAATGAAATTGAGATCTCGTTAGATTGCATGTGAGTCATTCAATCAAGCCTCATCAAGGTCGATTGTAGGATAACTCAATTTAGAACCAGATTTCAAATCTTACTTTTACATATTTGATCTTAAGAGGTAATATAATTCTACCGTTATCTCTTGATTGATCCGAATTTTGTATTCAGAGGTGTTACTTATTTCAACAAAAGCTTGGAGTGGATTGTTGGGCATGGTTACCTTGTCAATTTGGCATCTTACTCCAACAAAACTTGAATGGTAAGGTTGATAATTATGGTTACCTTATCAATTTGGTATTAGACCCTACATTGTATCTTTGTAGCCTACTACAAATAGCATTATTTCTTGGTTGATCTGAATTTTGTATCGAATGTATTAATTTCTTTGATTCAAGGCATCTTGCTCCAACAAAAGCTTAGATCGTTGGGTGACGATTATAGTTACCTCCCCTAGAGAACAATTTACCACCAAAAGGCGAATCGTTAAACAAGTTGTACAAGCACATCTAAACGATCCTAATAAACTTTCATTCAATAGTAACTAATTTTCCTTCTTATGAGATAGAAGAGGATGAAAAAGAAGCGAAGATGAAGACATTTAATACTTGAGAATCCAAAAGAGATCCCTACTAGCATTTATCTACTGGCGCTCAATCTGAATGGTGACATGGCTAATGTTGTACTCTCTTCTAATATAATCAATAACATTATCCAATACCATGTCTGCATTAGCCTCCGGCTTTATTATAACATGGCATGCCAATAGAATCTTCCCAACAGTTATGGCCCAGATGTGCAGTTCATGTATTGCAACTACCTCATCCATCTCGCACAAACCCTTCTCGAGCTTTGTTGCGTCAATCTCTCGCGGTGTGCTCTCCATTAATACCTCAAGGATATTTCGAAGCATTTGAATTGTTGTGCACAGAACAATTGCAGAGAAAATCAGGGCGGATATCAGATCAAGAATCATGTATTCGGGTTTATACCATATGATTGCCCCCCCGATCATCACCCCAATGCTTTGGATCGAATCTCCGAGTACATGAAGATAAGCCCCTTGTACATTTATATTTCGTTGCTTCTTTTGCATCTTGATAACCTTTGGTGAATGACTTCTTCCATCTTCACAGCAAACCTCAAGCAAGGATGTAGTTACTGATTCCTTGTGAGCATGATGATCGCTGGCAGCTCCCTTTCCTTCTTCATGATGGTGGTGGTGGTGCGTAGTAATACTTATCCCATGATGATGCCCATGACCTTCACCGCCATGTTCGTGTTTGCCATGACCATGTTCGTGTTTTCCATGACCATGGTCATGCGCGCCATGTCCATGACTGTGACCATGAGAATGGGCATGACCATATTCGTGACCTAGCAGCAGAGCCATACCTATGTTAACAACTAACCCAAATGCAGACACAGCGAACATGAGAAACCCCTTGACTTCACTCGGACCATTGATAAGTCGGACAATAGCTTCATAAACAAGGATTCCAGCAAGAAGCCAGATCATTTGAATGGAAACGAGAGCACCAAGAATTTCGATGCGGAAGAAGCCATATGACTGACGCGGAGTTGCCTCCCAACCAGAGGCCCAGAGTGAGAACAAAGAAATGGCAAAAGCAGCAACATCTGACAACAAATGAGCAGCATCAGTCAATATTGCAAGACTGTTTGCTTTAATACCTCCCACTACTTCTACACTCATAAAAACAATGCAGAGAACAACTGCTATGGAAAGCCTCCGCATGGATGCAGCTCGCTCCTTTGCATCATTTGAACTATTGTTTGCATCAGAAAATCCACAAGAGGGTGCATCCCCACAAATTTTACTTCCCACAATGCTAGGCCCTACAGCTTGCACATCCCCACATACTTCAATTATGTGACCATGATCTTGCACTTCCATCTGAGATTCAATAAGAAAAAATGTTTACAGAAGAACTCAAAGATATCGAAATAAAAATATGAAACACAGACTAACAAGCTAAAACAATCATATTTACTTGGATAGGCTCATAGGCAAGGGCATAAAATCTCGGTTGTGAATAGTATTCTTAATCCTACAAGAATTTAAGATGAGAACGATGCCTACTACATGTATAACGTAACAATGCATCATGATTCATTTAGCTCATGATAAGACTACTATGTCAAGGCAGCTGAAAGGATGATCAATTCCATCACATATATAAACCTTACATTCCATCTCTTACCCCATCAATCCAAAGTAACTTAAAACAATTCCTTAGTAATTTTAAAATAAAATTAAATCAAATAAATTCACCCACAAATCATTGCAAAGGGATTTCAAGTGTAAAAACACAGGTAAAGATTTGAGGGGGGAAAAAGTGAGAAACGTGATAAAAATCAAACGCATTCAGAACAATCAGACAGGAAATTTGAACTACAAAAACATAAAGTCACTGAAAATCATAATTTCAAAATCAATTCAACATGCCAAAGAACTTCATTAGGCAGAAGGCAGTTCGAAAGGAACTTGGTGCTTCAGATCATGCAAATAAGTTATCCATTTCCGATTTCCGATTTCCAATAAAAAAGGCGGGGAGATCTATAGGAAAGATACAAACACATCCTTCACAAGCAAAGCATTTGAAAGGATCCAACAGTAGAAACACTATTATGCAATTAAGTTTTCATAACGATATTGGTTAGTTACACAGAAACTAATGCAAACTATATACATGGGATACCGTAATCGTGAAATGTACTTTATTTTAACAACAACCATTGACCAATGTAATTTGCAGTGCATATTGTTTGTTGATCAAAATTCATTAACCTAGTTACTATCTCAAAATAATTTTAAGCAGTTATTAAGTCAGCACTAAAGTAGAATCAAATATCATTTGCTTCAAATGCCAGAATTTGGGAAGGGAAATGAACAGGGAGAAAGGATCCGTTTTCTCATTGGACTAACAGCACCATAAAAAAACTAGGTAAATATGTAATTCTAACAATTTCTTTTATATTTATGAGTGTCTAGGCCAACTTGCACATACCTGGACTATTCTCACAGGATAATTGTCTAACCCCCAAACACAGCACTCGCATGAGGAAAACAACCAATGTACTGACAGAAACAGAAATTTTAACCGACCAACAAGCGTAGAGGACAGGTGAGAAGAATAATGATGGAAATTGGAAATGCATAAAGATGAACATAGCAAACATTGCATGATTCCTTAGTAAACTCACAATTCTCTATTAAAAGAAATGTTGGAGCAAGGGTGTTCAGTTTCCTGCATGAAGGGCATTGCAACAGTAAAATAGAATTTTACGATATTCAATTCACTAGAAGGGATTTGCAGTTGGAGAATCAATAAGTTTACGTTCAAAATCCAAATTAAAGCAATCTACATGGAGTTTGTTGTATTCCCTAGTAGACAACTCTCCTAATAAAATTATCATCTCCTATAAATGCATAGAATTATAAGACTACTGGGTGAGCTACCCTTCAGCTGAACAAACTACAAAGCTCAATGTTAATAATCCACTCAACCCCCTTTTATAAAATCCTACTCTTATAGTTTGTGTAACATATTTTTAGTTATTATAGAGAATATCATTTTTGAGAAGAAAACAAAAAAAAAAAGAAATAACAGCTAAATTCTTTTTTTTTTCCCCATCCTCAAGCATTCAGACCAAGAAAGAATTACATAAAGCTCATTATATTAGAGGCAGAAGTTCATTAAAAATGCAAACAAAGAGAGTAATTTTCAGCAACGAAAAAGAATAAAAGAACAACTAAATCAGAATTTTAAGGAACAAGGCAAAAAGTATCATAACAAAATAACAATAAAGATACTCAAGGGCCAAAACCTAACATTACTACTCGATCAAATCAACAAAGCAACCAATGTAATCCAAATACTCTCTGACAAACGACTATCATGGCAATTCATGTTAGAGATAAGAAAAAATAATAACTCAGGAAAAAAAAAATGAAAAATGCAACACCCAATACGATTATCCAAAAAGGATTGCAAACGAATATCTGCAGAATCCCCAAAAGCCTAAGCATCAGCAAAACGAGATTGATTCCATATGATAAAATAAATAGACAAGAGCACAAAAAAGAACACCCAGAGGAAAAGCGAGAGACCTTAGTAAAATGTTGATATACCCTGAAAAAGGAAGAGAATAGGCAAAAAGGGTACCACTAAAATGAGTGCAAAGAAAAATGGAGGAGTCAGACTTTTTGGGTTTCTTGTAGGCACAGTGTGTATGAGATTCAAACAATAACTTGATTTCACCTTTTATATTTTGGAGGGAGAAAACCAAATAGTTGTGGAAGGAGGCATAGATATAAATATGGCAAGGACACATTTATTAAACTATATATTGTATATATACAAAATAGGAAATTCAAAGTCAAATGAGTTTATGTATCTATATGCTTAGAAAAATGGTTTGATGCATTTCACTAGAAAAAAAAAAAAAAAAAAAAAAAATTGTCATCTATGTGTCTATTTAGCATACTTAACAAGTGTTCGATGCATGTCTAACAAAGGTTGGACCTATTTTCACTTGGCATAACTAGTATCTAATAACACATCTATTGCACTATCAAGCCCAATACATAAGGAAGAAGTGTGGAGTGTCCAAGTTTTCAGCACGGACATGTTAGCCAAACTAAAGTATTCTAGCTTCTAAGGAGAACATTCAACAAGATCAATGACTCTAGAGCCAAATCTTTACAAAAGTTGGGAATGATTCATTGAAGAGCCAATTTGAGAGAGGTTCAACCGTTCTCTCTAGAGGATCATATTGACTTAATCAGAGAGAAATTTGACTAAGCTAATCTTTTGTTTTTGTTTTTGTTTTTTTTCCTTCCTTGAAAATGGCATGGTCTATTTGGCACGTACCATGCTCCTTACTTATTGACATTACATTTGAGAATACTTATGTACCGTGTCCCAATTTGTCTTTAACGTGATCAGAGATAGGACCAATACTTCTTTTGGGAGGTTAGGAGGTTGGGGATAGACCCTCATGTCCTTTGTTTCCCCATTTATATCAATTGTCTTCATCGACAAATCATACGAAAAACTCTATTCTTTCTCTGGCTGAGACTCCAATTCTCCTTCTTGGGGTTTGTCTTCCATTGACTAATAGAGAAATGACAGATGTGTTGGCTTTGTTATCCTGCAGACTTTTGTTTCATGCTTCATATAGGGGATGTCCGTCTTTGAGTCCTAGCCCCCTAGAAAAGCTTATTTTGCAGCTCCTTTTGTTGTATGGCTAGCCCCTCTCTGTCAAAGGACTATTTTTTCCTCCATGTGGAAGGTTAAGTTATTTGTGTTGCAAGTTATGCATGGAAGATTTAGCACCTTAGATCAAATTTTCTTCTTTGTTGTATTCTTTGCAAGAGGGCCAGGAGGATCTTAATTATTTACTTTGGAAATGTGATTTCACAAAGTTGTTTGGGCTGGTTTCCTTGAGGTTTTCAGTTTCAACTTTGTTAGCTTGTAGAGTTGTAGGAAGACAACCGTGGAGCTTCTTCTTACTTGCCTTTACGTGAGAAATGGTTGTTTTCTGTGGCAAGCCAGAGGTCTATTCCCTTTTGTGGAGTTTTTGGTGTGAGAGAACAACAGAATCTTCAAGGGACAAGAGATCGTTTAGCAATGTTTGATCCCCGATGACTATATGTTTCCCTAATTATTTGTTTGGCCTTATTATATGGGATCGGAGCCCTTGTTCATAATTTGGGACCTGGCTTCCCCCTTTTTTGGTGAAATTCTCTTCTTTTTTTGTATGTCCTTGTATTTTTCATTTTTTTCTCAGTGAAAGTTCAACTTATCATTAAAAATATTACATTTCTTGTTATCTAAAAAAGAATGAAAAAACTTGTTGATAACTATTTATAGTTTAAATAGAATTTAGTACATATAATAACAAGCTGAATGAGACCTCCCTCTCTAGAAAAATATTTAAGGCACATTAGATGTGGAATTCTATGGTTCTTATGAATCGAGAAGCTATTAACAAGCTGAAATGGTAAAACTGCGAAGGCAATCAATAGCCAGAGGAAGAAACCACAATAATACAAATCTCGAAACAGGATCTCTACGAAGCATTATGATGAAACACACACCTTAAGAAGGGAATAAACGGTTAAACAAAACAGCATACAACTGACAAAACAAAAGGGAAGTAAACAAAACACTGTTAAATTACACTGCTAAGAGAACACATATTATGAATGTAATAGAAACCAATCCCTAAATTCACGATAATTCACATATTACACTGCTTAATCATAATTCCGTATACATGTTAGACAAAATCATAGCCAAATCAGTAAAAAAACCAAAAGATAAACCAACAGAGCTCCGACATAAGGGATATATATATATCTAGAGCAGCAGTAGCAACGCAAGATGTGTAAACAAAGGTAAAAATTGTCAACTTTCCGACCCAGAAAACGGATTGTATTTGATTATATGAATATGGAAAAAGAAAATCTAAATAAAGAATAATGTATGAGGAGAAAACGCCAAAAACAGAAAGGAAAAAGGGTTATTGAAGATCATTTACACAGAACACAGAAACGGGAATAAATTATCTGAAGCATACACAGTTATACGATCAAACCCAAGGCCATGTAATCGGATACTTGCAAGTGAAAATCGATTATTATTCCATGCATCAGTTTTGAATTCAAGAATCAAAAATGGTCGTTGAAGATTCAAACTACGAAAATTCAAAATATTGGTTGGAAGAATGAGAGGCACACAAAGAAAGAGCGCAAAATCGAATTGAATCGGTGGAAAAGAAAGCCGAACAGAGCTTAATCGAAGAAAGATTACCTCTCTCTTTTGCATGTGCGGCCAACTTGAGAGGAGATGAAAGCCGCGAAAACAAAACCACAGAAACGTCAAGGAAAGAAGAGGCAAAATGGAGAAAGTGAGTTGAGCCTTTAAAAAGAACTATCAAACAAAACAAAAATTAATAAATAAATAAATAAAGTAGCCTTTTTATTTATTTATTTATTTGTTTGGTTAGATTTTTTTTTTTTTTTTTTTTTTTTTTTTTTTTTACCTCATTTTTAACACATGCATGTATGTAATGCTCGACCGACAATATTTTAAATTTTTTTTTCTCTCACTAATATATTTATATATTCTATTACTAATAAAATATATAAATAGACTTTCTTTTTCATATGTTTGTACGTTATCCATCAAGGTTGGAAAGCGTTCGAGAGCGTAATTAAAGATGAGATCGTTTTGAAGAGTCAATTCGTCTAGTCTTTTGTATTTCATTTTGCAATAAAGTCGTGCGACTATAGAGGACGGGTAGATCCAAGCCAATTTTTATTTTGTTTTCCTTATATTTTTCATGCTTATGTAGCCGTTGTCTTTGTAACGTATTTCTTTTGAGTACTTATAAATAAGATTAATATGTAACTATTTCACTCATCTTCGGATTTAATAGATATTTTTTTATTAAATCTTTTAAATATGGTGTATTTGGTAGAGATACGTGGCTTCAATAATTCACAAACATATACATTTACTATATATTCTAATTATATGAGTGTAGGGTAGCCCATAAGCATAAGGAGTAAGTTAAAAGCTCGAAATACTATACATCTAGCTACACTTAGGAATGAAAATAGAGTCCCGATCATGAAATAGGGTCCCTTAAGTCATGTTGAATGTAGTATGACTTGATTATTGTATGTGGCTCGGAGAAGAATGAGCCATTTAATGAAATATTCATTTTTTCCTACATAAAGACGATATCTTTGGTAGGATGTTGGTTTTTATGGGGACCATGGAAGACTATATTTTTTCATCGATGCTTTTTGTAGGGGTGTACATGGGTCAAGTCGAATTGGGTTGAGGGATTTTCTTGGACAAATCTAAAAGTTTAGGATGGTTGGATCGTTATCCCAACTCAATCTTCAATTTTTGGGTTGGGTTTGAGTTGGGCTGTTAGGTTGTTAAAAAAAAATTAGTTTAATGAAGAACCGACGATGAAACTGCAAACTAGAGTTGAAATGAAGAAGAACGAAAGAGTGAAATTGAGTAGCAAATAAGTGAGATTTTCATGTCAATCTCGATGAGGTGAGTCGTAAGGTGAGTAGCAAAGAATGAAAGAATAAACTGAGTTGAGTTGCTAAAGAATAAAAAGAAGCAACTGGACGAAGGAAGTACGAGTGAAGAAGGAACGGGATGAACGACAAAGACAAATGAAGAAGAAGAACTAAGAAGGAAGGAAGAAAAAGCTAGACCAACGATAAAACTATTAGATGATTAGAAGATAAACAAAGAAGGACAAACGACAAAGATGAATGACGAAGAAGAACTAAGAAGTAAAAGAAGACTGATAATGTGACTTTGAGAAATGCATTGCAGATAGATGTTTAACACATCAAAACAAGTGCACGTGCAGCACAAGGTAACTGACACCCGAATCTTGACCCCAATAAAGTTGGGCACCACACTTATTCCACACTTGACAAGTGGGAAACAAAATGGATAAGGATTCCAAGATATTTTGTGTTTTGGACCAAGATTCCGACAAAAGTAGAATCAAGTAACGGAAAGAGAGATTGAGAGACCAATTTTCTAATCTAGTGGAGGAGGGAATATGGATAAGGAATGGACAAAACAAATTAAATTATATTTTAACTTTAATTTAAATTTAATTTCTATAGTTTTAAAAGTGTTATTATATTCTCGTTTCGATTAAGTTAATAAATCCTTCTAAATATAATAAGTTCCGGTTACATATTTGTTTTATAGAACTCTCTATCTGGTTGAGAATATGGTGTGTGCTGGTCTACTTGTTATCCATGGGAGGTTAGCTGGCGAACTCATCCCAGGGATCATCTAGTCACCCAAAGTTGGGGGAGCGACCCCCTGTGCGTGCTAACTTTAATGACTATCGCATTATCCATGTCCCACTCCCCCATAGAACGAATATGTTGTGCAAGGTAATCTAATTGAACTTTCAGGTCACACCCCCCTAATCGGCCCTATACCTAGCTCGACAATACTGAAACTAGAGTGGAAAGGGAAATGGAAGCTTTGTAGATGTCGTACCAACTACCATTGGCCTGGACACTACCTTTGTCTTCCTAGGTTGTCGTGGTGGTCTTCTAGGTCCCTAGAGTGGCTTGGTAGCTTGGACATGGATTCATATCTCCAAGATTCTCTATTATGACTCCTTGAATCTAGCTCGTGCAAAGAGCATTAGAGATTGGATTCATTGATCGTCACTCATGATCCTAAGGTGCTCGGACATTCTGTCCTAAGTCATTGTCTAGCCAAGATGTCTCTAACGTCCTAGTTTTATTTCATTATTGAGACTTACACTCAACATGGAGATGATACACTCAATCACTTGGAGCTAATGTTCAAATTATGCAAACAGTCAGACATTATCAACAAGGCGATAACATCTAACCATCAGAGCGCTGATCACAAAATTCTCATCCTTCTTTCTAGCTAACTATGTACTAAGTCGTAGTAAATAGTTTATAACAACATTCAAGGTACATTTCTGAAATACCTACATCAAGTGTGACTAATTATAAGCTTAACTAGTAACTTTAATTTCTAATCCGGCAGAGAATATCGACCTAAGGTTAGTTATACTAGCATGCATGAATATCCAAGTGATCCCTTTAAGTATTACGTACCTTGGATCTTGTCCTTGAGACCCGCAATGAAGCGACTAGTCCTCATCTTCTTAGTACTAACAAACTTAGGAGCAAATCTCCCCAACCTGTTAAATTCAAGGTCGTAATCTTTGACCAATCTGTCTCCCTATTTCAATTCTAAGAAGGCTGTCTGATTCTTGATACAGGTGACTATGGGATAGTACTTTGGAAAAAACATCTCCACGAACTAACACCACGATACGAGACCCTCATTAGGACGGAGTATCTTATGGACACTCTTCCACTGTAAGTGTGCTTTGTCTTTCAGCATAATCCATCGAGTAGTTTATATAGCAAAAGGCTGTCTCGACAACCTTCAACTAGTCCTCAAGTGCCACTAGATAAATCTTTCTACAGTCGAAGGAAGAGAGGTTAAACTTTCGAAAGTTCCTCAAGTAACGAGATTCAACTGTCACACACTCATTACATTGGAGGCTACGTGTAAACGACTAATTGGTTACCAAAGGCTACAACAATTAGTTGGTCTGAGCCTGAGTTTCTAACGTGGACTTCATGAAAGTCTTTAAAATCTCCAAGGTGAGAGTTGTGGATGGCTGAGTGGGCGGCACTTCAAGGATCAGTACCGGTGCCAGCGGTACCTTCCTTGACACTGGTACCTGAGGATCTGCCTCTGAGGGATCTCAGGTCAGGGTCCTCTACCTAACTCTCCTAGGCACTTGTGCCTTTGACATAGCTCTATCGGCATCAAGAGGAAACTCTCTAGCCTCATTCTGAGGTGGGCACTTGTGCCTTTGGCATAGTTCCAAAATTGTAGTGCCATCTATGGCTCTTCACCTAGCCCGTCTTTGGTGCAGACTCGATTACGGTCCCTCTTCGCTTAGGATCCATTATATGTCATCAGAATGAAGATTCTTAGGTTAATACCATTCTGACACACCATTAAATCAATTAAAGCATAAACGTAACCTAAAATAATTGACTAGGTCACATGGCACGAACTCTTAAAAGTTTATTCTACTACTCAAGTTCATATAACTTATCTAACCGTGGTGGGATGTATCGGCAAGTTGAGCCACAAAGGTTTATGACTCTATTCTAAATGTCTATAGGACCTAGAACCTGACTACTCTGATACCAATATGTCACCATCGAAGTTTCGAGGCTTCAAAAAATAGATTGAGACCAACCAACTAGGATGTGAAAACATGTGTTGATGAAATCAATGAAAATTAGGATCAATTTCAAGTGATTTAAAATCAATTCATCACACTTCAGAACCGGTGTAAAATATTTACAAGTACATACATATTAGGTGTTTACAAAGATGAAAATGAGTTGAGGATACATATATATTAGGTGTTTACAAAGATGAAAGCGAGTTGAGGATACATATATATTAGGTTTTTACAAGGATGAAAATGAGTTGGGATACATGAAATACATGATATTACACCCTATATGGTGTGCAGACACACTAGATGCCCTAGGCCAACACTTTTCTGCGGCTACATTGCTCCTAACATCAACTCACCTCGCCTCGACCGACAACATCATTGACCATACTAGTAAGCAACATACTTGTATGCTCTCATCATATCCTTAACCTAGTAAGCTTTTCTTTAGGCTCTAGGTGTAACTGTTGCTACTCACAGACTTAGGTAGCTAGCTTAGCCTATGTAGCGATTAGCCAGTGTCTGGGTTGAGGCGCTATCTCCTAGAACTCTCTCGAGTGAGGACAATATGATTTGTGCTAGCTTGGTCATCATCAAAGTTGGGGGAGAGATCCCCTATACATGCCAGCTCCAATAACTACCCACATTATCCACGTCCTCCCATAGGACGTATCTACCATGCATAATAATATCTAATTGAATTGTTAGGTCACACATCCCTAGTCAACCCTATACATGGCTCGAAAGTACTAACATCAGAGTGGAAAGGAAAGTGAAAGTTTCGTAGACATTGTATCAACTACTATCGACTAGGAAGCTACCTTTGTCCTCCTAGTTTGCATGGTGGTCTTCTAGGTCCCTAGAGCGGCTTGACAGCTTTGACATGGATTCACGTCTTCAGGTTTCTCTATTCTTACTCCTTTATTCTAGCTCGATCGAAGAGCATTAGGGATTACTAGAGACATTCTATCCTAGGTCATCATCTAGTCAAATTGTCTCTAACACCCTAGTTTTATTACGTTACTCACACACTCAACTTCCTGAACTAATATTTAATAAATCAGGTTCGGATTTTAGATTCAAAGCTAGTTAGGGCCATATTTTCCTCATATTTCTTCTTTTGTGATTTTTTTTTCTTCTATTTACCTCTATTTGTAGCAGATTTGTTGCCACTTTTGATCGATTCTCGACCCTTTTGATGTCAATTCATAATAATATTTCCTAGAACACAAAAGTTTTTGGTATTTATTCTTCTAATCCAAATCGAGATAATTGTAACCAAATTTGTGCAAATTGAAGAAAAAAAAAATTGAAAATGTAGTTTCTCCAAACGACAATCATTCCTTTATCGATACGTTACGTATATTATTGTGAATTCTATGCATTCTTACATCATTGCTACACAACCAAACAAATTTTTTGCACCGATCTTGGAAAATGTAATTGATCCAAGTGGAGCCTTAGAGTTCCAACTCAATCACGAGATAATCGATCCAACTAATGTAGCTAATCGGGTTAGAAACCCAACAAATGTTATTCATTTAGCGAAAAACAAAACCATTAACAACATATGCTTATGGAATACTTGCAATACAAGCGGCTAATTTTGATTTAAAGCGCCAATTCCATGGACTACCTTCAAAAGATCCTCATCGGTAGAAATCCTTCTTAGGAGTCAGTGATTCTTTAAAGTGTTTCAGATATAGAGAAGGATGTAATATAAGGGATTCCCTAAAGTCATGGTTGAACATGCTATGTCTCGGACCGATACTTTCCACCAACCAAGAATGCTAAGTTCAAGAATAAAAGCGCAAAACCCAAGGAGATTTTAGCATGACGGGTCAATGATAGTTCAAGCACAAAGAAAAGATGTCCCACCACCTTTGAGTGATCTCATAAACTAATTTTATTAGCTAATCTTCGAGTGATCTCATAAACTAATTTTCTTAGGATCCCTAAACAACGCATACACTAAATCGAGATGAACACAAAAAAACAGTAGAGATAGAGTAATATAACCGATTTAATTTAACTATATAATCTACCGAATATATATATATATATATATGGATCTTATTAAATATGTTTTCTAGATACGTGTCATATATATTTATACCATATCTGTTAGGCATCGGGTTCCATATCCCAACCTATTTAAGTATCACAAACAAATGGTTAAAGCTCCTCTCTCATCAAAAAGCAAACACGGGTGCAGAATCCTAGCATTGCCTAATCTCTTAGCCTTCCAAAGTCCTCAGCCACAAACCAATCAAGCTCCACAGCCACACAAATGGCCTCCACTCTTTTCCGCCTTCTTGTCTTCACCACCTTTCTTCATCTTCATTTCCCCAAATCTCTGCCCTTCCTCTTTCCTCTTCAATCCTCCACCATATACTTCCTCTTTCTCTATCCCCTTCCTTCCCGATTTTTCTCCTCTAACACCCTCTTTACCTTCTTCTTGGATTTATCCGGCGGCAGTGTTTTACCGGCACTGTGGCGCTTTGAGTTGCTGCTTTTCCTCCGAATTTCGTGGAGTTGATGATCTCGGAGTAGGAAACGGGAGAAGAGGGATTTCCGGGAATCTATTCTAGATCGCGGTGGTAATCTGGAGTGTGAAGATGAAAATACAGTGTGATGTTTGTGAGAAAGCTCCTGCTACTGTGATTTGTTGTGCGGATGAAGCGGCGCTTTGTGCGAAATGCGATGTTGAAGTTCATGCTGCTAATAAGCTTGCGAGTAAACACCAGAGGCTTCTCCTTCAGTGCCTCTCCACCAAGCTCCCCAAATGCGACATATGCCAAGTAATTTCGATCTTTTGATGCTGTACTTTTGATTTATTGCTCGTTTATTTGCTAGTTTCGTTCATCTCATGGTGTTTGGTATGATATAATGAGTGTAGATTAGCGATTTCGAGAGCGTCGATGAGTATCTCAATAGCATTTACTTAAATCACTACTAAATCCGAAGGTTTAAGTTTATTTGTGAGTTTGAAATTTAGAAAGAGCCTCAACAAGTGAAAGAAGTTTGAACACAGGATCTTCAGTCTTTACTTCAATTTTAGTAATAGGGATTTGGATTTAGAATCTTTGATACCGATGACATCTTAATTTATCTCTATACTAAAAGATTTAAGCTTATAAGTTATGGCAAATTTTTTCCTTAACATATGACATGATATGATATCAATTCAAATCTAGTCGTTTTATTGCGTGGTTGCTGTTCCCTAGAGAATCATTTCCTCTGGTATCTGATCAATTAACTCTCCTGGATTGCCAGTTGATGCTAATGAGATTGATTTTTGAACGGCTTCAAGATCCAGAATTGGTATTTGTTTTGAATAACCAAGAAAATCAAATAAGTAATCATACTTTGTTCTTATGATACTTTGATTGTTATAAATTATCATTGTTTGTTAGATTCAAATAGTTTAATTGTAGTGAGTCGGTATTGAAATATTCAAATTTTGCTCGAGGGATGTCATTCGGTATGCTGAGTATTCTATATCTCATTCGGTGTCAGGACAAGGCGGCTTTCATTTTCTGTGTTGAAGACAGAGCACTATTTTGTCAAGATTGTGATGAACCAATTCACTCAACTGGTAGTCTTTCAGCAAACCACCAGAGGTTCCTAGCCACTGGAATCAGAGTGGCTATGAGCTCAAGTTGCATGAAGGACGTCGACAAGGTGAAGATGGAACCTCCGAACCCGAAGAACCCCCAGGTTCCTGCTAAAATGTCTCCCCAGCAAGTTCCTAACTTCACATCCCCATGGGCTGTTGATGACTTTCTCCACTTCTCTGATCTCGAGTCCTCTGACAAGGTAAAGAAAAGCTAGATACTTCACCTTCTACGCATCCATTTGTATGTTTTTTTGTTGATCATAGTGCAACAAAGGAAGTGAGCTTTTTGTTCTACTTTTCATGAAAAATAGTGGAGATGAAGTGAAAAGTAGTTTATACCCACATCTCCTGTTTAATTAATTCTACATATTTAAAAACCATAACTTTTTGAACCTTCCTGCATATGTTCAGAGGTACTCTGGCATTTTCTCCCAAAGATGAAACTAGTTTAGCACAAAGTTTCTAAAACATCTAATCATCTGTAACGGCCAAAGCCATTGCTAGCAGATATTGTCTTCTTTAGGCTTTCTCTTTCAAGCTTCCTTCAAGTTTTTAAAATTCCTCTACTAATGAGAGGTTTCACATCTCTACAAAGAATGTTTTGTTCTCCTCCCCAAACTAGATGTGGGATCTTTCAATCCACCCCCTTCGGGACTCAGTGTCCTCGTTGATACTCGTTCCATTCTCCAATCGATGTGGGACCCCAATCCACCCCCTTTGGGGCTCAACTTTCTTGCTGTCACATCGCCTTATGTCTGACTCTGATACCATTTGTAATGGTCGAAGCCCATTACTAGCCGATATTGTCTTTTATGGGCTTCCCCTCAAGGTTTTTAAAACGCATATGTTAGGGAGAGGTTTTTACACCCTCATAAAAAAATGTTTCGTTCGGATCTCACAACATCGGTTAGTTCATATCGTACACCGTTTTCCAAAATTTGGTTACTCTGATGCAAAACTGAATTTCCAATGGGAAGCGGAATCTCCAAAACAATAATAGAACATTGGCTGGCTTTAGTTTGGATCCATGCCTGTAGTTTCTTTAGAGATTTCTGTTCCTTACTCTGTTTCTAACACAGAGGCAAACTTTTCACGAAGAATTGTGTAATCATGATTATTGGGTTGTCACACTTATCCCCAAGTTTCATTACCGCAGCAGAAAGAACAACTAGAGTTTGGGGAGTTAGAATGGCTAGCAGAAATGGGACTCTTTGGCGAGCAGGTTCCTGAAGAAGCTTTAGCTGCTGCTGAAGTTCCCGAGCTTCCTACTTCGCACGCAGGTAGTGCATTCACATGCAGACCGACAAAGTCGAGCACGTCATACAAAAAGCCGAGGATCGAGATGGTAGACGATGAGGAGTTTTTTACAGTTCCTGATCTTGGATGAACGAAGAATGCACAGATGTTGAATTGGTATGCTTGTGAAAGATAGAGTTTATAATCTTACAAAATGTTTATGTATAGTATTGTCGCCATGGGCATGTGATAGTATGCGTTATAGTAGTTTGCTTTGATTTTGTACCTTATTATAACTTTTGGATCTTTTATGAAAAATATAAGATTATGATAAAGAATGGTGACTCGTGTTGTAAAGATTAAAGGGTTGTTTGGTTTGATATGTTTGAAATCATAATATTTGAGAATAAAATGCGTAGGTTATTTCATTTAAATAAATATATATATTTTTTTTTTCGTTTCGTTATTATATTATTTAATTTTAGATAATTAATATTTGTTAAACTATTTTGTATTAAGTTAAATTATTAAAATAATTTTAACTAATGTACCATATTAGGTTTTTGAGTTTAGTTTACCATCAATTTTAATAATTATTTTCAAATAAATTATTTTAACAAAATTATATAAACTTTTGATTGCAAATACTTATTAATTGTATATAATTATTATAAATTATTACTAAAATAATTATTATGATAAAATATTTAATTAATTATAGTTGATTATTACTAATTTTAATTTTAAATCGAACCAATTAATTATGTTTTAAAGACATGATAAACTAATGAATGAGCTAATTAAAATTAGTGCTAATAAACAAACGATTATAATTATTCAAAACCAACTTTTTTATTGAGGTAAGCCACTAATTCTAATTAAGATATTTTTAGCTAATTAATTAAGAATTTAGTAAATAACTAATTCATTTATTTAATATAACTTTTTATGTCCAAATGAATTAAAAGATATATTTAAATAAATCACTATTGATTTATTGTAATTAAATAATTAAATATATTAATTTTGGTAAATCAACGTGGGGACTTTAAATCATGGATTTAATTTTCCGTCCAATGCGTGTTTGACACTCCTGCCCTCTGCTATTTGTTGGGCATGTTTATATCTATTAACTAAATATTTGATAAAAATCCGTGTGTGACGTTCAGAATGGTTGGAATTCCACGTTGACTAATTAGGAGCATGGATATGTAAGTAAAAGACACCAAAACAAAGCCGAAGATTCACTCCCAACATTTTGTAATTGGTAAATTCCTTCCAACGAGACGTTCGTCTATCTCGATCCTTATAGTTCCATAACTTATTTACTTCGATTATGTAGCTTAGTTTCCATTTGATCTTTTAGTACAAATAATTTTCAATGTTTATCGAAATTGGATCCATCAAGCTTCTCGATTTCAATCTTTGAGCTTTTCATCTTTACAGATCGTGGTGAATTTTGTCTAGTTCTGATATCAGTTGTTAAAACAACACAACAACTCACACTCGATATAGATGAACACAAAGAATATGAGAGAGAAAATGCAATGAGAAATGTTAGATTTAGGTTTATATTGATAACTTCAAGTATGTATAGTAATAAAGAATACAAAGAATGCAAGAAGGTGCATCTTCAAAACACTATCTAAGGTATATATATATATACATATATAACTGTTCTAGATATCGTCACTTTACTATACATGTCATTTTCCATATATACAGACTCCATAACCTTTGACACTCCTCTCTAATCCCCATACAATAATAAGTTAACCTCAAGTCAATCTTAGAGAATATTGACACCTTGAACTAGTTAAACAATTTATTTATTACGGAGAGTAATTCTTGATAATGACCTTATTTTACTCGCTCTAATATATGCTCAAACATTTAGATCCATATTTCTTCTTACAAACTACACACGAGCTCCCCAAGACGATATGGTAGGTCATATGTAGACTTATTCAGCAACACCTTCAACTATTCTTTTAGTTCCTTTAATTCCACGGGTGCCATTTTATAAGGTGCTTTTGAGATCAGTGTGATTCCTAGTTCAAACTCAATTTCGAAGTTGTGGTACTAATGATATTGTTCGCTCTATTTTGTTGATATTCGTGACACTAGCTATACATGCTCATGCATCATAGCTTATCATCTTCTTGGCTTTCAAAAAGGTAATAACTTTAATGGTACTCTTGGAATTAATCCCTTATATGTGAACCTCTCCCCTATCGAAGGTCTAAAGGTTACACAAGCATTAAGTATATCAAAGCGTGGTTTTCATCTAGTCAGTCTATCCTTAGGATGATCTCGAAGTCTTGCATACTTCAGGACAATCTGTGTTACCTTTAGGACTCATCTTAAAATTGTCACACCATCTCACTTAACTTTATGAGTGACCAACAACAACTTATCCACATTTATCTCTTAGAGATAAAAGAGTGCATAGAACTAGAATCAAACAACACAAATGCTAAATGATCAAAGATGGGCACCGTATCTATTACTACTTTGTCGGACTCATCTGCCTTCTTAGTCATAGTTGTAGGGGCTATTGATGGCCTATGTTGCTGAGCTTCCCAACCTCTCAGTTTTACATTACCAATGGGTTGGCGTCTTGATTTTTTTGATATGGACACTTTACATCTTTGTGGCCTTACTTGCCACATCCAAAATACTCTATTGTGCTAGCAGCTGCACGTAGGGCATGTTGTTCTGCCCCATCTAGTGCTCGACCATAATTACCTAAATGTCTGTGAAAATGTCGGTCAAACTTAGAGCAGTTCCCATCTGACCTCCTCCTTTAACTTGAGGAAGCTTGAACAGTCTCTATCTACTTTCCCTCATGCATGTGCATGTCCATCAGGGTAGCAACGCAGTTCCTATCTGCTTTCCCTTCTAGCATATATATGGCACAGTACACCTATTACTTTTCTAAGCTGTTCATATATTGGAAGGTTGTCTCTATGGCCTCTAACCATGCTTTGATCTACTTTCTCACCGTCGAAAGAGTGTGAGTTGTACTTCTAGAAGTCCCTCACATAATTGGATCTGTGGTCATTCCTCTTGATTTTTTGGGGACTTAAATTGTCTGACTGGCTGCCATCGTTTATAACAGTTGGGTGGTCTGGGTCTCCAATGTAAACCTCATAAATGACTGGACTCTAGCATGGAAGTTACAATAGGCTATGTCAGTGGCACCTTTAGGGTAGGCACTGACACTTAAAGATTCCCCCTCGCTGCCTCTTGAGGTTTGATCGTTTCAACCTTAAAGATCTTTGCAGTGCCATCTACAACCTTCTTTCTACTCCTTTTAGGTGTTACCCTGTCAATTGATCATTCTCTTAGGAGCCATGGTCTATTAAAAGACAACAAGTTTGGGTTACAACTCATCCTAACACGTCAATTAATTGAGAAAATGAAAATTGAAGTACTATCTCATGAGACTTAACCACTGTTCAAATTTTGACTTGCTTACCTGGTCGAAGCTAGGCATGTCGTAGTGCTAGGGCATAGTGAATGTACGACTCTCTACCTAGACAAGTTTACAATATCTAAAACTCGATTGCTTTGATACCAATCTATTTGAAACTTCAAATTCTGAGTCATATCCATTGAATCAAAATTAAAATTTAAGGAAATGACTAATAAATCCAATGAAGCATGCCAAAATGGATATGACACGATATGAACTTAAGAAATAAATAAATAAATGACTATTAAGAATGTTAATCTGAGGAATAACAAAAGGTGAAATAAAGGGAGAAATGCACATTTGGGAGCAAGCCAAGTCTTCGAGAGCCTTCACGAACGTGAATGTGTGCTCCCAAGTAAGAAATTTCCCGAAACCCTAATTTTGCTCCTCTCCTCGAATCCTTTTCCGTCGATAATACAATCTGAATCTTCGCATTCGCCCATTGCTCAACTCTCCAATTTCCGATCAGGTTCTCCTCTGTCGCAGATTTGAATTTCTTCTCACCGACAGAAATTTCTGGAGTGGTGCCTTTTATTTCTTGGATATTGTTCTGTTTTGATTTTATCGTTCTGTTCTCGATCTGGTTGCCTTTCAGTCTCTTAATTTCGTGATTGGGCTTCGATGAAGAAATTGGGAAATTGCGAGAATTCTTTTATGATCTGATATACTTCAAGAAGTTACTTAATGGCTGGTACTAAATCTTTGTTCATTTTCTGATTCTGATGAAGAAATTTTAGTCTCTGTATGAGTAGTATTGATTTAGGAATTGTGTAAACAGGGGAGTTTTGAAGGGCAATTTTCAGATGGGGAAGCCTTTATTTTACGAGATTCTTGAAAAACCAGCCACAAGTGGGATTATAGGGATTTGCTGTGCTATATGGTTTTACATTCAGAAGAAAAACATTGGATATTCACATGTGGGGCTGAGTTATGAAACTGCCATGGAAGGACACCATTGGAGGATAATAACTTCTGCCTTTTCTCATATAAGTGTTATTCATTTGGTTTTCAACATGAGTGCTCTTTGGAGTCTTGGGGTCTTGGAACAGCTTGGGCATATGGGCTTAGGTGTTGCATATTATCTCCACTACACTCTTGTTCTGGTCATACTCTCTGGTATCCTAGTGTTAGGAATGTACCATCTCTTAATTCAGAAGTTTAAGCTCGAATACTTTCGGCGAGTTACCGCTGTTGGATATTCTTGTGTTGTTTTCGGGTGGATGACTATACTTTCTATGAAGCAACCATCTTCGAAGTTGGAACTCTTTGGCTTTCTTTCGTTACCCATCAGCTTTGCACCATTTGAATCACTGATCTTTACTTCCATTATTGTCCCACAAGCAAGTTTTCTTGGACATCTATCTGGAATAATTGTTGGATATGCTATAGCTTGGGGTTTGATCCATGGAATGAATAACTTCTGGGCACTTTCCATGCTAGGATGGGTTGTTCTTGTCTTTATATTTAGCTTGAAGAAATCTAACACCTACGACTTCGACTTTCTGGAGATTGAATCTGTGACGGACCCTTCATTGCCGTCTGTTCGATTTCTTTCAGCTGGAAATGGTAGGACCTTGCAGATGAATGCATTGCCAACAGGAGATGTCGAGATTGTATGAATTATTAGGAGTCATTTGCGTACTTAAGATGTTGAAGTTGACCGTCGAATCCTGTTGTTTGTGCCAGGATAATATATTCGGTTTCGAGATGCACTCTGTTTGAGATCTGTTCAAATTAGCAAGGTTTTATCATGCTTACTGGTGTGCAATTCTTCCATTCTTTGGGATTGAATTGACTGGGGATTATCGGTTGTATGGATTAACAACAATGGTCCAGCCAAGAAGTTATACAGAAATTTAATTTGTCATTCACATATGTATCATAATTTGCAATGCTTGAGGCTGAAATTTCATCTTTGCTTATTTATTTCATTTATTTATTTATTCCCTTCTCTTGTAGTTTAGCCCCGTGTTGTGTGGATTATTGTTCAACATTTGATATCACTGCCTAGCAACAAGCTCCCTTGTTTAGAGTTTTTGATGATTTTTAAAGGGCTTTTCAGTGAGAATAGTTTGGGTTCTTTTATGGTGTTTTCAAGTTTTTTTCTTTCAAAATTTCCAAATTAAATGCATTTCTAGTAATTGGCGAAACAGCGTTATGAATTTAAGGTTAAATTACTATGTTCGTGTCTAGTTAGCATATAGAGAGTCAGAGCTTGGCTTTGATTTGGTGTCTGGGGGATAGTTTCATACCTTTGGTTATAATTCCTATAGGTTGGTTAAACTTTGAAAATGTTTGCGCTGCTACTAAATGTTTAATAGTTTGCTTAAGGTTATATGAAGTGTTTGAATGTAATTGAATTTTATTTGTATGTAATAGATATCTAAACTTTAGAGGTGTTTGATGGATCTCTCAATTTTTAGTTGTCTTGAGCCATTTTTTTTTATATATTCATCAATTTTTTATAATGAGTGATTTTATTATACACAACTTTTTTTTATTTTATGTTTAAATATTCGGAGATCTATTAAGAGACATTTCATATATTTTTCAAAAGGCGTAATTTTCAAGAGATTATGTGAGAATTCTATCTCCAAATATTTGTGTAATTTCTTCACATTTTCAATCATTTTGAGGGAAAAATACAAAAATTGCATGGGAACATAGGGCCTTAATGTAATGACACTTCCAAACTTTTAATTTGAGTAACCATCTTTCAAGCTTATGGAATTCAATTAATAGTCAAAGGCCAGCTCTAAATGGTAAGGATCGGTAATATCCACTCCTCCGGGGAATGCATCAAACCCAAAAAAATAGAAAGTCTAGACCATTCTATAGAACCGAACAAGTTTAATTCGAGTTTCGGATTTCAATAGATTTTTTGGGCCAATGTTGACACAACTCCAATTCGAGTACTGCTTCGATCTTTTGAGAAAAGAAAATTGATAATTGAATTTATCATTTTAGTTTCTAAAATGAATGATAATAATTTATTTATCTGATTTTTTATTCTTCAATTTTTGGAAAATTGCAGAGGCCTATGGAGTTCTTTGATTTATCAACTTTCAGGAAGCCTTTGTTGGTCGAGAGTTGTTTGTTGTCTCTGTTGGAGTTATTTGTGGTAGTTATGTTCATGAAGGAGATTACCAATAAAGTCGATACCATTAATGCACAAGCTGCCTTGATGGGATACCCAACCACGAATTGATGTTGAAGGTTGAGATCCTACAAGACAAACCCATAAGCATATGGATAGATCAACCAGACTCTATTGCCTAGGAGAGGCCTGCTAAGAGTTTAGACAACTCCCAAAAAAAAAAAAAAAAAAAGGGAAAAAAAAAAAGCGATTATTTAGACAATCTCTCAACTTTCTGAAGATGTAATCGTTGTTCTTGATATAGTTTAGATTGAAGTGGCATATTTGAGAGCGAGATGACCAAACCCTGATAGAGGGTGCGGTCCAATATAACAGAGTCAAAGTACTGAAGCTCAAATCTAATTGGCCTAAGAATCAAAAAATCACATTGACAACAATAGATCTAATTGACGATGCAAAGTTGTAGTAGATATCTAGATGTATGGACATTCCAGACAGTCGAGGTATCGTAGATAATTGAGAGAGATTAAAGGAAAAAACTTTGTTCGAAGTTTTGCCGATGAACGTTGAGAGATTTGAAATATACCAGGAATATCTAACTATGTCAAGCAGTTCGGACGTGTAACAAGCATGTGGGCATGTGTATGAGCGCATGAGGATGAGGATGAGTTTCTCCAACTTCTTTTTGCTTTTTTTTTTTAAAAAAAAAATATTTTATTTTTATTTTTTTATTTTTATTTCAATCTCAATGACCTTTCTAATTCGTAGGACATTTTGGAAGAAATCGAGAGAAATTAAAGTAAGTTCGGGACTTTTTTTTTGCTTTTTTTTGTGTGTAAAAACATAATACCTATACGTATAAGTAGCGGTTTGGTTTAGTCTATTCAATAATTATTTGTAATACATGAATGTCATGTTTTATTATTCTCTCATGTCTTAACCATGTTAGAAGTTGAACTTAAATAACTTTGGTTGGACTAGTTAAGTGTATCGACTATAGTAAAGTGCTAGTTTTAAGTTTAACATAGTGGTGTTAGTATAGTTCATATGATTCATGCTATAGCATGCAATTAAGTAAATCATATGATAAAGGAAGGCTTGTGTTATATTATGTTTCTTGTAATGTCATATGTTTGTGCGTCGTGATAGCTATAGGTGGATTGTTAGACAATCTTCTATAATAGATTCACTACTAGTGATGAGAACCATTATAGCACACAATCTTAGTAGGATGTGGATGCACTTAATAGTGCCCTACGATCCCTATGTAAGTGCGATTAAGAAGTTATCAACTAACTTGTTAGTCGTGCTCTTGCCAGAGCCGTGCAAGGGACCACATAGAGTCAACAAGCATGAAAGTTGCTCCCTCTGGTGTCACCTTCGTATTATTAGTTTATTTGTAGCAGTAAACATACTCCAAACCAACAACTTCACCAGAATGTGGAGACAAAATATTCAAAAGAAAGAATCAGACCATGAGAATTTTAAATCGAAAAAAAGTACCGCTCAAACTGAAATTAGAACCGTTTCAGTTCCAAAGCAACAAGAATTAGGTGTCAAAGTTAAAATCCAGATTGTTATACAGTTAAATTATTACAAAATTTGAACTAAATAGACTAAATTTTTAATAACTAAATTTTTGAAAGTTAGATAACTTTCAAACTCTTCCACTTTTCACATATCCTTTACCAATAATAGATAACCAAGAAAAACTCATATTTCCATAAAATTTAAAAAATAAAGTAAACACTAATGGTATGGTTAGGTGGCGTCGGCGCAGCATGAAATAACAACTTAGAAAGTGGGTTTTCAAGCCATCTTCAGCAATAACCAAAATTAATTGTGGAAGTTTAAGAGTAATGTTTGTAAAAACTACTAAACTATGCTACATAGATTGTAGAAAACTTAAATTCCAAAAATTGATAATACAATCGCACGAGGTGTTGATGAACGGGCAAATGAGAAAGGCACCATGCGACACGTATGTACATTAGTTTGAAAGGAGAAAACGAAGGTGTGCAAGAACGGAACGAGCGCGTGCGTCCAGCCATCGACTTCTTCTGAAACGAATTCCATAACTAAACTTGTTTCCCTTTCACCCTCGCACTTTACCTACATGCATTTTCGCTTCATTTTAGGGGAAAAAAAAAACATTTGAACCATTTCAACTTTGCTAGGTAAAAGAATCACAGTTTCATCACTACAAACAGGCACATGCCTACCTAAATTAAAGGTCGATACAATACCCTTTTTATAATATCGAAAATTTACTCCTAAATGCTATGTTTTTTTAGATTCAAGAGCAGAGAAGTTAGGCCCGAAAGATAGTTCAACACTTGCTATGCATTAACCCGGTTTAATACTCGTCTCGACTTTGAATCACTCCACTCAACACTTTTATCTACTCAATCAAAATCATGCATATATAATAGCTCAAAACATTCAAAGTGTGTACCGTATACGACGAACACTATTCTAAACAGAGAAAGTCCATGTTTCCTAGTTTTCAAGGGATTTATTTCTTTCTCCCTTCCAGGTAGAACCAAGTCTGCTCAGAAGCAAAACAAGATCTCCAAAATGTTCACAAAATCTCACTTTTTTCAGCAAAAAAAAAAAAACAAAGGAGAAAAAGAAATAGCTAATAACGATGGGCGCAAAAGATATCCTCCATAAAATTCGTACGCAATTACCACAGCTAATTGATGCATTAAAACCTTACCTCATAAAAGAAAAACGGTTGCCCCCTGCACAGTACAATGGAACAATTGCAAACGAAGACTTGCAGGCTAGCTAACACAAATTTTATCAACTTTTTTGTTTTTTTGTTTAATGTAAATCAACAAGTCAGAACAACGAGATAGCATTGTCAAAACTAGCCAACTGTGAACAAAGAAGATCTTATGCTTACACGGAACTCTCACGAACTAGCAGTCGAAATTCTGAAAATTCGCATCGATATTTTTTAATTCATGTTACGTAAATCATTGTGAAAGGAAGTCCTGTTGCCTTCTAGGGTATAGAGTAATGGAGGTTGGTTTACGAAGGTAAGGCTGTCAAGCTAAGGATTCTACACGAGATTAAAATAGTGCTCCTGGTTGAGTTGATTCAATCTAAGAGTGATGAATATATATATACACCAAGACTTGTAAAATAATGATAAAAATTTCCGTTAACTTTGATGAATCTTCGTTTCAACCTATAATATTTAGTATCAAGAAACTCAAGATATTTCGAAATCAAACGTAGGTGTCACTATGGTTTGTACCATAACCGCAAAGAAACTAAGCTTACGACCATTGGGCCAACGTGTAATGGTATTAAGGGTGGAACGAAAATTGGAACTTTATAACTTCTCATATTGAGCTTCTCGATTAAGATATAAAGTAACATGTATCCTTCAAAAATTGGTATTTAAATACTTTTATGTTTCATTTGTATGCATTTTGGATCATAGTTCATAAAGGTAATGGAAAAGAATGTCAGCTACACATTAAAAGTATTGTACAAGACTAAACATTTTACTACCCTCAAAACAAAATCCTTCTTACATAAAGTTTTACAGATGCTAACAAACTAGGCAAAAGTTTTCACAGGAAAAGAGCTAATAGGCCACAAATAAGTAAAACTAAGCGTGTCAGACATGGCCAATAAAGATATGAATGCATGATACTAATCAAGATGCCTTCAAGAGAGATTTAATAACATATATCTCAAAGAATAACAGGAGGCGGTTGTGATATTACGATTCATTATATGCACAACGGAATGGACTTCTATGAAATCAAATTACTTAAACCATCTACCGGTTCCTAAACCAATTATCACACTGAATCTAAAGATTATGTCATTGCCACCAGTTTCAATCCGTTGACATCTGATTTAACTCAACCAACCCAGTTGACCAGAGCTCGTTTCATTAACCACTTTCTATGTCATTTCTCTGCTTTTAAAGAAACTAAGCCCATCTGCTTAACTCTTAGATTTTTTTTAAATTATAGTTTTTTTGTCTTACATCTCTTTACATGATTTTTATCTTTCCTAAGAAAAGATTTAAATTCTAAGCCAAATTCCAAAAACAAAAATAAAAAGTAATTTTTTTAGCTTTCAAAACTTGGAATAGATTTTTAAAACATCTTTAAAATGTAGATAACTAAACAAAGAAACTCCTAGATAGAAGTAATGTTTATAAACTCAACTAAAGCCTCGTTTGAAAACCATTTGATTTTTGAAAATACGGTTTTCATCTTTCCTATAAATATTGAACCATTAGCTAAATTCCAAAAAAAAAAAAAAAAAAAAAAAAAGACATGTTTTTAAGTACTTTTTTCAAAATTTGGCTTGGATTTTAAAAATACAAAAGTAGATAACCCAAGAAATCAATACATGAAGGTAGAATTTTTAAGCTCAATTTTGAAAAACCAAATGGTTATCAAATGGGGCCCAAGCATTTTTAGTAACAACATTGTGGGTTTATTTGCTAATTTCTAAAATCAGTTCACGAAAACTAGATTAGATTTTAAAATTTTAAATACGTATAAGAAAATAAGGAAACACATCCAAAAATGACCTCCAAAAACCATAGAGCAACAATGAAAAACCATCAATCAATCTCCCTACTACTTGCTGAATGAAATTTCCAGAAGCATGGAAACTAAAATCTAAAAGTATTTATGGTTACATAAGTCAATTTCCTAGGTGGTGGTAGGAACTTGTACATCTTGGAATTTGTTCCAAATTCAGGATTTAGCTATTTCTTGTATCTAGAAGGAGAAATTGGAAAGCTTTCTTATCACTCCCGTCACCTACTGACTAGTTTTATTTTGTTCCATAAAAAGTTCCACGCCTAAGTCTATATTGAAAAGCACAAAATGAGAGAAGTTAGATACCCCCAAAATTCCTAAACAAGTGCCTAGGATTAGGAAGAAAGAACCTCGATGAAGATAATTAGATCATGCACGAAACTCTTCAATCAGCAATGTCATTCTAAACTCTTTAATCAGCAACTTCAGAATGACAACAATAACACCTAATTAAAATCCTAAACACTAGCACAACTTTTAAACAACCTACACACAAAGTTAAAGCAGTGGATCATGTATCATATACCAGCTATAATAAAAAGATGCTAAAGAACCCGAAGTCATACGAATTAAAACATACTCTATTTCAGCCAACAACAGAAACTTGCATTTAAATAGAAAATCATAAACCAATCAGAGCTCATGCAAATATCTACTAAAAGAGCTAGGCCATCGAAGAATAAAAGTAAAGTATGAGAGATTACCTAAGCAAGGGGCAGCTCATTATTGATTTCCTGAACCCCAGCCTGCTTGCTTCTGCTGCTGCTGCTGCTGAATCTGGAGGAGTAAATTGGCAGCAAATTGGAGTGTAGATCGATATCTCTGGTCCTTGCCTGCCTCAGCATCACTACTCCCAGTGCCAGTGCCAAGGTTTGCAGATTGCAAATGCTGCATCTGATAAGGAGGCTCGGAATTCACCCTATCAGATGCTAATTGAGTAATAGGTTGTGACTGTATCGTAGAACCCTGACCTTGATTAGATAAGGTCACAGTATTTGCTGATTGCTGAATAACTGGTGCACCATAGCCAGATGTGTCAACTCCATTGACCGACCCATAACCTCTCTGGCTAATTTGCGAATTATCATGATGATACTGAGGATTGACCAAGGGCAGACCAGAAGCTTGTGCATTTTCAGGAGGGGCAGAATACGTAGATAAAGGCCTGTAAGGAATAGGTAACTGCTGCTGCTGCTGCTGCTGTGGCAGACTGACAGAAGCTTCTTGGATTTGGGTGGTTCCCGTGGCCTGTGGTGCAAGCTGGTTAGGTGTCTGAGGGAGAGGTGGATAAGGTTGAAATTGAGAAAGGCTGTGACTCTGAGGATTATAATGATTTCCCATTTGCTGAAATGGCTGACCGGTTTGATCAGAAGATTGATGACCTACCATCCATCCCTCAGATGGAGCCCCTTTATTAGAAACAACAGGAGGAACTGGAGGTTGTGGTGAGGCTGCCGGTTGTTTGGCACTTTCTAAACTAGATGACTGTGACTTACCAGGCAGTAAGGAAACCAAGGTAGCAATAAGCTCGGGTGTTAATGTTAACCCAGCTTGTGAGATTGCAGCCGTATTATTGTTAGCAACATATTCTTGAGGCAAGGGCTGAACTGCTGATGGCTCACTTGCGGGCAGAAGAGTTTTTGGGGGCTCCTTAATTTCATCATGCAAAACCCTATTATAATCCATCGGAAGTTGCTCCTGCTTTGAAGGCACTGACCCATATTCAGTTTGTGAAGACAAAACCTGCTGTCTCTCACCATAGTCAGATGTAGGCATGGGTAGATATGATTGTTGGTGAGTAGGTTCACTAATAGACACCTGAGGAAATTTGAGAACAAGACCATAAAGCCGTTCTGGACCAGAAACTTTCAAGACTTTTCTCAAAAACTCTGAAGGAGGAACCAAAAACATTGTAGTTCCATCATCAAACTTAGCAACACCTGCACGATCTTTTGCACCTAGATAACGCAGGAATTCGGTATAGGATGCAAAATCATCCTCGCTATCTGGCAAGAAAAAGACGATGTCGAATCCAGTGGCCTCAGCATAATGTTTAGTGAGCTGATCCAGCCCAGTTCTTGCTGAACAATTGACTACTTCAGGACTGCCAAATAGTAGACAAAAACATCAAAATAGATGGTTAGTGAGAATATAAGATTCCGAACACCATCACCTGTACCAACTAGAAATTGATCTTTAGTTGGAATCTTCAAGTTCACATCCAAACTAGCTTTTCTAACAATGTTCCGTTTATAACAAAGCTATGCAGCAAACATCTGCTAATTCATTAAATAATTATTTTCAGATTTCTTGGTTTAAACTCTAAAGAACACAAGAATGTGGAGTTTCCCTTTAGCTTCTAAGATGGGGTGTTGATTTAAGCATTATCAGAATAATCTCTATTATTTAGGAAACAAGTATGGACCTCCAGTTCCAGTACCCCTTTGGCAAAAGGTAGTGTCTGTGTTTTTGTGAGGAAATTATGCTTGCAAAGAAACGGAAGAATTTAAAGATCCTTCGAGATTGGACACATCAATTTTTTTTGCAATCATCCTTCGTTTCCTAACCAACAATTGGGGCTCGTTTCTACAATTTCTACTAATCATGGGGTTACTTGAACAGGATCTGTTTTGTTTAAATTCATTCAATTGTATAGGTTGTTCTATAATATCTGCTAATTCACTTAACAGTTATTTTCAGGATTCTTGGTTTAAATTCTAAAGAAACCAAGAATGTGGAGTTTCCCTTTAGCTTCTAAGATAGGGTCTTGGTTTAAGCACGCTATCGGAATAATCTCCATGATTTAGGAAACTTGTATGGATCTCCATTTCCAGTAAGGATCATATAACACTTTGGCAAGGTAGACTCCCTGTTTTTGTGTGGAATTTATAATTATAAAGAAACGGGAGAATTTAAGGTTCCTTCAGGACTTGGCTCATCAAATCTTTTTTGTGATTATCCATTGTTTCCTATTATCGACAATTGGGGCTCTTTTCTATAATTTCAATTGACCACGAGCTTACTTGAAGATGATTTGTTTTTGTAGGTTGTACAACTACGTCCTTGAGTTCTTTTATAATTTCTATTAATCCCATGTACGTAGGCCCCATTTTTTGTACAAATACAGTTTCTCTATATATAAAAATAAAATAAAATAAAAAAGATAAAAGATAAAAGATGAAAGATACTTTAAATAGACAGCATTCAAAAATATTTATACAAGTGGTGTGCACCAAAACATTTTATTCCCAGATACCGCATGAATTAATCAACTACATGGCATGAGAATCATCCTACGGAAGTGAGAAGCTAATATTAATACGAAAGTTTTATTTAAAAAATATCAGGAAGAAAATTGATACTTACAGCTCACTTCCTATTCCTTCGCCTATTGGAACACAACGAGCATGACAAACAGGCGTTCCTCCCTTGGCAATTATTCCACGCCATACAAAATCATTTTCAGCATGGCTCTGGCCACGTCCACTAACTGGAGCCCTTGCAACTATAGGTATAGCAGGAGTCTTTGCTGGAGCATTGGAATATGGAAGAGAAGAACCTCCATCACTTATTGGACGAACCCCATATTGCTGATCAAAACCCATGCTCCGGTTATCCATTTTTCTTGGAGGAAAAGCAGCATCATCTAAGGATGTTGGACCATCTATCCTTGAACGTTTAGAATCCCTATGGAATTGATTTACATCCAAAGCATCCCACGTACTTGGAGTTGACCTGACCGGTGGAGGTGGACGAATACCAGTAGCTGGAGAAGAAAGTATCCCTGGTGTCGGAGGAGATTGCCTTCTCCAATTTGGACCAATCATATTTTTTGAATTTGCATCCTGAAAACTATGAGATGTCACCAAGTCATTAAATTCTGGGGGGCCTGAGATACCCTGCAGAGGACCAAAGGGCGGTGGTCTTACTGCCGTATTTTGTCCAAGAATGCCACTAGATGGCAGTGGTCCAGGAAACTTATTTTGCACCATTGGGTGAGGATGTCCCAACAGGTCCATTTGTGGAGGACGGATTTGATGCTCATTGAAAAACATATCAGGCCTAGTCTCTTTACCACCAGGATAAAAGCCAAGGTTCTCTTTCACAGGTGCCGGATCACTGTTTGAAAACATAATAGTAATCCGAGGATCATTAAAAAGCCGTCCTTGTAGACCCTCCTTTGCACGCCGTGCTTCATCAACACTTCTAAATTCTACAAATGCAAAATGCCTAGAATGGAAACTTGTGATTCTGTCTATCTCACCAAATAAAATCATCGCATTGTGGAGCATTTGCTCATCAATTTGAACAGATGGAGGATAACCAATCCACAAAACCTTACTGGGAGGTCCATCTCTACGCAACTCCGAAGATTGAGCATGCTGCAACGATTATCAGATGGTTATATTGCTATGATAACAATAAACTAACTATAATTCATAAAGTGAGCTTTTTTCTTTTTCTTTTTCTTTTTCTTTCTTTTTTTTTTTTTTTTTTTTTTTTTTTTTTTTTTGCTAGAGAAGAATTTTGAAGTTTTATTTCATTTCCTCTATTTAGGGATGTCAAATTTCCCATGGGGTCTTGTCTTGCAAGTCTCNTTTTTTTTTTTTTTTTTTTTTTTTTTTTTTTTTTTTTTTTTTTTTTTTTTTTTTTTTTTGAGGAAGAATACAAGAACAAAATGAAGCAAAAATCAGAAAATCCACTAGCATTACGTGGGAGAGAGGGTGGAGAACGGTGGACCCATGATGGATATGATTCTAACCAAACTTCTAAATGGATCGCTCAACAAGCATGGGTGGCTAACAAAATGGCTACCTCATTTCCATCTGTAGGAGTGAGAAGAATACCCCATATGTGATGGTTCTTAAGATGGTCAATCAAAGGGTCAATTTCATTGTATTGATGATCTTGATCCATGAGAAGCTTTTAAAAGTGAGAAAAAGATTATCTGATGTAGAATTAGTCCTTTATCATATCTTAAGAACAAAACTTAGAAAATAACATCCGGACCCAGGTACATTTGTAGTTACTTTATCACAAACAATGTGCACAGGTACGTAAAAGCTTCCACATATTTGTATTTGTAAAGTATTACCAACTATACATAGTGGTAAGACATCAATGATTACATAAGGCCACATGTCAATAAGACTCACCAGTGGTCTTTTATAACCAGATTGGAAATCACCCATCCCCACATTTCTACCCTGAAGCTGTCCATGCCCATCTCTGGTGTCAGGCCACTGATCCTAAAGAGATTCAGATTAATTGCATTAGCGAGAGAAAGAAGAGGTCACATAAACTAATTTCAAAATGAATAAAAAAAAAAATCACAAAAGGTTTAGTAAAAAACCAAGGGCAAAGTCAATACAAAAAGTAATTAACTAGTTGTAAATGCTGCAAACATATTTAATAGAACACATTGATGTTCATTGAGATTCGCTTACTCTTCTCATTGGCTGTGACCGAAGAAAATCAACTCGAATCTGGTCTCCACCAATGCGTTTTCCATTCATAATTCTCAAAGCTTGTGATGCATCTTCCAATCGAACATACTCAATAAATGCTGTATTCCGATCTCGCAAAAACTTAAATTCATCAATTTTACCAAATTTGGAAAATTCCTCTTCAAGTTGCTCCCTTGAAACAGCTGGGCTAATACCACCCACCCACAAATTCCTACAAGGTTTGGCCTGAAAACAAAAATTGTCAATTCCAGTTTCTAGAACTAATCAGTAGAAACCTAATGCATGAATGCGTCTCAATGACATGCAGGCATGCATAAAATTAAAGAATAAATAAAAGAATTTTTCTCAATAACATACTCAAAAGATACAAGATTAACTTTAAGCAACTAAAGGTAATACAACACAAAGTTGAAGATGAGAAATTGAATTGATAGAACCACCAAGAATATACGTGATTCATGGAACTACTAGACAGGCCCATTAGCCTCATAAGATGTGTCCAATAGGTACATTTCAAGGCAATTCAATCCTGAAGCATATAGTAGCTGTTGCAACATTGATGCTTTTTTTCAACATCGAATCCAATATATTCCTTCTCCAACTAGATGATCGATAAAGGAGAGTGTAATGATCACTTCTCTCACACAAACACGCTGTGTATGAACTATTTTCTAAAGACTTTAAACTTTGTTTCACAAACAAAACATTTAGTTCAAATTCATAAAATTTCAATAAGAAGATTTACAATCTTCAAACGGTTCACAAAAACCCCAACTAACATGCCTTAAAGACACAAAAATTTTAATTCTTTTATTTTTTTTATTTCTTTGTTTCTTTGTTTCTTTGTTTCTTTGTTTTTTCTTTTCTTTTTTTTTTTTTCTTTTTTCTTTTTTTTTTTTTTTGTATAAGGCATAGTATACAGCAATTATCCTCAGAAAAGCCTATCCAATATGCTTGATGACAGCAATACGTTGTTCATACTCAAATTGAAGGTAAACATTATCAGTGGCCAAAGTACAATTAGACAAACAATTTGGCAGTAATAATTTCAGCATCAGTTAAGACAGCCAGATACCACACAGTCCATCCTGAGTGATTGATTGAACTTAATAATAAAAATAATTATTTATAATCATTTTTCTTATTTTAAAAAAATGTATTCCTTTAGACAAGGTATACAGACAAGAANTTTTTTTTTTTTTTTTTTTTTTTTTTTTTTTTTTTTTTTTTGTATAAGGCATAGTATACAGCAATTATCCTCAGAAAAGCCTATCCAATATGCTTGATGACAGCAATACGTTGTTCATACTCAAATTGAAGGTAAACATTATCAGTGGCCAAAGTACAATTAGACAAACAATTTGGCAGTAATAATTTCAGCATCAGTTAAGACAGCCAGATACCACACAGTCCATCCTGAGTGATTGATTGAACTTAATAATAAAAATAATTATTTATAATCATTTTTCTTATTTTAAAAAAATGTATTCCTTTAGACAAGGTATACAGACAAGAAAGATTCATTAGAAACTACCCAACATCTATTCAACATCAAAACTTCTTAAAAAATAAAAACAGTATTGCATCCCAACAGACCTAAAGAAGTTTTGTCTAATAGCGTATTCAAACACATGTTTTCACATATTGACTAACCTAATGAAACTACCATACATCCTACATTTTTATCAAAAGACGTGGAAACCACAGGATGCTGATGTTTTAGAAAAAGGACAGGCACAGCCTGACCAAAGATCTGAGTTAACAAGTTTTCCTTACAATCGCTAGGCTTAATATGGCTGTTAAATCATACGTAAATATAAAGGATACAAGCAGCAAAAGTCACAATGGTTAGAAGCCCAAGGAAAATACAATTAGAAAAAGATTGTATAAGCATGGTAAACTTCACCAATGGCTTAGCAATCCCAAAGGGAAATAGTCACACTCCCAATTTATAATGTAATATAACTTGTAAATCAAAGCAAGTTTATTAATCATGAATAATCCGTCAACATATGTACAGAATAACATACATATATATCAGTAGTCTTTACACAAGAAAATTTCGCAAAAACAAGTGTGGCTTTCCAAAAGAAATATGAAAGTTGAAAAGAATAAAGATTACAATCTCTCATAAACAGTCTTCCTTTTTCTACTTTATTGGGAAACTCAAGAGAAGGTACTTACCAAGAGGGTAGACTAGAAATGTCACCGATCCAAAATGCAAACAGTACTCTTTTTTAATCAATATCAAAAAGATGAGAACATTGAGAAAAAATTTAGCCCAAAGAGACAGGTACAATCATACTCTTTTCCCAACATGGTCCCTAAACAAGCATCACATGATATTTTCAACACAACCTACTGGAGTATTATCTATTGATCAAAAAAATTGTCACCACACACAAACCAAATAAAATACTCATTATTAATAAATTAAAGAGGTACTACATACTTTGGTCTCTCAATATGCCTCCTCAAAAAGGTTGGAAAAGTGTTGCTCGAGGCTTTGATGGGAACTTGTTTTAGGGAAACAAACAAATATCCTATAGGGCTGCACTGTTAAATCTACAATATGGACGACATGAAAGGAACAAAATCTTATAGACTATTTGAAGGTAGGAGGAGCTTGGGAGATTCCTTTATCTATAGTATATAACACTTGACTTCTTGGAAGAGTTCAAACCACAAAGATTTTGGTGGTACCGATAGCCTTCCTTAAATTATTAGAAATTGGCATCAGTTCTTTTGTTTGGGGGAAGGGTTGTCTCTACCCCTAGCCCTTAAGATTTGTTCTTCTTCTTCTTCTTCTTCTTCTTCTAATTTTTTTATTTTTTATTTTTTAATGAAATATAAGATGTCTTCTTTAGTGCTTCCTCATGGTATTTTTGTCTTCAAAGTTTAAAATCTCTCAAAATTGAAAAACACGAGTAATCGTAGGTGTCATCCTTGAATCTTTCTTATATTATATTTTGTTAAAGGGATGCAGATTCCAGAATTTCACTAATGTCTCATCCTGGAATCATCAAAACAATGGAGATTTTGTTTATATTTTTAGCCAGTAGGTCAAGGTCAAAGTGCTGTTCAATGAATGATATTAAGAGGAAAGGCTATTTGCATAAATATCAAGCTTGAATGCATAGCATGCCCAGAAAACATTACCAAACAGGAGTAGCTTATCTACTTAAGTGTTCCAAATTAAAAACACTTGCACAAATGAACTCCTCTCAAAGTAGGAACATGTCAAATGTCTTTTTAGGCAGACAGTTAGCAGAGCTACGACAACAAGACTAATTTCTATTTTAGCACAATTAGATACATAACCCTTACTATTCTAATAAGTCCTTAAACCTAATAAATTTGGTACTTTTTGAATCTTAAAATTCTTCTCATCATTATCCATCAACTAGTAGAATTGGCAACAACTAAATAAAGAGAAGAATTGACCCATCCTTGTGGTCTCTTACATGATGCATAAGGGCAATGTTTATTAATGAACTAATGCTGCAAATAGCATAATAAAAAGAAGAAAAAGTTGAACAAGAAACTGTTTGTTCATGTCCTTTATTTAACCTTCTCACTCAAAGCTCTCTCCCCCCTTCCAATACTTGGGGAGAAACATGGAAATATGCTTCTCTATACATATCTTGTCCAAAAAAAAAAAAAAAAAATAGAAACTATGCTAAAGAGGAAGAAGTTTAATGATGAGGAAAATTGAGATAATGACCTAATTAGTGGTAATAAGTTTTAACTTGTAGGTTTGCAACATCGTTTTGTAGTTTCGTGACTTAATGGATTTTTAGTTATTGAAAATCCTATGATACTTAAAAACTTGTTTTTGATTGTCTTAAAGAGTTCATTGTTATTCTCTCAGGCCAAAGCTTCATATTAGTTTGAATACCATGTATATAGGTGTTCATATTTGTTTCACTGTGTGCTTAACCTTGTTGGAGCCATCGTATCTTCTTTTCCCTAAGTTGCACTTGAGCGCTTGCTCTTCAATCCGTTTCACGCTTTATAAACAATACATACGATCTCGAATATTTGCTCCAATATATAACATTACTAGACTGATTTCTAGCACTTCCTGATCTTTACACTGATACCATCTTCCATACATCATATGAGTTGACCTTATGAAAATTCTTCTTGTAAACCAAAGAAAAAGCTAAGCATAAAAAATTAAGCCTATTTCTTCTCTAGATAGTACCAATAACATGTTTAATTAAGAGGGAAGGATATACAAAGACCACCAGAGAACACACCCACCCCAATCTCATTACTTCTAAAACATTTAATAGCAATGGAATCATATAATACTTTTGAAGAGTTTGTAATTTTAGTACCACAACTTAAGCAAGAAATTCAGATTTTCCCGAGGTTGGATATAATTGCAAGGTTTATATCATTTTGGTCATTAAAATATGCATAGTTTTAATGTAGCCAAATGCTATCAGGTTGAAAGGTTTTAATGTAGCCGAATGCTATCAGGTTGAAAGGTTTTAATGTAGCCGAATGCTATCAGGTTGAAAGGTTTATATCGTATGATCCTCCTGAGCTATATCAATTATTGATATGTTCTCCCAATTATTAAGATTCTTTCAAACATGCGTATTTGATCGTTATTTATGCCATGAATGTCGGTGTTGGGTTTGTTATATTCGATATTGAATATCAACAAAAGGAAAAACCTTCATCATAGGAAGATTACGCCTATCTCGACGGTTGTCGCATTATCAAACGGGAAGGGTCCAAATGAAGAGTAAAATTAAAATCAAGAAATTGCAAAACAAAGCGAGTAATTAATGGCACGTCAGTCATGTACGCCAATCCAATAAAACCCAACACAACACAGAGATCAGAACAAAAACAAACCGGTCTCGCAAACTCGATCTTGATAGAACTCCCACGCAGAAAAAAACCCTGAAGAGCATCCTTAGCCGCTTGGGCATCCTCCATATGCTTGAAGTAGATGAAAGCGAAGCTCCTGGAGGAATAGGAAGTAACACTATCAAGGGCACCAAACTGCGCAAACAAATTCATGAGATCCGCATCGGTGACATCCATGGACAAGTTTCCGACCCATAAGCTGTTGGAAGACATCTCCGCAACGTCCGAGTCCCTGTGCAGTAGTGGTCGGCTCAGTTTGGGAGGAAGCGGCATTGTAATCAAAAACGAAGAAACAGAGACTAAATTCACCTTTGGGCTTTTGTCACCGAGTTTGCAGAGCGAATTAATTAGTGCAAAGGAAATGTGTCGACGAGAGAGAGGATTTGAGGTTGAGGTTGAGGTTGAGGTTGAGATTGAGAAAGAATTCTTGTATTGAAGATAGGGTTAGGTTTTGCAGAGGGAAATAGGGATTTGGAAATGAAATTTGGGGGAACGGTTTGGCTGTTCAGCAAGATGGCAAAATTACCATATTAGACGCCCTTCGTTGGTTACAACCTTTTAGTTCAATGATGAAATGAAGGGTTTAAAATGTAATTTTGAAGATTTTTTTCTCTCTCTTATTTTGTCTATTAATTTATTTATTTATTTCCCTTTATAAAAGACACATTTATTAATAATGAATAATTGTTAAATTAAAAATGCTATCAAATAAAATAGTTATAAAAATATTTTAAATTTTTTATTCGTTATTTTTTTAATTAGTTAAAAATATTGGAAGGGTATGTTTGTAATTGTGATATACATGATTTTTATTCATGGTATGGACAACTACTAATAATGTGAGATCTCATATCAATTGGAGAGAGTAATGAGTGTCAACGAGAATGCTGAGAATGTTGGGCTCCGAAGGGGTAGATTATGGATTTCTAAATCGATTGAAGAGAGGAACAATTGCCAACAAAGATGCTGGGCTCGAAGGAGATGAATTGTGAATTCCTACATTAATTGGAGAGAGTAACGAGTGTCAGCAAGAACACTACACCCCAAAAGGGGTGGATTGTGAGATCCCACAAGGACGTTGGGCCTTAAGGGGATGGATTGTGAGTTCTTATATTGATTGGAGAGAGTAACGAGTGTTAGCAAGAAAACGCCCCAAAAGGGGTGGATTGTGAGATCCCACGAGAACACTAAGGCCTGAAATGGATGGATTGTGAGTTCCTACATTGATTAGAGAGAGTAACGAGTGTCAGCAAGAATGCTGCGCCCCAAGAAGTGGATTGTGAGATCTCACATTTATTAGAGGGAGCAACGAGTGTTTGCGAGGATGTTAGGACCTGAATGTTGGATTGTGAGATACATCAATTAGAGTGAGGAACTAGTACCAACGAGGACGATGGGCCCTGAAAAGGGTGTACAGTGAAATCTCACATCCGATGAAGAGTAGAATGAAGCATTCTTTATAAGAGTATAAAAACTTTTCTCTAGCCGACGCGTTTCAAAAATCTTGAGGGAAAAGCTCGAAATAAAAAGTTCAAAGATGACAATATATACTACCAATGGATTTTGGCCGTTGAAATAAATTAGATTAATACAAATGGAATAAGTCATATGCTTATTCAAGAACATCAACAATATGCACTCTCACTAACATCTGAATGTACAATTGAATGTATGTATAATCCTGAACTGAACAAACCCAGATCCGTATACTTTCAGTAATCAAATCACATAAATTAAGAAGATGAGAAGGCAAATAGCCACTTAGCTTCTGCTATGTACATGTGATTTAAACAACACTCACCTTCTTGCTTTTGTTTCGGTTGCCTCGATCTGCTGTGGCACTGGCTGGGATCCCCCGCCCAGTGCAGCGGCTGCAGACTCGACGTGCATCAGAAGATACTCGTAGATCTTCTTCCTCAGCCTGTCGATTGTCTCGGTTTGAATGTGAGCTGTGTCTTCTTCATCCTTGCTAAACCAAGCTATTCCATCTAACCAGTCGTTTACACTCTTCAGCTGAGTCAATATTCCTGCTACTTGTCCATTATCTGACAAGGCTGCAGTGTCCACACCTGCATCCAAGAACCTTTCCATGAATCTCAAGAACCAGTCCTGGGATTGCACTCGTAATGTCTCACCCAAGTCAACTGCTTCGTCAACCCCGTTTCCTCTTATCCATTCTGCTGGAGGTTGAGGCTGCACCTTCTGACCGAGTGTCGTCGCTCCTTCCTTTGTTCGACTTGGATTTCCTGATCCAACGGGTTTAGTGCTTATCATCTGGCGGATCTTCCCTTGGGATTTTGACGAGCTGTTCTTAGATGAGTTTTCTAAAACCACTATAGGATGATTTGCAGATGTATTCTTTTGGTTTTGAGATAGACATAAGGTCGGGTTTAGAGTCGAGGGTGGATCACGGCTGTAAACTGCAAAAGATGAAAGGTTGGTAGCTAAAGCAGCCTGAACCCAAGCAGATGCCTGTCTTCTTGCCATTAATGTGACCTTCATTGTTTCTTCCGAAGCGGTTTCTTCGGTCTCATTGTTCGAACCAGATGGAGTAGTTTTTGAAAGTGATTCAGCTACCATGTGAGCATTGGTTAGGCTAGCATGAAGGGTCAGAAACTGTTCTACCGCAGGCTGTGGGTTGTGCTCCTTCGCAGCAGTATTTAACTCTGAAAATATACTGCAAAACAAACAACATAAGGCAACAGAAGAATGTTTCAAATCTTTTCTGTCCTCTAATTAGCTCTAAAGAACTTTTGACTAAAGATGTAAAGATGTAACCATGCAAGCCTACCGCTAGCCAATATTGTCCTCTTTAGAATTTCCCTTACAGGCTTCCCTTCAAGATTTTTAAAACACGTTTGCTAGAGAGAGATTTTCACACCCTTCTAAAGGGTTTTTCATTATTCTCTCCAACTGATGTAGGATCTCACAATACACCCCTCTTCGGGCGCTAGGGAGAGATTTTTATAAAAGGTGTTTCATTCTCCTCAACCGATGTGGGATCTCACAATCCACCCCCCTTCAGGTGCTAGGGAGAGGTTTTCACACTCTTATAAAAGGTGTTTCATTCTCCTCCCCAACCGATGTGAGATCTCACAATCCACCCCCTTCGAGCCCAGCGTCCTCGCTGGCACTCGTTCCTTTCTCCAATCAATGTGGGACCCCCACCAAATCTACCTCCTTCGGGGCCAGCGTCCTTACTGGCACACCACCTCATGTCTACCCCCTTCGGAGCTCAGCCTCCTTGCTGGCACATTACCCTATGTTTGGCTCTGATATCATTTGTAACAGCCCAATCTCACCGTTAGCCGATATTATCCTCTTTGGGCTTTCCCTTTCGTACTTCCCCTCAAGGTTTTTAAAACGCATATGCTAGGGAGAGGTTTCCACACCCTTATAAAAAGTGTTTCATTCTCCTCTCTAACCGAGGTGCAATCTCACAAAAGAACTACAATGCAGATAGAGCTACAAGTGAAGCACCAAGTAAGCTTTCATACCTTAAACATCGTAGTAAGCTCTCGGCCGCCGAAGCTTCTTGCATAGCCTCTATTGCTGCTGTTTGTGCAGCATCTCTGTGCCTCATTACTTCCTATTGTAGCAGACACAAAAGAACAATGGGAAGAAAGCAAGACAAAAAGAAGACATACATTAACACTTCATTGATTACCACTAAAAAGAGCTTATCTTTGGCTATCAAAACATCAGATATTCCATACCTTTCCAAGCTTGGCAAGAGATGATGGAAGTGAAGCCCATGAAACACTCCCTTCAGTCAATCTTCTATGACTAAGAGGAATCTTCACCAAGTTCCCGGGGAACCTGACTGCATCGCTTGAAGATGATTTCTTTCCATTCGAAGATTTTTTCCTATTCGACCTTTTCTCATTATCTAGAGCTCCATTGGCAGCATTCTTCTTTGAAGAATCATCTTTAGATGACTTTGCTGGTACCTTGTCACTCAATGTACTTCTTCTAGGAGTCTGAAAAATATAAGTAAGTTAAGTCAATGGACTTGGCTGGATCTTTTAAGCTCATCACATGAAGAACAGGCTTTGAATTCCATGGTTATTTCACATTTTGGCAGGACAAATGAACAATTTCCATGTTAAACACAAATCAAATATGAAACGATGATCGTATTGGGTATGCTAAAACTTACAGTAACCCGAGCTTCGGGCTTGGCATCAAGTTTGCTAGCTCTTAATATCGAATTGTCTCTTCTTTTTGTCTCCATGTTGTTCCCTTCCCAACTCTTCCTCAGACCCTTGGCTCCAACCTCAATGCCCTGAACTAAATGTTGGATCTGATGTCCCATTCCCATCTTCTTGGCAACAGGACTAGCTGAACGAATCGAGTTCTTCTCGACCGCTCCTACCTTGGTTGTTACATTAGCCAATGGCTTAACCTTCCCCTGCTGCTTAATGCTATTGGAAAACTTCTCAAATGAAGAAGGTAACGAATAACAGCTCGTCGGAGATGAAGGCATCGACCGCAAAGGCTTCTTCTTCACATCTATATTCACTGTCAATTTCGACGACAACTGAGACTTGGATCTACACAAGGGTGAGGCTCTCTTCTCAATTTTATCCTCCTTGGCATTGCCATTGAGCCTCTCAGCCACAGATTTCTCCTTCTCCCCACTAACGCCAATGCCAACTTTTGGTGTTGGTTTCAATTTATCCATAGGTTTCAGATTAGGATTATTATTAAGAAACCCAGGAGAATGAGTAGCAACAATATCTTCAGGGGTACCCACACAAGGATGTCGACCAGGCACAGGTCGAACTCCATGAAGAATGGGGACAGGGGAAGCAGCCTCAAGGCGTTCGATATGAATAAACTGACCCAATTGAATATTATCACTAAGAATCAGTTCACCATGTTCATCAGGGAGTGACACATATGTGGCATGAGAAGAATCAGAGACTTTGAGATAAAAACCTTGATTCGGAGAGAGATCGCCGCCGGCCAATGCCGGAACTATGCTCACAACTTGCAACAGCGCCGACCTGTGTTCTCCAGCAACCTTCACATCTGTGTTCATGTGCTGTAGCAGTTTGAGAAGCACTCCAGGAACGAGATTCGCCATTGTTGATACCTTCAGAAGGCATCACTCTGAAAACCCTAGAAATCTCAAATCAAAACGAAAATGATGGATATACCCTTAAGATAGAAATTAAAATCATTACCAAAAATAAATTCAAACAAACAAAACTCCAGCAAATAAGATGAACACAAAGCTTATATCAAATTAGATGAAAAACCAGAGAACCCAAAAAAATGCCTCTCAGAAATGGAATGAATAGAACAGGGAAGAACAGGAAAACTCACAAACCCAGATGAGAAAACGACTTACACTTACAAACCCATTTGGCAGTTTACACAAAAAGGCACAAACAAAAAACACCATGTAAAAAGAAAAAAGAAAAATTGGGAATTTCTGGTGAAATTTAAACCCTTTTTTTAAGAGATTGAGACAAAGAACATGGGATGTGGGGATGGTGAAAAACGAAATGGAAAATCTCACAGAGAAAACAGAAAAGTAAGACATGATTAAGTAGAGAAGCTGTCAGTGTCTGACACCCACCATACACATACAACATACATACAAGTTCTTCACAAATTTGAACTTCACACACTGGTTCTTCCCTTCAATTTCTAAGGGGATTTTTTTTTTTCTTCATAAATTTGGTGTCTCCATCTCTAAAGCAAAGTTGGTCTCTCAACAGGCCATTAGTGTTCGATCCATTAAACATAGATGGTTTAACTTTGGTCGATTCGACTATACTCAAGTAGATAATATATAATGTATCAGCCTAATTAAAATAATTTTCATTAAGTTGGTAGTATTAGGCAAAAATAACATTTTAAAAAAATGATTAAAAAAATTAGTGAAACACTTAAATCCAAATTTTAGAATGAACGTTTTTTTTTTTTTTTTTGTGCTTTTAACAAATTTCCATAATATGATTAAAATATTCTCCCATTATCTTTTTTATTTTATTTTATTTTATTTTATTGGATAATAAGCTTTAGTGACAACCAATCGTTGGTAATAATTTGACATTTGTAGAAGTATTTTGAGCCTACAATAAATAAATAAAAAATTATACAAAAAGTATTTAAAAAAAAAAGTAACAAAAGAAATTAGTGTTTTAATTATAAATTGTTTGCATAAAAGAAATGTTTTAAAAATGTATTTCGACAAATTCAAGCCCTAGTGGGTGTGATTTGAGATTAGAATGTCATGTTATGCTATGTGATGACGTATGATGTTATGTTATATATGTATGTGATGTTCTATTATGTTATGTTATGATATGTTGAAATGAAATACTATGTATGTAATGTTATGTCTTGCCATGAGAAGTCATATTATAAATTATATGATGATGCAAGATGAAAGTCACGATAATTACTATGCATACATGACTCATATGTGTACTATGACATGGATGAAAGGAAGAACGAAACGATTCCTATTATATGCTACGATTTTAAACCATGGGAGCATGCATTTATGTATGTCATGTGCATTGGGATATTTCCGCGTTATGTTATGTTAGTACGGATGTGTCCTTCTATATTTATGTTTGTTATAATATCATGCATATATTTGATAAGAATCATGGTGTTTCAATGTTCTAACTAGACCTATTACATGATCCAAAGCTAAGAAAATTCAACAAGCATTCATTCTTCATCTACAAAATTGGATAAACTCGGTTCAACCATTAGTTCATGTGTTATAAGCTGATTCGATTGAGGAAGGACCCTTTAGAGCTTCATTAGTGAATATTTGCACAGTTGAAGTAGCAGATAGAGTTTGAAAGCATCATTTCATGAGTTGTTAGAAAACTTTATTTATTATTATTATATTTTTAATTTCATAAAGTTTGTAATGGTTAAATTGACTTCGTTTTTTATGGAGATTTAAGGGGATCGGGATTAAATCACTACTAACTTATGTGTGGGAGACTATAAATACCCACAAATTATTATGTAAAAATCAGATTTGTGATAATGAAATTGATCCCTCAAGTTGAGACGTTTTCCCTTATAAATATAAGCATCATCTTTGTCATTTCTAAGTTTCAATCAATTCTTGTGTAGATTGCATTCGAGCCATTCAATCAAGCCTTAATTAAGTTCTACGAGAGAGTGCCGTTCTACAATGGAGTGACTAAATTTAGAACCTTAATTAAGTTCTACAATGGAGTAGCCTTAAATAAATTCTACAATGGAGAGACTAAATTTAGAACAAGGTTCCAAATCTTGCTCTATCTTTTTTTATCAATTATAGCTTTTTCTCTTTGTTGATTCGAATTTTGTATATGGACGTATTAATTTCTTTGATTCAGAGTTCCTTGTTTCATTAAGAGCTTGGATCGTTGGGTTTAGGGTTGCCTTCTATATTTATGTTTGTCATTATATCATACATACTGGTCTTTCCCTCTATGGTGTCCGACGACATGCTAGTGCGTTTAGTCCGACGAAGCCAGAACCAGAGGGTACGTATGCGGCCTGCCTGGTGAGTTTACGTGCGCGTGCATGAACCGTGTGTGGGGAAGTACCATGCATCTAACCCTTCTCTAACTGAAAAGAGCTAAGATCATAATATGTTGTTTTTAAAAGATATGTCCCATCATATATATGTGTATGTTTGCATTACTTGACTCCAACTGTGAGATTAATTATCGAGTATTTCACTATACTCATGTTACGTGCTACCTTTGTTTTTTAAATAAAGCGCTCCTACCTAAAGAGAGAGAGGGGTGTCAAGTAGGTGAAAGAGAACCAAACAAATACCCATTTTGACCGAGAAAAAAGAATAAGGAGAAAAAGAGAAAGAATCAAAGAAAAGAGTTACGTGAAAGAAGACAGTAGGAAAAACCGAATGAATCTTCTTGAGTTGAGTGTTTACTGTTACAGTTAAAGAAAAGAGAACGAATGAATTTCATATGCGAGTGAAGGAGCGGATCAGCCAACCCAGCCTAGTTACCTCGTAAAAGAATGTTTGAAGGTTCAGTCAGGAGCCGTACCGAGTTCCATCTAGGTAAGAAGCAAAAAGGGTGACTTTCTATTTGTTTGTATTCACTCAAAAAAAGACCCAAAGGGACCAAAATTGGCCAACTCCTATTACTTATTCTCTCTTTATCCTTCCACAAATTTCACTTCTTTAATTGTTCATTTTTTTAGTAAGGCCACAAACAACAAAGGTCATCATCATATGCTTGCCACATCTATTGGTGGACCCTACTAAACTCTTCTTCTTCTTCTTTCTTTAAATATATGCCACATTTTTTATTTATTTTTTTACTTTTTTAATCTCAAACATGTTTCCCTTAGTTGGCGTGTGCTTCACGTTTATTCCGTGCTTCACGTTTTTATTTTTTTAAATATGCATTTGGAGCATTTTTATGCGCGTGAAAGTTGGTCTATGAGGATAGTTTTTACTCTTAGAAATATTTTGAGATAAATAGATAACCAGATCATATTGTAGGAGTGAAGTGAGCACACATGGAAGGTGACCGTGGTTCCCAACATAGGGCATTGGCCCATGCTTTAGCTTTCTCACGGCCAAATTGGGCCTTACGTATGGTTGGGTGGGCTCGAGCAAATCCACACACTAGGATTGTTTGAATTATTGGGTTTGTCATGAAAAACCGCTTTCATGTTTGGATCTTACCTTTTCTTTTCTACCTAGTCGTCATCCGTACATAGGAGTCTTACTCTATGTATGGTTCACGTATGCACGAATTGTAATGACCATATATTTTTTTAATAAAATAGAGATGTTAGTATATGCATGACATGCCTATATATGCACGGAAAAAATTCATTTAAGACATTTAATAAATGAAGTCATAGACTTAAAAATTTACGGAATTCATTTAAAAGATCAGTAAACATCAAAGAAAAATGTAAAGGAAATAACATTAAGCTTAAAGTAATGAAATCACTCTGATCTAATCGAAGTGTTACACCATAAACAAAAATGCAACTATCTTAATTTCGATTTCATGACCGTTACAACAACACCATCATCCATATAAAGTGTCTAACATTTACCTTGAAAATAAGAGTAGCACCTGGTTTGAGTATTTTAAGAAATACTCGCCAAGTAATTCCATTATTAGGGTCAGAAAATATAATCATATGTAATCATGATTGGGATCTATCATTTCATCATTATCGTGACCTTGATCTCACTTTCCACTCCGAGTCCAAATTGGATGTGCAATACTCCTCTACACACATCCCACACACACTCGCATGAGACCCCAGACACGCTCATATATGTACCCCATGGACCTGGCCTTTAAGTAGCACACACTCGTGCAATAGGAAAAATTCGGATGGAAAGGAGGGCACATAATATCATAGTGTACTTGTGCTTACTAATCATAACGGGGAAGTATCCTATAATGACCTTAGATTTCTACTCACTAAAGGGAACTAATTATCTTTATTAAAGGATAACTACGGCTTTTATAAAGCTTTACAAAACAAAATAACAAACAAACCGAATAAAAAGCAACAAATCAACTCCTACAAATTAGCTATTTGAGAACAAATAGAAAACTACGGCCTATTAATTAACTATAACATTGCAGACCAAGTCAGAAACTCCAACAAATTCCTCCCGTAAACTGAAGTATGCTGAAACAGTATCAGTTTACTCAAGTTGTCAAACTTCAAGCATGCCTCTGAATTTCACAAATTGATCTAGCTTAATTGGTTTAGTCATTATGTCTCCACTTGATCTTCAATTCCGCAAAACACTAACCTTACAGTCCCATTAGTTGACAAATTACGCAAGTAATGATACCTGACATCAATATGTTTTGTCCTTCGATGCATAACTCGGTTCTTAGACAATTTGATTGCTGAACTACTGTCATACATGATATCGATGCACTCGCTACTTAGAACACCTAGCTCCTTCAGAATTCCCTTAAGCCAAACACCATGACATGCACTTGCAGTGGCAGCTACATATTCAGCTTCTGTAGATGATAGTGTAACAATTCCGAACTCTAACATATTGCTGCTCCATTTAAAAAGAATACATAGCTTGAAGTGCTCTTCCTGTCGTCAATATCTCGCGCATAATCACTGTTTGTGTATCCCAAAAGATTTACATCCTTACTCCATTTGTAATAAACTCCAACATCTAATGTGTCTTTTAAATACCTCAGTACCCTTTTAGCAATCAACATATGTTTTTCTTTGGGATCAGCCATATAACGAGAAATCAAGCAAACCACAAATATTAAGTCGAGACAAGTTTCCATAAGGTACATTAAGCATCCTAGTTGTTTGTGCAATGTTGCATCGACACTTTTGCTACCTGATTTTGACCAGAAGGTGCCAGGGACTATCGGATTCTTTACAGTATTACAATTCGACATATTGAACCTTTCCAATACTTCCTTAGCATACTTCTTTTGGCACAAATGAATTCCTCCTTTGTTTTGATAAGCTTCAACTCCAAGAAAGAACTTCATTTTCCTTAAGTCTGTCATCTCAAACTCTTGTTGCATTGATAACTAAACTTTTGCACATATTCTCATCATCTCCTGTGTAAATCAAATCATCAAAGTACAGGCAAACCAACGACAATTTTCTTTCAATTCTCTTCAAGAACAAGGTGTGATCATAATTACTTTTCTCAAATCCTTCCTTCTTAAAATAACTCGATTTTGTTGAATCAAGCCCTCGGTGCTTGTTTTAGACTGTAGAGAGCTTTTCTCAGTCGATGAACCTTGTTCTCTTCTCCCTTTTTGAAAAAACCTTCAGGCTGATCAACATATACCTCCTCATTTAATTCACCGTATAAAAAAGCACTTTTGACGTCAAGTTGATAGATGCACCATCTACGTTGAGTTGCTACTGCCACTAGAATTCTGATTATATCCCATCAAGCTATTGGTTCATAAACTTCATTGTAATCTACTCCAGCCTTTTGCGAGTATCCCTTAGCGACGAGTCTCGCTTTACATTTGTCTGCGAGTATTCCTTGATGCGGCAATGTGACAAGCTCCCATGTCTGATTTCTTTCAATAACTTGAATTTCAAGCTTCATAGCCTCCTGCCACTTCTTTTCCTTTACTGCTTCTTCAAAGTTCACAAGATCATCATTGGAAATGTGAAAAGCAAACCCCTCCTCGACTTCTTCTTCTTCAAATAGGTGTTCACCTTTTTCATAATCACGCATCCAAACTGGCTCTCTCCTTTGTCTTGTTTGTTGTGGCAACTCTGGGGAAGATTCATCCATTTCTTGGATTTCTTCTAACCTGTCATTTGCTTCTTCATTTTAATCTCCTTCTCCATCAGTCTCTCCTCCTTCCGATTCTTCTGCAACAATATTATCATCATCTCCCCAAGCCAACACATCTTGCTCTACATTTTTTGTACTTGAATTCCAGTCTCATTTTGCACCTTCTTCAAATATGACATTCTTGCCACAATTATCTTCTTTGTTGCTGGATCATATAGGCGATAGGCCTTAGATTTATCACAAACTCCAAGTAAGAAGCATTTGAGACTTCTACCATCAAGTTTGGTTCTCTTCTGTTCGGGAATATGAACATGTGCAAATGAACCAAAAACTCTGAAGTATTCCACATTTAGTTTTATGCCCGACCACTTCTCCTCAGGAACCATGTCCTTGACTGCCTTTGTGTAACTGCGATTCAGAACATGAGCTGTCCATCTAGCTGCTTCCGGCCACAACTTCTTCGGCATCTCTTTCTTAGATAAAAGACACCGTACCATGTTCATGATGGTTCAGTTCCTTCTTTCTGCAACTCCGTTTTGCTGGGGAGTGTAAGCAACTGTTAGTTGTTGCTTGATCCTATTATCTTTGTAGAATTTTTTGAATTCATTTGATGTAAATTCTCCTTCCTGGTCAATTCTGAGTCCACGTATGACTGTTTTTGCTTCATTTTCAACAAATTTTTTGAAGATTTTGAATGTTTTATCTGCAAGAAAATAAATCCATGTCTTGCGAGAAAAATCCTCTACAAGTACCAATAGGTACCTTTTACCACTGTGAGAGGTTGGAGTGATGGTCCACAAAAATCTCCATTAATCAATTCCAGTTTGTTTGATGCTCTCCATTTGCTTTTCTTTGGAAATTTTTTCCGTTGTTGCTTCCCAACATTGCATTCTGTGAAAACTTTGACAACTTCCTTTAATTTGGGTAATTCTTTCAAAATTTGTTTTTGCGGCATGATTTGAATAGATTTACTATTCAAATGTTCATACCTCTTGTGCCACAAAGCCTCCAAGTCTTCATCTTGGATTTTCAAACATTGGTCAACCAATGACTTCATCTTTGCATGAACTGAGAACATGCGATTCGCCGTCATTTTTGTGTTCATTATCAGGCCTCTTTGGCCTCTTTGTTGATGATAGATTCTGCAGGTTTCTTCTTTGATTAAAATCACCAAGCGCTTCTCCTGTAGCTGCCCTATGCTTAGCAAATTGTTGGTGAGATTGAGGACATAGTAGACATTTGTCACGGTTTTTGTGATACCTTTAACTTTGAATCTGACACTACCTCTTCCTTCAACTGCCAATTTTGAGCTATTTCCCAACCTGACAGTGTGTTTGAAACTTTCGTCAAGCTCAACGAACCATGTTTTGTCCCATGTCATATGATTTGAGCACCTGGAATCGAGAAACCAAATGACTTCTCTTTCAACTTTACTTTCCTTTGTGTACGCCATCAATAGTCGTTCTTCCTCCTTGTCAAATTCAGCATAATTGATAGCCTCTTTTTCTAAGCCCGGACATTCAAATTGGTAATGTTCTTGCTTTCCACATTGAAAATAGTTGATGGCTGACAGGTTCACAAAAGATCTACCTCTTTCCCGCCCTCTAGAGTAACCTCTTTCTCTCTGAAATGTCCCTCTGCCTCTTCCTTGTCCATATCTTGGTACATTCTCCACCTGCAAAACCTGCTCTTCACTCCTTTTATCCATCATCTTTTGTTCATGTACAAGCAAAGATGCCTGTAATTCATCTACTATTAATTGGTCAATGTCCTTGGATTCTTCAATTGAGCATACTATGAAGTTGAGTTTATCGGTGAGACTTCGAAGTATTTTCTCAACAATTTTGATATTCGGTATATCTTCTCCGCAATTCCTCATGTCATTAGCAGTAGACATAACTCTTGTAAAATACTCAAAAATACCTTCTCCTGCTTTCATCTCCAAGGTTTCGAATGTTCTGCAAAGTCGTTGTAGTTGGGCTCGCTTCACTCTAGCATTTCCTTAATACTTGAGTTTCATTGAATCCCACAATTGCTTGGCAGTATCCTTTTGAATGATAGCTTTCAGAATACTCTTATCAATGGATTGAAAGAGATAATTCTTTTTTTTGAGATCTTTGAGCCTTACTTCATCGATTTCCTTTTGCTGGGTTGCGCTTAGTGCTTCGTTTCCTTTTGATTCATCGAAACCAGATTGAATAACACTCCAATATTCCTTGGAACGCAAGAGATTTTCCATGACCAAACTCCAATGCTCGTAGTCTCCATCGAATTTAGGAACACATGGCGTAACAAAGCTTCCATAATCACTTGCCATTTATTCAGTGTTTTTCCTCTCAAACACTCAATTTTTGTGTATTTCTTTTTCACGTCCTTACTGGCTCTGATACCAAATAAAGGGAACTAATTATGTTTATGGAAGGATAATACGACTTTTATAAAATCTTACAAAACAGAATAACAAACAAACATAATAAAAAAACAAATCAACTCCTACAATTAATTAGCTATAACGTTGCAGACCAAGTCAAAAACTCCAACACTTACCTAGTGTCGCTACCGTCATCATAGTGTAAATCATTTATGTTAGGTTTTATGTCCTAAAACTCATAGTTTGTAAACAAAAACATATTCTATTTTCAATAAAGTTATTATTGTTATTTATTCAGTAAAGATTGTTATTGAATAAAGTGAACTATACGATCATTAATCTAAATTCAATAAACTAAGAACACTCTGGCTATAGTATGATTACTTGAACTATATGTAGAGACATAAAAGTTGATTAAGTTCAAGTATATAGTCAAAATGATCTATAGTATAAGGATAAGGCTGAATACCTTATTCTGGGGACACTATGGATGTGGCTCACTTTTGTATATGATATAAACAATGTGATCACTAAAATTGTACATGTGGAGACATGTGAGTGGGGGCGTCCTATGCAATGAGTATTGCATAAGATCGGACCATGAAGAAAATCACTCTCACTTTATAATGTCGTTTACTGTTGAGACTGATTTTCTTTTCATTCGATGACCTAGGTAACTCGATCTTAATCCTGAGCTAACCATGAACTCCTGTTTATTCGAAATTATCCTTAGATTTGCATGGGTGAGAGTGGCTCAAGTTCGCCGACTCAATAGGCCTCCCATTTTAGGGGTAAGAGAGGTAGTTTCCTTAAGTACTGACTCCAAGTCTTGAACAAGGGGTCCCACCTTCTCATTGGCCTGAGAGGGATTCGGTTTACTGGTTGGACCACAAACCAATTGTTCATTAGAGGATCAGTGAGACATAAGAAACAAGAAGTAACTTCAGGGGTAAAACGGTAAATTGACCCAGCTCTAGTTACGAACAACCTGTGAAGGATCGACTTACTAATCATGGTTATATCAAATGGACAGAAATATATCTATAGTGAGGGAAGTGCAACTACTAGGTTATAGTGGAATGTCCTAGTAGTTAACGAATGTTGGTTAACAAGATTAATGAGTTTAACAGGTTAATCTTGGATCGTTGGAGCCCATGATCTATAGGTCCATTAGGTTCCTTTGCTAGCTCATATCGGACTAAACCATAGAACAGTGTGACGAGTGAGTTCGAAGTGTTCGAATTCAAATTAGGGAGAATGTGCTACATATATACGATATATTTAACCGCATTTTTGTTTTATTTACGAATTAAACAAAAAGAGAGAATCTGAGATATTTAAATAAGATTTAAACATCTTAATCAAATATGTGTCGGAATTAATTGAGATTGACATTTGAATTAATATTAAATATTAATTAAATAGTTTAATTAATCATTTAATATTACTTTAATTTGAAATTAATAAGTCAAATTGATTGTTAAATGAAGAAAGTTAAAATGTTGACTTCATTTAATGGAAAAATCCATGTTAATGGAATTTTGAGGTGTCAAAATTTGGTTTAACCAAACTTGCCTGCTCGCCAAATAAACCCCACAAATTTGAGTTTCAAAATTTGGTGATCTCAAATTTGCAAGAACATGCAAACATGACTCTATAAATTAGAGTGATTATAATACATGAAAGGTTTTCTTGGTGAAAAACCTTGAGAAAAACCTCTCACAAACACTTTCTTCATATATACAAAATCCCTCCAAGTTTAGTCACTCACCGGATTCCACAATCCCGTTCTAAGGCCAGAGGATAGTGGAGAAGACACTAGTGGTGGTTCGAAACCGGTTCGTGAGAAAAAAGGAATTTGAACTACAAAAAGTTAGTATTCAAACTCATTAAGTTTTAATACTTATGAGCATGCTAGTTATTTAATATAATTGATGTTTTAAAAGTGTCTAAGATCCAAATTGCTTCCGCATGTGTTATATTAACACCATCAATTTCTATGTAGAGATTAACATTTAAACTTCTTCATTAAACATAAAATTTATCATAAAGCACTATCATAGATTTATGTGTTCAAAAACATATTTAAAACAACACAATGAAAAACTAAATAAAATAAATAAACATTTATATAAAAAAACATTCTATTTTAAAGTCTATGAAAATAGATGCATCTACCATTTGCATATTCTTGAGTTGTAGTGTCGTCGTTAGTTGTACAAGAATGTCTTGTCTTTACCTCATATAAAAGTAACATATAAAAGTAACACGTGACCCACTATTGGTGTTAAATGCAAAGACACATTTTGATGAAATGGGACCTATCATATCTCTATTTTTTCTTATGGTGGCTATCCTAACGAACAATTTGGATGAGTACTTAATTTTCCTTTCACACATGCGATATGGACTCATCAGTCGATTCGACACCTCTTGCTGGTCGGATGATCATTCTCTGTTAGCTGTTGATGTTGAACACCCATTAGGAATAGCAACCATCACAACAACATTATGATAAACATAATGATCATTCCCCTGCCTCGTAACGTACGTGTCCGTACTATCGTGAAGAGTAAAGGGTATCCCCGATGCATGAACACACAATAATCCATGTGGTCCCAACTTTTTTCCATTTTCATTATCAAATAATACAACTCTCTTAGTGTGCCGAATGAATTTTGGGTTATGGGTTATGGGTTATGCAGGCCATTGGGTATCGATTTGGATTCGTCCCGATCGAAAGTTCATGGACTTCGTCTACTCCACATGATTTTCTCGACAAACTTTCTCTCTCTTCCCTAAACGCCGTTTCGACTTTATTTCTCGCCATTTTCCTTTTGTTCTTCGTCGTTTTTTTATTCCTTTTCACCTCCCTCGTTGTTTTATGGATGATAAATATGCCTAAAACACATAGATTTGTAAGAATTTAATTTCCAAAAAAAAAAAAAAAAAATGTTCTCCTTTTGACGACCGACAACATGAATAAGGTGTGGAAAACTTACCCCCTACGTGCGTACACTCTTCGGTGATCCCTTTCGTGGCAAAACTTGGTGGTTTCGACGCCGGTTTCGTGAGTATAGCGTCGTCGGAGCTTTCGTGGCAAAGATGAGTTTCCCTCTTTGATAGACGATGTGTATCCTCCTTTGACGTTTGACGTGATTCAAACATGTGTATTCTAGGTTCCTCCGTTTTTTATTTTTCTATTTTTTTTTATTTTTGGATTTTTTAACTTTTTCTAAGTAACTCAATTGAACTCAATTCCGAAAAATAAATGTAATCAAAGTAGATTAAGAAACTAAAAACTAAAAAAACTAAGGCTCGTTGAAACTCCATCTTCTGACACGTGACACGTTTTACTCTGAGATTTCTTCACAAAAGTTGTGCAAAATGTTCTTTAAAACAACTTATTAGAATTTCAAATCCTAATTCCTCATAATTCTCCCGATTCAGGAGAAAAATTGAGAATGAAAACTTAATGAAATCTACCATTATTAGATGAACACGACTCTCTCCATTGTTAGATGAACACGACTCTCCACATTATAATATTGTGATATGCTCCACAATGATATGATATGAAATTAAATTCCGTGTTCCTCCTCTTATAAGGATTTAAAAAGAGTTTTGAAACCCTACTTTTATTACATAGAAAAAAACAAAATGAAATCTACAATTATTGAAGTAGCCAGCTGCGTTGTTTTGTCATTTTTTGAATTATATGAATGGTGATTATATCCAATGGGTGAGAGGTCCCCCAAAGTCCACTCTTGGCCTTAACGTTTCTACACGTGAGGATTTGGAGAGTAATAATGATTGATGCATTATTACTTGCCCCATCACCAATTATATGGACACCCACCCAAAATCCATACCACTGTTCTTCATCCCATTACCCTATATAAACACCCTCTTCAATCCACCCCCAATTCCACCAAAAAATCACCATACCACTCACAAAAAGAACCAAAAAAGATGAACCTTTTGAGAGGACTAGGCAAAGCCGGGACGGACACTCTCGGGGGAGTTATGAAAGGAGCCGGTAAGCTGGTCGAAACTGTGGGGGACGTCGCCGAGAAGGCCCCGATCGTCGGTGGCATTGGCACTGTCGTCGAGGCTACCGGACAGGCCATTGAAAACATCGGCGAGAAAACTGAGGACTTCGGAGAAAAAATATTTGACAAGAATGAAAATAACCCAAAACAAGGTTTCGACCAACTTGACGACGACGACAATGATAATGACAACGATATAGATGAAGCAGAGAAGAAGTTAATGAACGATGAAAACAGAGCTGTGGGAGACGATTCTGATTCCGACGACGATGACGAAGCCATTGCAAAGGCAATCCCCAGGAATTTCTCCCTCAAATCCACACGTAACAACAAATACCTTCGCTACATTAGTGAAAGCGAAGACTCCGATGGGCTTCTCCGATTCTCCGGCAAGAACATTGTCGGCCCATATTCAAAATTTGCAATTCGCGCTTCGAAAACAAAGCCGGGATTGGTTCATATAAGATGCTGTTACAACAACAAATTCTGGGTTCGTTTGTCAGAGGATTCCAACTATATTGCAGCCATTGCCAACGAAGAAGAAGAAGACCAATCAAAATGGTCCTGCACTCTGTTCGAACCCATTTTCCTGCCGGACAAAAAACAACACTACATCCGACATGTTCAACTCAATACCTTTCTATGTATGGCCGAATCAGACCCTTCACCCTACAACGATTGCGTAGCAGCAAGAATTGAAGACATATCCACCATTGACGACAATCTTGTTCTCTTAACCGCCATGGATTGGGACTCCATATTCATACTCCCAAAATACGTAGCCTTCAAGAGTAACAACGGCGAATATCTCGAACCCTCTGGAAAATACCTCAAATTCTCTGCTTCTAACGTGGAGGATTCATCGATCGTGTTTGAGATCATATCCAAACAAGATGGGTATGTTCATATCAAACATGTTAATTCAGGAAAGTATTGGGTTCGAGACCCGAATTGGATATGGTGCGACTCCACAAACCCAGGACAGGACAACCCCAATGCTCTGTTTTGGCCTGTCAAAGTGGACAGCAACATCGTGGCACTTCGCAACAAAGGCAACAACCATTTCTGCAAGAGGCTCACGACGGAAGGAAAGACCAATTGCCTTAATGCTGCCGTTGTGACCATTACAGACACTGCACGTTTGGAAGTGGTGGAGATTGTTGTTGCTAGAAGCATTGAAGATGTGGAGTATCGTGTTAATGATGCGAGGGTTTATGGGAAGAAGATACTCACAGTGTCAAAAGGGGTAGCCATTAACAACACGGAGGTTGCTGACAAGGTAGTTATGAAATTCAGGTACGAGAAGAAGGTGGAAACCAGTTGGAGTTCATCTGTGTCGTCGACATTTGGGATTTCCACGAAGGTGTCAGCGAAGATTCCAACGGTTGGGAAATTGAAGTTTGAGCTTTCGTTGGAGGTTTCTAAGGGCAGCAGTGAGGCAACGAAGGAGGAGGAGAAATCATTTGTAGAGACAACAGAAACCATAACCATACCTCCGATGTCAAAAGTGAAATTCAGTGCAGTGGTAACTCAGGCTTGCTGTGATGTGCCCTTTTCGTACACTCAAAAGGACACTCTAAAGGATGGAAGGCAGGTGAGCCATCGTTTGGAGGATGGGATATTCAGGGGTGTCACCACTTATGACTATAAATTTGAGACTGAAAAGTTGCCACTTTGATGTTTGTGTAAGCTGTTGTGGGGTTTGGTGTGTTGATTTTGTATTGGTTTGGATCATATGTGTTTGTATGGGGAAGTGTTTGAGTTGGAGGAAGGAAATCCAAGGGGCGAAAAATAAAAGGCAAGTGGATGAGTGTTTCTTTTTACCTTTTCAGTTTGGAAATCAATAAATGTTTCAATAGCAAAGCAAACATGATTATGTCGTCAACGTACACGGACGCCGTGTCTCTATCTAAAAAATGATGTAGCATAAGACCTGAGTATTTAAAGAAATATTCAGTAAGGGACTCCATTACAGAGGCCGTAAAAATGCAAACACATGCAATAATGTTCTAGAGACGTATCATTAAAAACATCCTAGGGGTGGCCTCTAGTTTGGACTAAATTGGATGTGCAGTACTTCTATACACATGACCTGCATATGTGAGCGTGAATTCTCGCACCCTTGGACCCATCATAGTCGAGCTAGCTGTCTGTAGCGACGCTTGGAAGGTCAGTAGACCCCTGAGTTTCATGCTCAGCATGATCACCATCATCATCGTAGCATACACGTTCGTACTCATCATCATAAATGGGTGAGGATCCTGATGCTTATGTACATACAGAAATGCATGAGGTTCTTATAGTTTCTCGTCTTTAAAACATTTTTATGACACAACCCTAGTTTCATCCTTATTTTACTATAAGTAATATATGTGCATTAGCTTTCCATCTTATCATTATCATTAACGTTATCTAGGGTTGTGTCCTAGGCATAATTATCGTCATAATGAAATATGACATTCAAAGCATACTTCTCAACTTAATATGGAAAATAACGTTATATTAAGAAAATAAAATCATCTACATCATCGTATCATTATGCATCGTCATCATCATATATAACGTTATTGTAACATGTCATAATCATCATAAAACATCATCAAACGTCATCATATAACTCATACACATCATCATAAATCATATATCATAAGTGATACGTTATTGTAACATGTCATAATCATCATAATACATCTACCACTTAGTTTGTATTAGGTATATCTATAACATATGATATAGGTACATCTTAGCCTAAACAAGAAGTGCTAATGCGTTAATTAATTAAGTGAATGTGTCAATTTTCTGAAGATCCTTGATGAACTTTGTAACTTATTGTACATGTAAAAATAGGAAAAGTAAATATCATAAAGTTATTTGTATATAAACAAATGAATAATATTAATAATAATAATAAATAAGTACATAAATAAATATATATTATATATATTATAAAACGACAGCCCCTTGCTGCCATGGGGTGACAAGAGAAAGGACATGTGGTTGGAGATGAACAAAAGGAAAGAAAAGAAATGGAGATGGTGATTACAAAGAGAAGGGTTAGATGAGGGCGGAAACACGTGGAATTGGTTGTTTGGGCGTGTGACGGTGCGTGCTAGCTCCATTTGACCTCATGTTCGTCTCCTTTTTTGACCTGTTCCATTAAGATTGACCTATACTTATCTTGAAAATTGTGAAATGTTGGTCCAATTTAGAAAAATGTTGTATGCCTCTCGGTTATGCTTATAAGTTGATTATGTTATGTGCTATAAATGAGTATTTTTAGACTATTAATTTTCGCAAATTTTTTGACCGTCGCACTGTATGCTAAGTTAGGGATAATGAGAATTCCTAACCATAAGATTAAAAGATGACTGAAAGCGAGTATTACATACGTGTCAAAAAATTGAGATCACCATATTTTCGGATGAGACGGCGTTACAATCTTACTCCTATTCATGAAAATTTGCACCTAGTCGAGGAGTCGAGCCACTCTAACCTAAGGTGCCATGATGATAGATGGGTAGTTTTTATAAAATTTTTAATAAATTTTACCCCCAACGGGTAGACTTGATTTTCGAGCTGACCTTAATTTAACTTGAATTAGAACCTACCAAAAAAATTAAAAAAAAAAATAGGAGCTCCCACCAAGGAGAAGAACAAGCTTAGGAAGCCATACATTACTCAAGTAATAAGCCACTCAGACCTTTTTCAAGAAATACTTATAGGAATCGGGGCGTGCTAGCATGCGAGCATATTTTGCCTTAAATGGTTAGAATATGCATGTTTAGGACTTTATAAGAGAAAATTTTGATGAGAATGCAATGTATGTTATAAAAACTTACCGAAATACCCTTAAGATGATAATTTAAGATGCACGTTGATTTTAATGCTTTATGATATAGTAAAAAGAAGGATGAGATATTGTGATTTGTTCTCCTCGGGATGGATGAATGTTATTTTCCAAATGAGCTTGCATGAATATTTAGTTTATGAATAATGTGTTTAGGTGATCGATAAGATTATCTCCCTAACAAAGCATGCATGAGTCTACCAAGTCAAGTTTAGGCTGCTAGAGTTTGGGTGGCTTCACGTTGTTGATCGAGCACCTTAGGATCGTGAACAAAGATTAGTGGTGAAGACCTTAGTACTCAAAAAAATTAGATTATCATAAGGAACAAATCCTTAGCATTCTAAAAATGTGAAATGTCATTTAAACGGCCTAGAAAGTCTAAAAACCTAGTAAACCTCCACGACGACATAAATAGTCTTCAGAGTTTGATAGCATCCTATTTTTTCTAGTATCTCAGTAGCACTATTTGATGACGTAGGTCCAACCCAGTAGTAACCTTGCCAGGCAATATGCATCCAAAATCCTAAACGGTAAATCTTGAATAAGGTCAAATAAAATGGTACATTATGACGACTTAAAAAGTTACTATTGTGTGTAGAGACGAGTCTAGAACCTAGATCGTGATTTATGGTGTAGACTCTTTATTGAAATCAATATCTTGTACTGACACAAGAGAGCTACGAAATCTTAACTACCTAATTCAACCATTCCAACTTCAAGATGACTTGTGTTCTTATTTCAACTATACAAATGGTTTAATCAATTTCATGTATTACTTTGACCTCCAAACTCGATCTTCCCGACGATGGCTTTTAAAATTTGAAAAGGAAAAGCAGACAAGTTTGATTTTTTTTTTCTCTTTGTAAACTTTAAATAAATAATTATAAGCAGAAAAAACAAGTAGTTGGATGCTTCAATAGCTTCAAATAAATTAAATATGGAATTGCTAAAAATATGTGTTGAGATTTTTGCCAGCAAATAAAGAAATATCATCCACAAATAATTTCCCTTCTCCAATATTAAATTTAAAAACGGAAAGATGACGAAGCTATCATATCTTTACTGATCTAAGAGATTATCTCATGGGTTTTCGCTTTCGGTATTGGTAAGGGTTACAACCTACTCTCTTTATAGTATAGTATGACATTTTTCTCTGTTTGAACTAGTCATCGAACTTTTTGACCTTGACACTCTCTTTCACTTAATCTCAATATCGTCTTTGATAACGATCTAACTTTATCCTAGCTGTCGACAAATTCATTGAAAAAACTTGCTTCAAAATGAATACGAAAGAAAATAAATTATGTTACAATATAATGCTACTCAATGTGGGGTAAATGCCCATCAACTCAATTATTGAAATTTTAAATTTTATCTTTAATGTATTAAAAAATACGCTAACGCAATATTGATAAATAACTTTATTTAATGTACTTGATGATAATATTGTGATTGCAGACATCTGAATTTTCGAACACAATTTTTTTCGTGTCGTATTCATATATATATATATATATATATATATTTTTGGTAGATCTGAGATGTGGGTACAGTGCAACAATAAAATCAATCACGTGTACTTCCAATAATTGTTTTTTTCTTGACATTTTGTTTGTCATGAAGCAGCACATTATTGTGTAGAACATATTGGCGATGATACACATTCCATACTCTTTGATACTCATCCCTTTGTCTATTTCGATAAATCTTCCCTCTTAGCTCTCTATTGACTACCAATCTGACAAAAGAGATAAAGTGTTAATTTTCTTGATTTTCATGTGTGCACTTCAAGGTTGATATTGGTCCTAAATTGTTGGGTTCTAAACTACTTTTGGCCCACTTAATTTTTTTTATTTATTCATAATTTATTTAGATTTAAACTTTTTTTTTTCCTTGATTAATATAATATTTTATTGATATAATTATAGTGTCATTTTAAAAATGGTTAAAAGTGTTAGATCTTTGTAAATATATGATTTTAATTAAAAATTTCCAAGAAAACATGGAGGAGGATTGAATCTTAGTGTACATTCAAGTATAAAATATTTAAACATTGATTGAAAATTCCATAGGTTGGAGATCGATTAAGATTATTCTTTTAAAAAAGATATACCGACATTAGAGGTTTAACTTTGAATCTAGGTAGATACTCTTGGTTATAAATGGGCAAAAACATATACTAACTCATCATCGGTAGTGTATACATCCGTACTCATTATCATAAAAGGAGAAGTATCTGATGTTTATGTACACACAGAAATGCATGAGGTCCATATGGTTTCTCATCATTAAAAACATCTTTATGACATAATCCTAATTCTATTCTTATATTACTATCAGAAATATACATGCATTAGTCTTCTTCCTTTCGTCACCATTAATATTAATTAAGGTTGTGTTTGTATGAAAATCTTCATCATAATGCAATATGACATTCATAACATGCTTCTCACCTTTGAGAGGATGGAACCTCACTGGTCAAGTCCCGAAATCAGTAGTTAAGAGAACAATTCACACACTTTCCTTATATCGAAAGAAGTAAATTTCATCTCGTGATATTATGTTCTCAGCTCTTTATTGGCTAGGTCCCCAAAATTGCAAACATATTGAATCAGCTACAAGAGTCATCATAACCTATGCAAATCAAAGGACAAGTCCACACTTGCAGTAGTTTATAACTCACTCAAGATTAAGATCAATCGCATATAATCACCATGTGAAATATTAATCTTCTCAATTAACGAATTTATAAAAAAAGATTAAATATTTCTTGGTCCAATCTTATACAAACTCATTGTATAGGATATCCCACTCACATATCTCCACACGAACGATTTCGATCATATCAAATCATTTGTAACAATTATAAAGTTGGTCATATCAACCGTGTTACCAAAGTAAGACACCTAACTTCATCCATATACTATAGACCCTCTAAGTTATTACTTTAATATAATTCTCTTATTCATATATTTAGACCTTTCAAGTTACTAACATGACCCTCTTTGTCAACCTATTATTGAAAATTAGACTAATAATCGTAGATTTTTCAAATGATAATATTTAATTTCAAATATATTATGAAATCTGATGTAAGATATAAAGTTAGTTGTGAACCAATTTTATAAGTGTAATTGGTTAGAATTTTTCCCTTTTTTACCCTGGGTTAGTAGTATATTTTATATATTTTATCTTATTTTCAAGATTTAGTAACTAGTATATTTTCTCTTATTTTTTAAGAATTAGTTGGCGCTGGTATTGATTGTGAACATTAATGAAGATTATACTTTCAACCCCACTTATGTTTCTCATTCTTTAACATGGTATTAGAGTATTGATATTGATGTTCTTAAATATCAAAATTTCCTTTATGGCAGAATCAGTCAAATTCAGCTTTAAAACTTCAGATATTGATTTAACACATCCTTATTACATTCATCACTCTGATCGGAAGATACTCAATTATTCTATTCAAATTAAATGAGACAAATTATCAATATTGTAGTAAATTAGTTGTGCATACTTTTATTGCCAAAAAGAAAATTTACTTATTGATGGCACAATCGAAGAACTATCTCAAATTGCAAATTCAAAAGAATTTGAACTCTGGAGTCAGTATAACAGTATGATATTATCTTGGTTAACTCATTTAGTTGAAGCAGATATCGTTGAAGATATTGTTCACGTCAAGACAACTCATCAAGTGTGTGTGGATCTTCACGATCAATTCTCACAAAAGAATGCTGCAGTAGTCTTTCAAGTACAAAAGTCGATAAAAATGATGTCACAAGGAACCATGATATTGTCAGCATATTTCAAGAAGCTCAAAGCACTATGGCAAATCATGTGAACATTGCAATAGAACTCGTCATACAATTGATGAGTGTCGAACTCTTAAGTTTCACTATAAACATAGTGATAAAAGAGGATATAAAGAAGATTGATGTCGACTGAAAAATAATTATGGAAAGACGTACAAGTCAATTAATGCATCAATCCTGGATATCGATCATATGTAAATATGACTAATGCTTCTCAACTGAATACAGAAGAATAGTCATCTAATTTCATTCCAAATTTTTCTTAGGATCAGTTACAACATATAACACAAGTCTTAATTGCACTCAATCATCGTTCTTGTGATAATTCTGACAGTTACATCAATGTTATAGGTTTGTTTCCAATATTTGCATTATCTATTAACTCTACTAGTCCTAATTCATGGATTCTCGATAGTGAAAGTACATATCATATAATATCCACACCTTCTGTTATGACTGAACCAAATGCTGCAATCATGTTTACAATAAATTTGACTAATGGAGGGACAATATATGTGGCCACATACTGTCAATGTTTCCTTTAATCATGACCTTAAATTAAACAATGTTCTAGGTGTGACTTCATTCAATTTAAATATGATATTTATCAGCAAATTTATCAATGACTTGAAATGTTGTGTCATCTTTTATCTTGATTCTTGTATTGTCTTGGCTACGGGGAAGATGATTGGCTCGGGTAAACAATTCGGAGGTCTCTATCACATTTCATCTCCAATCAAATATTCAGCTCATCAAGTATCTCAGTCATCTGATTGGTGGCATCTACATTTAGGTCATCCTTCATTTTCTCGTTTTAAATTTCTGGTTGATCAATTGCATATTAATAATACTACTTTTTCTCATAACGGTAGTATTTGCCAATTAGCAAAACAAATTAGGTTGTCTTTTCTAAGAATCTCAATAACAACACATTTTACATTTGACCCGTACATTGCAATGTTTGGGGACCTAATAAAATTTCTACCCATTCTAGTTTGCATTTTTTCCTCACTATTATTGATGATTTTACTCGATGTACTTGAGTTTTTCTTATGTAACATAAATTAGAAGTACATCATTTGTTAATAAACTTTGTTAAATTTTTCAAACCATATTTTACATTACTATCAAGATAGTACGATCAGATAATGAGATTGAGTTCCTATCTTTGCAACCATTTTTTTACTTCTTGTGGCATTGAATTTCAGCGCACTTGTGTCTATACTCCACAACAAAATGGAGTCGTAGAATGTAAGCATCGTCATATCCTAATTGTAGCGAGGTCTCCTTTTTCAAGTCACAAGTTTCACTTAATTTTTGGTGAGAGTTCACCATTGTTATTTAACAAGACACCGCTGAACCTCTTTACAAACAACCAACTACATTTCATCATCTTAAAATTTTTTGCTATAAACGTTATGCAGCTGTAGTGCATTCGAAACAAAAATTTGAATTCTTTGTGTTTTTATAGGATATTCTATTGGCATAAAGGCTACATGTTGTATGACAAACAATCTCACAAATTCTTTATTAGCCGTGATGTTAAATTTTGTGAAGATGATTTTTCTTTTTCATCAGCTTCACAAACTTTGGCATTAGCTTCTTCAGCTCCCATTTTACCACTCTATGATCCATCTTACTGAAACATTCATTTTCCTCCTATTTCGTCATCTCCTTCACCTAATGTTCCTTCTCTAGATTCACCCACTAATTCTAATCCTATCCTACCTGATACATCAGTTCCACTCTGACGTTCTACTCGTACCAAACAGCCTCCAACTTGACATAATGATTATGAGATATCTTATGCAGCCAATCATTTAACCTCTAGCTCAAGTCCCACCACCCACACCAGGTATCCTCTTCATTATTACCTTTCATTCTCCCGTTTTTCTCCTACTCAACATGTTTTTCTAGCTCTTATTACAACCCAGACATAACCTAAAACCTATGGTAGTTGGTGACTCATTATGACAGCAGACTATGAATGCTGAAATTGCAACTTTGGAACGTAATCATATTTGGTCTCGTGTTCATATACCACCTGGCCATAAAGCTATTGGCTATCGTAGGGTGTACAAGATTAAATATAACTCTGATGGTTCTGTTGAATGTTATAATACTCGGTTGGTATTAAAAGGATACACTCAGGTTGAAAGTATTGATTATAAAGAGACATTTTCTTCTACAACAAAACTTACTACACTTTGTTGCTTACTCACTATTGTTGCTGCTCGAGAATGGTTCACTCATCAGTTGAATTTTCAAAATACATTTTTCCGTGGTAATCTAGATGAGGAAGTCTACATTTCTTTACCACCGGTCTTCGCCGACAGCGGGAAAATACTGTATGTCAGCTATATAAATATCTTTATGGGTTAAAATAGACTTCTCGCAATTGGTTCTTCATATTCTCTACCATTATACAGAATGCAGGCTTACTATAAGAAATAATGGATATGATAGCTTACGAGAAATGCTATCATAAACTTTTTATAGCGTTTTTTCAAAGCTATAATAGATGCTATAATAGAATATGAAACTATAGTTTATATACTTTGCTATGAAAATATTTTATAACATTTTATTAAAGCTATAATTTTTTTTAATGTTATAATATAGTATTTATAACTTTAATCTTATTCTATATTAATTTATAATAATTATAATTATCGAAATAACCCTTTGATAGCATTTATGATAGCATTTATTTTTCATTTCATTGTATAAATTTATTTTATCATTTAAATATCTTTTAATAATTATATTTTAATAAAAGATAATTCAAGTACTCATTTTTAACTAAATAAACACACATGAAATATGAGTAACACATTAAATGGTATGAATCCCATTCATAATTGAAATTTTATTACAATAGTAGTATTCAAACATTTTCTAAAACAATGAAGTTATTGAAACGATGCAAGATAAATTATTATCCACTATTTGCAATGGTGTGAACGCCTTGGGGGCCGCTATCACGTCTTTGTGGTGCAAGTCTTCTATCATCTTTAATTTACTATATAATCAACAATCTTAACTTTATATACAAATACTTGTTTTTTTTTTTTTAATAATAAGAAAAAAGTATAGCATTTGTACCAATATGTGTTGGTCATGGCCTATCTTTAGTCAAACACCTACATCAAATGTACATTATTAGTTGAATAACTAAGTAAATAATCAATAATACAAAGATAATTAGATAACCATATAAATCTAAAATATATTCCTATTACCACCCATGGACAAGATCAAAGAATTCATAAACCAGATCAACAATCCACAAAACAAAATAATCTACTTTTTAAGATGCATTTAAAAGAAAAAGTAAAGAACAAAGATTATACCATGAACCATAGAGAATTATGAAACAATCAAATTATATGAAATCAACTAAAAATTGTAAGGAGAAGAGCAGAATTTCATCTTCTTAATGCCCCAAAGACATCAAATGCTTTGTTTGAGACAACTAGAGCAAATTTATATCTACACTTTTAGAGAGTAGTTTCATGTAAAGGCATGGACAATGCTATCTAAGCAAAAAAGAATAGAAATATATAAAACAATACACTAACTTACAACTTAAAGCAATAGCTACAAGTAAGGTACTCAATGTAGAACTAACGGTTTTAGTCCAAGATCTTCCAAAGGAGGCCAAATCACCATTACATATAAGGTGGGGTGTCATGAAAAGCTAAACTATTTAGAACCTAGACAACATCTCTTCCTTCAACCATTTATGTTCCAGCCAAATATTTTGAAGTAATCTTCCTACACAAAAGTGGATAACATGTATTATTGTCACTAAAAGTCAGTCATGGGGACGGTTAATTTTGCTATATTATTTCAATCTATACCTTCCCACACCACAAAGTTGTAACCAAGAATTTTTGTAAGGAAAATTTTAGTGTTATATAATTTTCTTAATGTAAGATAAGTTGAGAAGTCCACCTGTGCCCCAAGATGAAGAATAAAATAGACAAGTTATTGCTATTGAATATGATGCATAATAAAATAAAAATATCTATAACACTAAACTGCTAAAGAAATCTAGAAAGAACAAAATGTTACCAAGCTAAAATAAATAATAGAAAATAACTCAAAAGAACCATATCCAACACACACGAGGCTTTTTTAAGCCATGTTATTTAGTCCATTGTTCCAGCTGTTATAGCTTATATTTAAGTTTGACCAAGTTATTGAAAATCTAAAGCAGTTACATATATTTTATCAAATGTCTATAAAGGGACTAAAGTAGTTAAATTGTGAACTTGCCTAAAATAAGTATACTTGGTTCTTATTTTATTACTTTTGGAGATACAATAGTCTTATTTACCTCATTCAATTTCCTTTCATCAAGTTTTACATTTCCTACTTGATTCATACATAACATATGACATATAGTTCGCTTTGGGATTCATACATAACATAAATACATATAGTTCACTTTGGGATTTAAGTAGTTAACTGTTGGATTTAAATAAACAGGATATAGACCTACCTTGTATAAACTAGACACCAAACTTTTCTTGTCTCACTAGGTTGACTGACTTTGATGGTTGGCACACGGTCTTCTGCCGATTTTTCTTCCATAGACTTGGACTCAAAATTTTACTAAATTGAAAGCATAATCTCTCATTTCTTCAAAACAAAAACAATTCAACAAAGAAGAAGTTTTACGATGCAATGGAAAAGAATCATATTCGAATTGAACTACCACTTGAACTAATGTAATGGGAAAGTTTGGATTTTTTTTTTAAAAAAAATAAAAATCAATAAACACAAGATTAAATCAATCTAGAACAACTAAAAGAATGAAATTTCTACCATTGAAAGAGCTACCTTCCTACCTAACCAAAAAAAAAAAATGTAAAGTCAATTAAATATGAAATCCTAACTAGACTATTAAATGTAAAATTAAAAAAAAAAAAAAAAAAAAAA
>NW_019272029.1:4244794-4302664 GCF_002738345.1 Cucurbita maxima | reverse complement strand
GTAAAAATAAAAAAAAAAAAAAAAAAAAAACTATAAAAACTTTATTTCTAAGTTCCTAGAACTTGAAAGTAAATCTTGAAATCCTATGGATGAACATAGTTTTGATTAATAGTAAAAATAGTGATGAAATTGAGAAGATAAAAAATCATGGAAAATTAAATAAATATAAAATGGAAAAAATACCTAAGTGATGAGAGAAGGGAGAAATGTAGAGGGAGTCAAGGGGGAAAAAGAGAAATGAGAAAGTAAAATGAGTGAAGAAAGAGGAATGAGAAAAGAAAATGAAAATGTACATAGAAATAGGAAAAGCCCCTTGAGGAAAGACGGATTATATACTATCATTTTGGTAGTGCTACACTCAATTAAAAGTCGATTATTCTTTGTTTAATAAGATTAGGGGTACTCCTTCCACTACTGTTCTTATCTATATTGACGATATTTTGTTGATCGACAATGATCTCAAAGAAATTCAACATCTCAAGACTTGTTTGCTCGAAAAATTTCTTATCAAACATTTAGGGAATTTGAAATATTTCTTGGGCATTGGATTTTCTCGATTTAGAAAAGGAATTTTTATGTCTCAAACGAAGGATAATTTAGACATTCTTCAAGACACAGGTCTTATATGAGCACGTCAAAAATTTTTTTACTATGAAACAAAATCTTAATGTTTATTTAATAGGAGGAGAGAAGTTGAACCATCCAAGCAAATACAAACAGTTGATTGTAGATTAATATATTTAACTGTTACTAGACCTGTCATAGTATATTCCGTTTGCATGCTTAATCAATTTATGCATTAACCAAGAAAACCGCAGTTGGGAGGCAGCTCTTCGAATTCTGAGATACATTAAACATACACCTAGTCAAGGACTCTGCTACCATCTGAAAACAACTTAACCTTACAGTATATTGTGTTTTTTATTGGGGTGGCTATTGAACTACCAAATAATCTATTTCTAGGTTCAACATTTTCATAAAAAAATCAATTATTTCTTAAAAGTCTAAAATGCAAACCGATGTATCCAAATCATCACCAAAAGTCGAATATTCAGCTATGACAAATACTTGTTTAAAGTTAACATGGCTTATATACATTCTTCAAGACTTGAAAGTTACTCTATTTGAACTAGCATTGTTGTATTGTGATAATCAAGCAGCTTTGCATATAGCAACCAATCTAGCTTTTCATGAGCGTACGAGCACATTGAAATAGATTGCCATATAGTTTGAGAAAAGTTAGAAGCTGGAATGATCAAACCATGTTACGTCTCGACTAAAATGAAATTATGTTTTCACTAAAGATGTTGGCAGACAACAATTTGATTTTATGAAATATAAGTTGAGTGTGCTTGACATATACTCTCCAATTTTATACTAGTGTAATCAATTAGTATCTTTTTCCCTCACTTTTATGAATTAGTTGGTAATATATTTTATATTATTTTCCGGATTTGATTAGTAGTATATTTTGTATATTTTATCTTATTTTTAAAATTTGGTTAGCATATATTTTGTATGTTTTATCTTAGATTTGATTAGTAGTATATTTTGTATTAGTAGTTAGATGCGAGCTTGTCTTGACGTAAACATATTCATCATCCTCACAAAGTTAAAGAGTCGTTAAGGTCAACATGCTAGGTGAAGATAAGAACACTATTGTAAAAGCTTTACAACATCAACGAGAATTTAATTCTTGTTTAGTTGATCTTTAAGATTGAAATGTTAAAATAAGACTCACTCATTTGTGAAGTAATCTCACACTCACTAACGATAGAACGCTCGTGAAAAATACTATTTGCGTATTTGTGAATGAGATGTTGAGAGGAGAGAGACAAATAGACAAATAATACTAAAAAAACCTTTTCTATTCATTTGTACTCTTTGCTCTCTTTTTTGGCTCTGACTTAGTAAAGTGATTAGTATTTATACATTTTCTAATACTAATAATAGGGTGAGAAAAACGCTCATAAACTCCTACCATCATTCCCTAACAAAGCGATAGGCGTTTTCTTTCACTTGTCTTTTACAAGTTAACTTTCCTAACATAGCAAAATTCATTCATGAGCTTAAATGCTATATTCAATTTTCTCTCTTTGCCCTCGAACATCAAACTAAGTTTGTCATTTTTTGACGAGACTTCATTTGGAGCTTCTCGAGAACAGCCCATTTGAGACACCAACTCCTCATTTCTCCCGTTCTCAGCCACGCTCGACTCAAACGTCATAGCTTCTTTCGGTTTACTCAATTCCCTTCGCAAGTTCACAACGACATTTTCCACTTCCATTTTTGCCTCCTCCATTTCGGCTTTATCACAAGTGATTATCTCAATCGTGTGTCGTAAATTCACTACCCCTTGTTGGACCCGATTCAGATTCACGTTGAGTGAGTCTCTCTGTTGAGTTAGTATCTCTATACTTTCACTCCCCTCACTAGCTCTTCCACTAGCCCATCAATCTCCATTAACAAGTCATTCTCTTTCTCCACACCTTCTTCAATTTTCTTCACAAGCTCATAGATTACCTTCAAATTCTCTTCCTTCTCCTATTTGAGATAGGAGGAACTCTCACTCATCTCAGCCACTCCCTTCTCTAATCTTTCAATCTTCATTTCTAAATCTTCCTTTTCTTCCATTTTCTCTTACATTCTCATTCTCTTTCTTCTTTCTTCCTCAAATTGTCTTTCCTACCATTGGAGCTCTCTCTTTTAAGCTCAAGCTCTCTATTATCCAGTTATTCATCCTTCTTCAATTGTCTCGTCTCCACTATCGTGATTTTGCCAAATCCGCTGCGTATCACCTCATTACCAACAGCTTCCACTGCCTCACGATTACCGCCATCGTCTTTCGCGACGCCGTGTTCTTTTGTTTTCAGCTCTTTATTTTGGGCCATCCAGAGAATGCCTTGGTTTGTTGCATCATCCAAAGTTAGGTTGATCATTTTTTTCACCTTTTTCTCGGCTCGACAATCTCTTGCAAAATGCCCCACTTTGCCACAGTTGTAACATTTGTCGGAGTTACAATTATTCGTAGAGTGACCATCTTTTTGACATTTACAGCACTAGATGTTTGATCGGTCGCCTCTTTCTCGACTGCGTCCTCTTCCATGCCAATTTGCTTTGCTCGACTATCTCTTCTCCTTATAATGTCCTTCATTTCTGCTACCTTGACCACCTCGACCATTTCCGCGATTTTCACTATCTCTACCTTGAATATTTTGAGAGTAGAGGACCTTTTTATCTTTTATTGATGCTTTGGTTTGAAGTGCTTGATCGAGTGTCTCCTCCTTCTTCTTCTTACGTTGCTCGTGTGCCTCAAGAGAATCGGCGAGCTCATCGACCGTGAACATCGCTAGGTCTTTTATTGCACATACAATATTCTCGAAGTTGTTGGTTAATGACCTCAAGATCTTCTCCATAACCCGTGTCTCGAGTAACATTTCTTTATTTTGATTTAGTTGTTTTACCACAGTCTGTACGTGCGTAATGTAGTCAGATACATTTTCTGACTTCTTCATCTTCATGCTCTCCAACTTGCCACAAATAGTTTGGAGACACATTTGCTTGACTCGGTCGGTTCCTTTGAACACTTTTTCTAAAGTGTCGCATTCTTCTTTTGAAGTAGTTGCCCTGACAATCTTCTCAAAGCCCGACTCGTCAACAGCTCGGAACAACATGTATAATGCCGCCTTATCTTTTGATCGCAATTCTTTTAATGTCTTGTTTTGTGCTGCCGTATAACCCGTGGTATCCTTTGGTTCTTCGAAACCTTCTTCGACCACCTCCCATGTATCTTGAGAACCGAGAAGAGCTTTCATTTGGATGCTCCAATTCTCATAGTTCGTCTTCGTTAATCGCGGTAGCGGCATTTGACCATCATATTCACCATTGGCTCTGATACCAATTTGTTAAAATCAGACTCACTAATTTGTGAAGTAATCTCACACTCACTAACGATAGAACGCTCCGTTACCGCTTTGTGAAATTACTACTCATGTATTTGTGAATGAGATGTTGAGAGGGAAGAGACAAGAAGACTAAGAATACTGAAAAAACCTTTTCTATTGGTCTGTACTTCCTTTGCTCTCCGTGTTTTTTTTTTTTTTTTTTTGCTTGGTAAGAGAGTTTAGGTATTTATACATTATCTAATACTAATAAGGTGAGAGAAAGGCTCATAAACCCTACCATCATTCCCTAAAATGTGTCTTTTCTTCCATCTACCTCCTTCAAATTAACTTTCTTAACCTAACAAATTTACTAAAGTTAAGATTAAATTTATTTTATTTACTAAAGTTGATTAAATTTATTTTAAACAAAACTAACCTTCAGCAATAAAATACTCCACAATACAAAAGACTTCAGCATTTAAGTTTATTCCAACCTGAAATACTCCACGATACCAAAGACTCCACAATACTTTATTATAGAAAGAAATAAAACACAAACACATAGCATTCACACAGTTAAATGACATGAGCATGCTTTTATTTCCACAGCAGGATTAAACTCAGGAAATACAAACAACAGACACTCTTGAAGGTGGAGTCCTAACCTTAATTATCATAATGTTCAACGCCGCCTTCTTCTAATTGTAGCTCAAAGCTGCAATATTTTGTGAGTTTAGTAGCAACTGGATGTTTTTGGTTACAACGTTGGAACTGACATTGGTTATTTCAACTCGTTGGCCTTGATCGTCTGTAATCAAAACCGGAGCTTTAAAAACTCCTTTATTTGTTTGAGCCAATTGAATTTGTTTGGAGAGAGCAGACCAGCTGTTTTCTAAACTGATAATCGCCGGACTTGGGACATCGTCTTTGGAAATTCTCTTAATCATTTGGGCCTCGATATATTTGTATCTTGAAGCCTCAGCCGTGCACTGAATCACCACGATAAATGCCGCAGCAGCAGCCGTGGAGTCGTAATGAAACAAGGTGGTAATTGCACTGTCCAAAGCTGGGAATCCAAGGGGAATTTTTTCTCTTTTTTTGCCTGCCGCATTTTGAAGCTTTTCGTAATTACCGGAGTATGGAAGTGTAATACGGGTGCTATCTTTGAACACATATTTAGAAGCCAATTGGGCATCAGATTCGTTGAAGAAGTAGGAAGTTGAGTTCACGAGATACCCCATGATGTAAACGTTTGTTACATCTATTGCCACCGTGATGGCTTTCCCGTCATAATTGGAGAGTTTCACTTGTGTGTAGCGACTTGCGCCTGTTGCCGAGCCAAGCAATAGTGATATATTGTATACTTTGTCCTTGGATGGAAGAGCACTCCTTAGAGCTTTGATGAAGTTGCTATAAGATTTGGAATTCGAACCCAACAGGTTGAAGCTCACGTCACCCGCAACACAACTTGAACTTCCATGGAAGATGGCCAGAATTACCAAACAAAACACCGACACAACATTCATCTTTTCGATTCGATTGTTTTGGATGGACATCTCAACCTTCGGTATTTTATTTATAGAGAGTTTGGAATGATCCCACATCGGTTGGAGAGAGAACAAAACATTTCTTATAAAAATGTGAAAACCTCCAATTAGCAGACTCGTTTTAAAATCGTGAGATTGACGATGATATATAACAGATCCAAGAGAACAATATCTACTAGTAGTGAGTTTGATCGGTTACAAATGATATCAAACCCAGAAACACCACGTGGCCAACAAGGATGCGGGCTCCCAAGGAAATTGGATTGTGAGATCTCACATCGTTTGGAGAGGGGAACCAAATATTTTTTATAAGGATATGGAAACCTCTCCCTAGAAAACACGTTCTAAAATCGTGAGGCGGACGACAATTCGTAACAGGCCAAAACAAACCATTCTGCTAACGGTGGGCTTAGTTTGTTACATGCAGCTAGTTTTCCATTAGCTGTGGGATTGAGCTGTTACAAATGGTATCATAGTCAGACACCGGGCGATATACCAGCGAGAAGGTTAAGTCGCAAACGGGGGTGGACACGAGGCGATGTGTCAGCAAGGATGTTAGGCCTCAAAAGAAGTGGATTGGGATGTCCCACATCGAGGCTAAGCCCTAAAAGGGGATGGACACGAAGCGGTGTGCCAACAAAGGCGCTAGGCTCTGAATGAGTGAATTGGTAGGTCCCACATCGTTCAATGTTCATTTTTCTTGCTAGTTTGATCCCAAACAAAATGAAATAAAACGACTTAAATGGCCATTTTGAGACCAAAATCACGGGGCTTATTTTATTTTTAAAATATGGTCTATTTGTTCATGACCTACCCTCTATCAAAATTGTCTAGCTTGATTCTGACTGACACATGGAGACACTCACCATCCAGCTCATATTGTTGATGAGTAGTTTTCAAAAATCATGGACCATTGTACATAATCAAGCAATACAACTAAGGTCCACCCTTATACGAATACCTGTAACCAAAGTTAAAACATGCTTTATGATACATCACACCGTAGAATAGAATCACATGTGTGCATATGTACCTAAGATTAACAAAAAAGAAAAAAAAAATCTCCTTTTAACTAGAGCTACTTGCCAAACACTAACCAAAACATCGTAAACATAGATATATAAGTTTGAGTGTCATATAAAGGGAACGTAATACAAAATTAGACTGATACAAAACTAACATACAAAACCAGTAAAGCTTATTGATCCTAGGTTGGTTCTCTATGGTACCTACTTTAGATTCGCTCTTATACTTGACCAACATCTAGTTATTACCTGAAAAAATATATAAGAAGTAGAGTGAGTACAAAATTAAGTGAGTAGTCTACTTGTAGGCTGTTGATTGTGTCCATAACTCAGGATAGATTACCAAACTCTAAAACTTGGACAAAAGGCATAACATGAGTTTTGATTTAAGAACCTTGGTCCTATGTTATGAGGTTATAAAACATGGTCAGTTTGATGCCTAGTCTTGACTAATGCACGGTGTGATTCCTCATCTTTGGATATGTTCAAGGAGAGTAGATCCTATCGAGTTGTTAACAACTAATCTACACACTCAACTCCACTTGGAAAATCTACAAAGTCACATAATTGGTAAATGTAACAACCAAGAAAACTACAATAATAATAACATACGTTTAGAAACCATTAGAATATTCTTACCGTTTCTGACATTATGTAAACCTATCCGTGAACGAAGAATCGCCATAAAAATAAGACATGTTCAATAATTCTTATTTTGGATTTTAAAAAGTCATCAATTTTATTTTGTTTGCTTCGATTTGGGTTCGAAAAATAAATAATAATTGGTTTTTGTGTTCTACACAATTTACGTCACAAATGAAGTTAGGCTCATATCCAAGTCTTAGGTTCAAAAACCAAAGCAAGGTCGTTTTTAAGCTGTTAAAATATTTTAAGCTAAGTTTGATAATCAATTGATGGTCGTTAGGTGAAATAAGTCAATGAATATGTCCTCACTATCTATCCTCGAATCCCTTAGGCTAGCTTTAAGGAAAGTATAGTGACTCCGATCTAGATAAACAAGTTTAGTGACCTCAAATAAGTATAGTGACTTTATTGTTTACTTAGTTGGACGACTTGTACAATGTATGATGTTGCGTGTCTTGTGGCCTCTTCACATGTCATGATTATGTCCGTTAGCATGTGCTATGTGATGTTATGCTATATTATGCTATGACATGTTATAAATTATGCTTAGTTATGTTATACCATGGTATATGTTATGCTATGATATGATTATTTCCTGTCGTGGAACTATGCTATAATATCAATGATATACGATGCATAAACCTTCCTATACCATATCATGTAAACTATGTTAACATGTTCACTTCATTCCTATGAGACATGAGGAAGTCATGTATGTTAATGATGAAAGATATGTCAAGAATTATGTTTGTATTTTTCATAGGTTTGTTATGTCACGAATGAATTGAGGTATGACTTGCATCATAAGCTTATGCAATGATATGGGGAGCTCATGCATTTATGTATGTCGTGTGCATCATGATACTTTTTCGTTATAATTAGTATGGTCACGTACCTTATGATATCTATATTCACCTCATCACTAGCGATAGTTTACGTTGGCACCTGCCACACTTTATATCTATCTATCTATCTATAATCTATTTAGCGATATATCTATATATTTATGTGTGCGTGTGTATATATATATATATATATTTATATTTGTTTTCCTATATTGCTTTTAACCACGAGGTATTACAAATCATTCCCCCATTTAAGAACTTTCGTCTTCAAAAGTTCCTAGTTCCTGAAACAATTTTAGGTATCGTACCCTCACTTCGCCCTCTCACTTCCAAGTCGCTCCTTTGGTACGATGGTTACCCCAGTGCACTTTCACCAGACTGATTTCTCAGTCTATCATAGGGTCTTCACACATCTTGCTAGGATTCTTGTGGGGGCACTCCTCGTAGCTCAAGTCATCTTGCAGAGGTAGTAGCTCAAAGTCAATCACGTGTGATGGATCAATGGTGTACTTTTTGAGCATGGACACATGGAGCATATTATGAACCGCTGCGACTGCCAATGGTAGAGCTAGCCTATACACCATGGGTCCTATACGCTCCAAGATCTTAAATTGGCCAAGGGGCTTAACTTCCCCCTCTTCTCATAATCTTATCCTTAGTTTATACCCTAAGCATGCCCTAATAACCTTGAAACCATTCCTAAATCATTTATAACCTTATAAATAGGCCAAATATAAAGTTTTAACCCATTTATGGTCCCTTTAAACCATTAAACTTTGATATAGAATATAGTAACAGACATTAGGGTTATTTTATCTTTTACCTTGGTTTATGCTCTAAATATCCTCTTGTGACCTTTAAATTCAACGTGTATCCTTTTTCTATGATATTAGGTTATAGTTTAAAATTTCATGTACAATGAATGTCATTAAGTAGGACAATTTTATAGATTACTCGGTTTTATGGCTATTATTCCCAATTTTAGGTCCTTAAAATGTTGTTCATGACCTCATCTTTTCATGTATGAGTAATATTATTTTTTTTTATGTCAATATCAAGTGATCCATATTAGTATCATTTGAGAAAAGTTTGAGATGGCTACTTATGTATTCAAGCGCGTCATCAAGACAGTGTCAATTTTGACCGCCAATTATCTTGGGTAGGTCTCTGTGTTAGCGTTCAAGAACCATGAGTATTTCTATAAGAATTAATGAGTAAGGAGGTTGATTTTGAGAAAAAACTGAAGTTTGGTCCAGTGAGTCATGTCATCGTCTTCTTTCTTAAGATAGAAGAGGATGCAACCGAAGTTTACCTCAACTACCTGAAACTTGTCTCCTTCGGGATCTATTTCAAAAAACTTCATTACACTCCAAGGATCTCAATGGAAGTCGGGAATGAATTGAGGTGTAGCGCCCATCAGACTTACGGGTTATTTTTCCAATTTTTGAGCTTTGAGGACCATTTCCTACCAAGCCCTTTTTCAAATATTCTAATATTTTCTTACAAAAATTCTTCCCCTTAATTTGGACACTTTTTCTCTCTTGGATACCATAAAATTCATTTCCCATAATTAATAAAAAAATATAATAAGTTTGTTAAAAATTAAAAAAACTACAAATTTTCTCCTTTTCTAATCCTCAACCTATTTTGGGGGCGTTACAACCAATATGTGTCCCGACACTGTTTCCTCCAATGATCACCTTCTCATTCAAGCCTCGGTTATGCACACCATTCATGTCGGTGTCATCCATAGCGGCATGAGTCCCCAAGCGATGGTGTTACAACTGCTATCAATTAGAGGATAAACAAAAGAGAATAACCCAAAAAACCCATGTTAGATTCAACTTCATATGCCCTAAATCCAAACCAAGAATGAGTATGAGTATGATCTTCAGAGAAGTTATGTCAATGTAATGCGCCGAAACCTAAAATTTGAAGTAGGCGAGAAAGTATTCCGGAAGGTAGCGGATGAAGGATGAGGTTTGGGCATAGAGGTAAGTTATATACATGTTTCATTGGGTCTCTTAAAATTTTAAATCGAATTGAACCGATGACATATTAATTAGCTCTACCTCCATCCCTTCTTGCATTGTATAATATTCCACGTATCTATACTCCACAACTATATGACCAGCCATATTCACTTGATAGATAGACTATGAGCCTTTGTAATTACACTAGAACGTGAATTATAATGAAAAAACCATACAATTTTGAGTCCAAAGAATAAAAACTTTGAGCACTAGAGCGATAATATTTGTTGAGATATTTTAACAAACCATCCATTAGAGAATGCAACATAAAAACAAGAGAAAACAATGATGGAAAAGCACCTAGAGGTTCTCTTCCATTCTCTTCGATTTTTTATCTCGAACATTTTTCCTCGACCAATTTGAGGTTTGGAGTACGTTTATTTGGATAATTTTTTTTTTTATCAAAGATAGGAGATTGCTAGTGAGATTTTTTCGGATTTCTCACCAGTAAACGATGCATGAACACCACATCTTATGATTCAGTGTCATACTTGATGTTCGATTTTGAACAAATTGAGCTTATGAAACCTAAAAAGTAAAATAATTAAAGAACCCAATTAGTTTGATTTCTTTATCCTAATGGAAGACGAAAGTGAAAATATATTAAATAAAGACCACTAAAAACTAAAAATATAAAGAAAGAAATAAGAAACATTGAAGCACAATGAAATACATTAAATGTTTGGAAACATAATGAGGAATAAGAACATCACTAAAACATTTATCACTCGATATGATTTTCGCGAACTATGTCATAATTTAGTTAAGCAAGTTCTGCCTTCAAATTAGCTTTCATTAGGGAGTATTGATTTTGAAGATGAAACAATTCATCCACATCCTTCTCGATTGCATCCAAATCAGATGGCGTAAATAGGTCTAACCGAAGCCTATGACGCTCAAGCAACGCTTCAAAGTTTCTCATGTTCGACACAACCAATGCTTTAGAGGTAGAGCCACCTTGGTGTTTCAATTTCATTTTCTCCCGAAAGTCGCCTTATAAATTTCGAAATTAAACTCTAAAATATTTGGAAAGTCCTAAAAATATATTATAGTATACAATACAATGCTCCTAAAAGTAATAATTCCTTTCCATATATATCCAAATCATACCCTTTTTTGTCTCCTCAATGTTTATTTTTGCAATCACAATTCCCTAAATTTAAATAAAATAATGAAACTTGTGCCTACTATTAATAAACCCAAGTTGATGTGACCAACGGTTTGCGCCAAGTTTCATTTACCTTGGGCTCATTTGGGCCTAAGTGAAGATGTAACTTGGGTCAATGCCAAATGTGCAGGGTTGCCCAAGGCAAGGGTCGACCTTACTTTCCCAAGGCTAAACTCACTTTTAACTTCCTCGTGGTTGACCAGTGTCCTAACCTAATTATGAAAATAGTAGGGTGTGACATTCCGGTTGCGACAAGAGAAGAGGTGACTCTCAAGTGGCGTCTATCTGGCTACGCGAGGGTTTAGACGAGTGCTATGATGTGACCAAGGAGGATGGTGCAATGGACTTTGAAAACCAGTCGAGGTATAAGCAACACAGAGATATCAAATAGACAAGAGTGGAAACGATAAGCTTGTTGAAGGGTCGAGTAGGGTCTTAGGCCTTAACCTCGAAAGTTAGAGATCTAGAAAGAAATATGAAATATGAATGCTCACCAAATTTGGTGTCAATCGAATCCCGGACGGACGCTCCATGATATCGTATGATCATTCGCCAAAATCACGTCTATGCATGGAGTTGTAAATGGCTTAAAATGTAGTATAGGGGGAGATGTGGTCTCGGTTCTCCACCACCCTTGGGCCTTGTGGCCTAAGAGAGCTACCATGTGACACGTGCGTGTGTTACAGTGAGGGTGATCGTGCCAAGATGAGTGTCTCGAGTAGCTTCCTTTGAAATAGGTTTTTCAAGGATAGCACGAGTGTGCTAGTATTGAGCCCCAGCCCCGTGTCAGAGGTTGATATATGCACCCACTAACCAGTACGATATATGTAAATGACATGACATGGGCACTAGAGGGCCAATGCCTTAGTAGAACCCGGATGGATAGATGTTTGGTATGTCCCGATAAGATGAGCGACATGAGGGTCGGTTCTCGATGGCATGATCGAGTGAGTAGGATGGTCGACGATACCCCAAAGCTTAAGATGATGTCAAGACATGTGGACCATGTCGATTGGAAACCAAGATGACATGATGAGATGCGATGTTGCATTAAGAAATCTTGACACTAAGTAGAGGCAAGGTCGAGCCAAATGACTTGATCTAGTTTAGAGACAAGTTAGTTGTGCCATAGATGATTGAACATGCACACACATGCAGCATGTATGGTCGAACAAACATGAATTGTACACCAGTGATATTCGGTTGGCATAGACAAACCTCTGAAGCACCATATAAATTTATTGTTAAATTGCGGTGTTCCGCACAAGCTATTTATTTGTATCATCTTTCCATTTTTTTTAATTGAGGTGTTTTTTATTTTTAAATTGCACAAATTTTATCATATTTATATTTATTTTTGCTATGTCTATTTTTTTATCATATTTATATTTATTTGGAACGATTCTCAAATCCTTACAATATGGGTGACTATTCTCATATTTAACTAATCCCTCTAAGCTTTAATCATGATGAGTTCATGAACTTAGGAAGGATTTTTCTATCATGCATACATATCCAAATGGTCCCTACAAGTATTATTTGTCTAAAATTCAAGTGGCTATTTGGTGGTTGCATGACTTTCAGAATTAAATTTCTGGTTGGAAAAGTATCCAAAAATTTTGAAAATTTTCTAGTGGAACGTGAATCACACAAAAATAAGATTAGTATAGAAATCGAGATAGAAAATTGCCAATCAAAAGCTGAACAAATGAAAACAACAGTGCTACATGCGCCCCACATGTCCACAATTAGGAGGGCTGTCACAAGCAGACACTCACGCACGCGCAAGTAGGCGGTTAATGATCGCCTTTGAGCCCCAACAAGCATAATATTTAAAGTATTGAGAACCGTTTTAATTTTTATTAAGAATTAGAACAAAGCAATAAATAAGAGAAACCCTACCTTGCAAGCAAACACAAGATTAAAGCTTGTGAGAGCCTCAAAATAAAAACCCAAAGAGATTGGAGAAGGAGAGTTTTCAAAAAATTCTATGGAAAGGTAGTTTTATTCTGAACATGGGAGAGATTAGTGTGTTGTTGGATTCAACAAGTAAGACCTATTTACAAAGACTTAGAATATTTGTCAAATAATATATTTGAATATCTAATAATATATTAATACAAAAATATTTAAATATTACCAGATATCATAATTGATTTAACACGAATACAATAAATATATTTTTCCTTTTAATATACCAAATATATTAAATATTAATTTGAACAGTTTATTTATTTATTTAATATATTTAATATATTAAATATTAATTTGAATCTTTCACATTTTCTTTTAATTAAATGGAATCTTTTAACCGTGTATGAGTTAACCAGGTCACCTGAAGATTATTAGTTTCAATAATATAAAATTAATTAAATAGATTCTTTAATTAATCAATTTCCATTAATTATAGGTCACTCCACTATCGACTTAGAGTTACACTCTTGTGTACGGTAGGATAAGTTATGTCTATTGATATAATCATTACAAGTAAGTCGATAGTTATCTATCATTACAGCTGAGTCAAAAGTACATTTTACCCATGTAATTACATATTTCATCTCAAGTACCACCGATTCTCTAATGAACAATTTGTTAATGATTCAATCATAAACCAAGTCCCTCTCCATCAAATGAGAGGGTGGGACCCCATTGTTCAAGTCCTAAAATCAATACCAAGACAACAACTCATTTACTTTCCTTATATGAAATTAATTGAATTTCATCCTATGATATTATATTTCAAACTCCGTATTGGTCAATCCAAAAATAGTAGGCATATTTAATTTGCCAAAAAAGTCATTCTCACCCATTTAAATTATAGGACAATCCCTTGCGGGAGTTCATAATTCACTCAAAATTAATATCATCGTCATTAAATATTTATTTCTCAATTAACGGATTTATAAAAAGAGATTAAATATTTCTTGGTCTAGACTTATACAAACTCATTGGGTAGGATACCCCCACTTACATGTCTCCACATGAACGATTTGGATCAAATTATTTGTAACGATTACAAAGTGGGTCGTATCAATAGTGTTACTAGGATAAGACACCCAACCTTATCTATATACTACAGACCCTTAAATTATTACTTGAACACAATTCTCGTATATGTTAAGTACATACTATTCAATATTACATTAATAACCTTGAATTTTCATAAACAATAATTAAATTAAAAATAAAATAATAAAAATTATTGTTAGAAACTAAATAGTTAATTAGGAAGCTTTAGAACATAAATCCCAACCATCTCCCCTTTAGACTAAAGCTTGTGAGATATGTGTCTTAGGGCATATTCTACGTAGCGTGTTTTTCCACTTGCCCTAAAGAAGATGAGACATGTCTTGTAATCCTAGACATTCTAGGTGACCCTCAAGTATTTAGTCTGGAGAGTGTGTTATATATAATTAAAATGATTGTCCTTAAAAGTCATCTTGGTCAATGTTTTATCAATCAAAATCATACTCTAAACATTGATGTTTTATAATTTTCTTAATATTAGTGTTTGCATCACTATTATCCCAATAAAAAGTGATAGACTAAATCATATGTGAAATACCTTTCAGATGTGTTTACAAATCATTTTATTGCTTCAAAAAAAAAAAAAAAAATCAGTTAGTATTTCATATTTAACCGTCTAAGATAAAATTAATCTTAACATAAATTTCTCTAAATTTAAGTAAGTAAGAACTAGTGTATCACGTAAAAATCAAATTTTTAACTCCATACATAAGATTATAATTCCCCATTCTCCATCGATGCTCGAGAGAAATTTTTTTATTTTCACTTAATTGGTCATACCATTAGTTTGACTTCATCAAGAACAACTACAAATCTGTGAATTTTATAACTTTGACTTATTTATCTTTTGTCATCACCTCTCATAACTTTTGGGGTAACCAGCCTTCAACTTGGTCATCTAACGTGGCAATTTGAATTTCAATAGAATTGAGTCTCTCCTAATTTGAAGATATGTATCTCATAATTTCCTTTTGAAGATCCATTCTTATCCTATGAGTTTGACCTTATCAAGAACGTCTACAAATCCGTGAATTTTATGACTTTGACTTATTTATCTTTTGTCGTCACCTCTCATAACTTTTGGGGTAACAAGTCTTCAACTTGGTCATCTAATGTGCCAATTTGAATTTCAATAGAATTGAGTCTCTCATAACTCTGTCGCTACAATGGGACTTATCCAATTAATGATTAGGATCCACGTGAATCTTAAGTGAAAATACAACTTTTGTTAACTATTAATGGCTTCACTTTAACTACTTAATTAACACTATCTTACCTTATTAAAGATGTATGCCTTTCTTTTCAACTTCTTTTGTTTGCGTAGGAGTAGCTACATTTAGACATAATTTTGAACATATTCAACCTCTTTAGATTTGTTTGAACATATATACTTAATTCCAATTGCATATTCATATCCTAATCTTGATGTATAATTCTATTTTTTTTAAATATGTGATTATATCTAATATAGTCTTGTTTTCTACTCTTTTGCATCAGGATATTACAAAATTGTACTATGCTTAGAGTTGGAATACAATTTCACTCTCTATCCACTAATTTTAGTATACAAGATTCTCCCACTATTCATTAGGATTCAAGTTAGCTAAATGAATTTCAATTTAGTCTCATTTTTCTTGAATTTTTAGAAAAATTAGACTAGATTGCATTTGATAAATACTTATATATCGAATAATCATGTTTCAGATTCATAAAATATTATTAATATTTTTTAGCTTTTAGATTCATGAGACCAATTGAGTCAGAATACATAAGCCCAAAATGCTGATGGGTTTTGTACTTTGTTCAATAAGAGTCCAATGATTATTTTGCATGAAAGATCTAGACGTGTAAAGTAATTAACTTTATCGTTTAGAAAATTACCTTTTACTAGTATTTTTATTTTATATACTAATTGTATTTAATTGGAGCGGAACATATTTTCAAACAATTTTGAAAATATAAACTTCAATATTTCAAACTAATTCATACTATATGATCTAAAGTTTGAGAAATTGAATTTCTCTTATGGTCAGTAAGAACACCATGTTCAACCTTTATTAACAATTTTTACTTAATGACATTTTAATGTCTCCGACAATACCAATTGAGATTGATTTTCTAGTGCCAACAAATAGAATCTATTCTACGTCGTTGTATTTTTCAAAAATTACATATAAATGTAATGAAGAATAAATCTTGATGGTGGATCTTATATTAACTATTTACTTTCTTTTTCTTACCCAGAGTAATTTAAAAAAAAAATCTCTGTATGGACGATTATTTTAATTGAATTTTGTAATACTTAATTCCTAGATCATTTAGATAACTATCTAAATTCAGCTTTTACTAATTTATCCATCTCATATGTTTTCAGTCATTTTTTTATCTTTTAGTATCAGCATGTCAACTAAAAGATATCAACAAAGCTTTTTCGTTACCTTTGATTCATCGATCATATGCTCTTCGAACAATTCGATTGACATTGACAATAGGACTTGAGAACATTTCTTAATAAAGACAAAAAAAATATATATATATCATCTTAGTGCTAATATTCGATCATGAATTATTAGTAGTGAAAATTAAAGCATGGAGAGAAAATGAACATAACATTTGAAATATATAATTACAAACAAATTGAATAGATAACAAACAATTTTATAAAAGGACTCAGGCCGTTTCTAATGCTATGGTACTTTAGTGATTTAGAATAAGTACCATGGTATAGGTCAAGTGTTGCTTAACTAACCTGAGACAATTTCAACCAAACATTAGATCAAAATAATTCTTATTCCTATAATATTTAGTTACAATAGTTAATGATCTCTTTGTAAATGTAACTCATTTTTTTAGATCTTGTAGTTTATCACAACAAGTGCAACCATGGAGTAGGTAAAATATTGGAAATAAAATTACTATCTTATGATAATATTGCCCATGGCAGATGTTTGGATGAGTCAATATCAACGTGAATCTCTTGAAAAAATCTTAAATGGGAGAGGGAAATGTGTCAACATATCCTATGGTCTCCATCATTGGTTCATAACTTTAGATTCATGTAAGGCCTTGTGGCGGCTTTTGGACCATGGGTCAAAGTAGTGGCGTGTCGTGTGGTTCTTCCGAAGGTTGGATGTCGATCAGGTAGGATCAATCTCCAACTATCACCATACCCAACCCTACGCACGCTTCGTCATTTGCCATTCAACACACGGCTCCGACTTCTCTCCCCTGCATTCGATTTTCCAAAAATCATCAAAATTTTGATTCAATCTTTTTTTTTCCTTACAAATTTGTATCTTCTTTTATCATACTCGAGTCACTTGGTTTCTTCTCAAAAGTGAGTAGTTTTTATTCATCTTCGTCAAAGTATTTAAACTCATCACAAACAAATATATTCTTAAACAAACTTAGACGGAATTGATTTCTTACCGAATATTGAAACTTCTCAAAAATTCAATTTTTGACTTTAATCTTTGTGACTTAATGAAACTTGTGAGGAATCACCACTAGGGTACCATATAAAAATTTTTTGGACTCTAACTCTAAAGATTACTCTCAAATATAGGAAAAACCGGGTCAAATACCCATAAACCTTACCTAGCAAAATCTCTCAGATCTCGGACGGAAAAGAATACTTCCTTTATCTATGATTCGAACACAAAATCAAGCTCAGTATATTCAAATCTTCATTCAGAATTTAGAGAGTCTGGCCATATACTATACAAGACCTAACTCAATCAAACGTAAGCCTATATTAAATATGGGGCGTAATTAATTTCTCTTTCTTGCATCGTTTCTTGCATTCCTTCTCATTTACCACTAAGTTGAAACCAAACACATTTGAAAACATGAAGGAACAAAAAATGAAAAAAAAATGATGCAAACTCCAGGAACCAAAAAACAAGATGTAGCAACAAAAATGAAAAAGGAGGGAAGTGAAAGGGCAAAGTAAGGAAGTAAAAAGCCAAAAGTAAAGGGTTTTGCGTAGGTATAAAGAGAGGAAAGATAGAGAATGCATATTATGTGTATATATAATTTGATAAAGCAAAGCAAAGTTAGGAGAGGGGGGAAAGGGTTGGTCGTAGTACCAATCCTTATCTGAGAGAAAGCTACAAAAAGTTGGGTTCCCACTATATAATGTTGGGTTAAAGGCAATACAAATGTGTGGTAATTGAAGCGAAATATGCTATTCCAATCAATGGACCAAAAGGCAAACATGGGATCAAGTCGGTAGACTTATGCTTCCCACAAAGCCTTCCTTTTGGGTCCATTTCCCATCTTTATGTCAACTTATTTTCAATTTGCCTTTCTCAGTAATCTATTCAACTTCTTCCCCTTGGAGCCTTAGCCCCCCACCACCCCCACCTCCCACTTTTTTCTCCCTTCAAAACTCTACTTATATACTCCATTTTGTTAAGACATGAAGGAAAAGAACAAAACATTGTTTATAAAGGTGTGAAAACTTCTCCCTAGCATACATGTTTTAAAATCGTGAGATTGATGGCGATACGTAACGGGCCAAATCAGACAATATCTATTAATGGTGGGCTTGGACTGTTACAAATGGTATCAGAGTTAGACATCGGGCGTGTGCTAGCGAGGACGTTTGCCACCAAGGGGGTTGATTGTGAGATCTTACATAGGTTGGAGAGAGGAACAAAACATTCTCTATAAAGGTGTGGAAACCTCTTACTAGCATACACATTACGTAACGGGCTAAAGCGGACAATATCTACTAACGGCGGGCTTAGGCTACTACAAATGGTATCAGAGTCAGACACTAGATGGTGTGCCAACGAAAACACTGGCCCCCAAGGGGGTTGATTGTGAGATCTCACATTGGTTGGAGAGGGGAACAAAGCATTCTCTATAAGGGTGTGGAAACCTCTGACTAGCATACGTGTTTTAAAACTGTAAGGCTGACGCGGTACGTAACGGGCTAAAGCGGACAATATCTACCAATGGCAAGCTTGGACTACTACAAATGGTATCAGAGTCAGACACTGTGTGGTGTGCCAACGAGGACGCTGACTCCCAAAGGAGTCGACTGTGAGATCTCATATTAGTTGGAGAGGAGAACAAAACATTCTCTATAAGGGTGTGAAAACCTCTCCCTATCAGACTTGTTTTAAAATCATGAAGCTGACGACAATACGTAACAGGTCAAAGCGGACAATATCTACTAACGGTGGGCTTGGGCTGTTACAAATGGTATCCGAGCCAAACACTGAATAGTGTGCCTGGCCCTCAAAGGAGTCGATTGTGAAATCTCATATTGGTTGGAAAGGGAAACAAAACATTCTCTACAAGGATACGAAAACCTCTCCGTAGAAGACGCGTTTTAAAACCGTAAGGCTAACGGCAATACATAACGGGTCAAAACAAAGAATATCTGCTAGGAGTGAGCTATTACTTGAAAGATTCAAAATGTTTGTAGATAAAATTTTAAACGTGTATGGAAGAAATTACATTCACCCCTTACAGCCAATCATTTTCCTTACTTAACTTAAGAAAAAGATGACAATCTCTTCCCCCATTTTTACGTGTTTGGGTTCCTAAAGGAATTGCTTGGTTGCCTCGCCCAACTCATGCATTATTGTTCTATAAAGTTTGCTTCCAAATTCATTAACTTCAACATTATTTACTCAATCATTAATAATTTAGTTTTAAGAATGCTCCAATTTTCATTTCATCTACAAATATTATAGTTTTTGGTAACATATTAAATATATATCACCATGGTTTAAATTTAATATAAAGTTGCCTTTTTATTTTTCCCCCTTTTTTCTTTTAAAAAAGGGTATCTTTTTAACTTTTTTTTTTTTTTTTTTGGTACATGGTTACATATTACAAATATATTTTCAAAATTGGGAAGAAAATATTTTTATATTTCTGAATAAATAAATAAATAAAAGAAAAATAAATAATTGATTTAAAATATGTAAAAGTGAAGAACTCAAAACATGTATGATTGAAACCCTGTTCCCAAACTTTCCCTTTTTATGACATGTCAGCACTAATATCATATAATTGAAGAACATATATTATAAACACTTGAAAGCTATTAGATCTCTCTCTTGTTCTCTCTAATATATATGGATATGAATGTTGTTTTCCCATCTCCCAAGCTGATAAATCCAACCACAAAAATTCATACCACCCTCCATTTGCTACCTACAAAAGAATCATAAAGTTTTGTGTGTATATCTTCCCATTTTAACCACTAATTTCAAGCTTTTGTCCTCCACGAACGACCAAACTCTGATATTTTGTTTCGATCGTTTAAAGATTCGGTTCGATTATAATTTTATTAGATAAATTATGGGTAAGCGAGTTTATTTTTTTTTAAAACGTAATGATTATACCACTTTACATTTTTGCTTAAAAGAAACCAATTTTGTTTGGTTAGCTTCGTTCTTTTCTTTCTATTTTTTAAGAAAAAGGAAATTTCAAAGCCCTAGGTTAAATTTGTGATATAATCTTTATTATTCTACTAAAAATAAAAATGGGTTTGGGTTATTATTACCAAAGGAATCTTGAAATATTGAAGTTGATTAAATTTATATGTATGTCTATATATGAACTCCATAGAATATTCCTATTGCTTGATAGTGGTATCATACAATGTATGAAGTTGCTACTCATATGAAACTAAGCAAAGTCCATCCATAAACAAAAAAGAAGAACCAAGCAAAACCATTAAAAAACACCCCAAGAAATTAAGAATTTGAATACAAAATCTAGACATATATATAACAATTTTCATACAAAAATAAGAACTCCTTTATGAATATAGAGTGGTGTTATAATAGTAAATGACATATTCCTCTAGGGTTTCCATGCTGAAACCCACACCACTGGTTCTTCCTTCCATGTCAAGTAAACTCCACATGAATCGTCATCTCTTTCGTGTACTTCTCCGGTGGCGGTGGCGGTGGTGGCGGCTCGACGCAGAAGCGCCCAACCGGGTTTGTACCTTTTGAGCAAAGCCTTAACATCATCCAATACATCTTCACTAAATTCAGCCAATGAAAAGGCTGATTCTTTAAGCCTTTTGCTCCATTGTTTTCCTTTTTCTCTTCTCTCACTCCCCATTTGTTCTTCACTTTCATCGCACCCCAAAAGCCTCACAATGCTTCTTGAACATTCTCTTTCTAATACCAATCTCTCATTGCTTGTTGTCACAAAGCTATCTTCCAACATGTCAAAGTAAAGAGTGTAGAATCGAAGACATTCTTCAAAACACTTCAAGAAGTTGTTTTTTGAGCTTATGAAATCCGCTTCTTCCTCTACAATTGTTAAAACTCGAGGCTTTAATGATTTCAACATTGATATCACATTGTTTCTTTCTTCAATTCTCACTCTTCTTAAAGCTCCAATGCAATTTATGGCAATGGCTTCATCTTCTTCTACTTTGAGTGCTTCTTTTGTAAGGTCGGTTAAGTTTTCGAGATTCGTTATCGGGTTAAACTCGAACGGGACTCCCATTAACCTTGCGAATTTCTCCATTCTTTGCCCTATTTCCTTCATTAGAGACTTAACAATGGTTGTTGTTGTGACCACGGTGAGCTTGAGATGTGGAGTGTCATCATTGCGCGTGGCTAGGGATTCTAGTAGGGTTGGCCATTGGGTGCAAAGGGTGTTGCTTATATCGATGATATGGAGCTTGGTTTCTCCCTCGAGAGCTTCGAGAATCGCACCGTTCGATGCCACATGCCCGAATGTTGTCCACGGACTTGCCTGACATAAAAATCAAATTCACCATAAAATTTTTGACATAAAAATTCGACCTTTTTCTTTTAAATTTGAAGGTTCAAATTCACATTCAACCTCGGATCATATCATAATTCACAGACAGAAAGAAGAATTGAACAAGATATTAAATTTACGTTAACCTAATCGAATTGGAACAAACCTCTTGGAATTTGAGGATGAGCTTGAGAGAAGAGTCGAAGGAATGATTCTTGTCGGCGATGGCGACAAGGGTTTTATAGCAAGTGAGGCCAGTTTCAGTGGCCTTGCAGAAGAGAGCTTGGAGGAAGTAGGAAGCCATTTTCTGATCGGAGTCACCATAAGGGGAAGCTAGCTCGTTCAACATCCAAAGAAAATGGTGGATTTTGTTGGAGTCTTTTTCAGAGATGGCTCTAGCACACTCCTTGAGAAGGGTGGAGGACCATTTTCCGGTGGCGGCCAAAGTAGCAGCAGCAGCAGCAGCAGCAGCAGACGGAGATTGTTCGGGCGAGTACTCGGAGGAATGGCTGGTGGAGCTTTGCATGTCTAAGTTGGAGAAGTGAAGATGATGATGATGATCATGGCTTTGGTTGAAGAAGGTTGTGGGGGCTTCTTTGGCTGTGAAAAAAGTTATGTCCATAATTTCTTATGGAGAAAATAAAAAATTAAAAAAAAAAACGCTATGTTTCACAATTTTGATTGATGGAAGGAGCACCCTTTTGAACCCAAAAATAAATTATAAAAATAAATAAAATAAATTTATATACACACTTGGGCTTATCGTTAAATGCATGTCTCATTCCCATACATATTTCTTTTATTTCATTTAAAGTTTATTTTTCTTTTCTTTTTTTTAAATTAATTTTATTTATAAAAATAAAATAAAATAACTCACTACCAATTTTTGTTACACAAACGTTTCTACGATAAAAAGTGAAATAACTTTTCAAATTAGGTTCTCGTTCAAACATTACTGAAACATAAAATAAAGTGAAATACTGTTCAATTTTGGACATTTAATACATAATTTCGAAATAAAATAAAGTAAAAAGTTCTAACACGTAACCATACAAATCATAAGCATTTTGACGTAGACCCCATTACTCTAACCAATCATTTTGTAAGTCTTTGGTTTTATTAAAGAAAAAAAAATTAAAGAATCAGTCGTGTGTATATACAACATTAACATGCAACATGCATCTATAGAACTTAAACCATTACTGTTAAAACATATCATTTGTTTTTATGTGAATGCGGACAATTAATTCATTCTATTAAGGTACTCCAATAGTGAATGAGGGAGAGTTCTGAGAGACTTCACCCTAATTAGTATCAAGTCAATAAAAGTTAAGTTAGATCATGTCATTGTCATGATATTAAATGTATAATTTCATCATAATTGTAATAACTATTCAATGATAAAGTTTCATAACTAGCTTTTCATAGTACGTGCACTAACATCACATTCTCATATGACATACATCATCAATCATAGTACGTGCACTAAAAAGTTTGAGTCTAGCTAGTCTCTATTTTTATCTTAGCATTGGGAGTGCCTCAAAATTCCGAGTGGTAGTTTAGCTACTCACGAACTCACCTTGGGTTTGGAGAAGGTGGTTCACTTTTTTCTGGCATTACGAATTTGTTGAGTGACCAGTCTCATCTCTAAGGTGAACTATTATTCTGTTCTTTGATTTTGGGTAGCTTTCTTTGCTTATGCAGTGTAAAACCGATGTCCCAAGTCAAGGCTATATCTCATAGAACTCTCCTCTCGTTGAGACATAAGGACGTGTGTTAGCATGTTTGTCATCGATGGAAGGTTAGTTGGGAACTCATACCACATGACCATATAGTCATCCAAAGTCAGGAGTGAGGCCCCATGTGCATGCCAGCTCAAGAACTACATGCGTGATCCATGTCTCTCCATAAACGGATCTGCAGTACCCATGTGGTCCAGATTTGAAGTGCAGGGTAATCCAACTAAATTTTTAGATTACACAAGCTCGACGATATGGGTACCAGGTAAAACTCAACTATACGGGTGTCAAAGTGGAAAGGGTAGTAGAGACTCTAATGACTTCGTTAAACTAATGACATTATACATCCAGCTAATGACTTAGAAAGCTATCTTTGTCATTCCTAGATGTTGTAGATGTCTATTAGGTTCTTAAGGGCGCTTAGGTGGTTAAAATCTCATCTCTCATTTTTTGGATGTTTGGGGGTTAGCTTCTCGGGAGTAAACCAATCTCTAGATGCACACAGTTCTAAACCTTCTGATCGCTAACAATCTTGGGATGTAAGGTTTATCGAAAATATACTAACTTGAATCAACATGTAAACCACTCTAACGATAGTAGTCTAAGCTTAACTTGGTTTTATTATGCATGTATTGCTAGGGAGGTTATCATACCGATCACCCAGAACATGATATACATATTATAAACATTCATGACAGCTTATTAGGGACACATCCTATCAACCCCTAAAACTATAAACATAAACTAATACATTCAAGTATACAAACAATCTCAAATCGAACATGAAAAGAATGGTGTACGGCACCATTGTTTATACCGCTAAGGTGGTCGCTAAAGCCAATGGTGTAAGAAATCATATGCCAATAACAATACAACAGGGTATCAACCCCCTTCGCAACTTTCACAAGGTATTAAAAAGGCTACAGGATAAGAATCCATTATAATATATAGTATTATACATATGCTAACTATATTACAAAATATTCAGCTTTGACATGACATTAATAATGATTGATATAGTAAAATTACTCGCACGTGTATAATGTTCGATAACAACAAAGGAATCTTAAAAGAAGAAAATATTATTAGAAAACAATATTAGTTTTAAAATTAGAAAAAATTAAAATGGTATGGGTAGAAATTTATGCCATCCCATCTAGTAATTAATAATTTATTTTTAACTATAATTTTGCTTATTTTATTAGGATATTAATGTAATTTAAAATATTTAACTTCGGTTTCATAGCCTCAATAGCGACGCCATCAACCGTGTAGGGTGCTTACCTTTGCCTGAAAATAAGTAGCACGTGACTTGAGTAATGTACAGAATAAGCAGCCCCACTATTGGGTTGGGGAAATGCAAATACAAGCAATCATATTGGAACTATTACTTTAGTAAAAACATCATGACATGACCTTAGTCCCTACTTCTAGTCTAAATCGTGTTGGATGTGTGATACTTCTCTATCCACGGCCCATGTACAGAGACATGGACCCCCAAGTGGGCTCGTATACATACTGCTAGACCTGACCTTTGACTATCGTATACTCACGTTGCTAAAATACCACGAAGGGAAGAGAGCGCATAGTAATATGGTGTACATAATACCATAATATAACATAGGTGTATGCGTCCGTACTAATCAAAGCGGGGAAGTATTTCTATGCACATGAACATATAAGATGCATGAGGTCTCCAAAGTTTTAAATTATGATATGTATCTATGATGCATGTTATATCTTCGTTCATTCCGTACATAACTTAATAATTTCATGTCATCTCATAATGTATAAGATGGTATAACACTTTCCCTAACATAACATAATTTTACATACCATGATATAATATAATATACCTCATAATTACAACCTAACATATCTAGTTCTATAGCCTAACATATCTAGTAACAAAATAAACATGTATTAAACAATCTTAAGGAATGGTACGCGTAGGGACAACAAAACACGCGTCATTCATATTTCAAAAAATTCATCCACTCACTCAAATGAATTCTCCCTGGTGAGCGTGACCACAAAACCCTTACACAATAGCCGTAATAGCGGTGAGGGAAAAGAAGAACATGCCCTCCTTAAAACTTCACATTGGTAGTCTGGGTTGAGGATTGTGGGGGAGGGAGTCTCACATTGATTCATTAAGAGGATGAACATGATTTATAAGTAAGGAATACTATCTCCACCAAAAGCAAAGCCACGAGAGTTTATGCTCAAAATGGACAATAATCATATCATTATGGAGGGTCGTGGTTCCTAAGAGTCTGGCGAAAGAACCAGGTGCTTATCAACCACCAGAAAACTCGAGATTTTTGGTGAGACATTAGTATCACTACATACGATCCAAGATTTGCCAACGAGTTTCATGAAGGAAATCTTGGATTAATGGCTTCTCTCTCGGGAAATATACGAGGCTAGGAGTCGAATGGAGAAGATATCTAACGGTTACAATTCAGCAAACGTGAGATTCAAGAATTCCTAATCAAATTATCAATTTATAGTATCTATACTTTTAAAATTATAATAATTTAGTAACCGTTGTACTAAATCTCATCAAAATTAAGTATCCATTTTTTGATTCCAAATCAAATTATGAATGTATCGCTACCGTCGTCATCATTTATATTCATATGCGGAATTAAATATTCATCTGATAAATGACAAAAAAAAAACTAAATGAATAATGTTAAAATTAAAAGACCCTGTTTTAACAAGTCCAACTACCCATGGAAAACAAGTACAGCTACCCTACGACATGTGTCATGGTCTCCCTCTATACCTACTAAGGTTCAAATCTGGGCACGAAAAGTTGCACTAGCAATCAATTCATCCTCTTGGCCGACAAAGCTACAACACCGTTTGGTAATAATCACTCATGTGCGTCATGGTGTTCCTGTCTTTTTAATCCTCTCTTCCATGGTGGTATCTACACCATACGGCGCCATGAGTCTTAGTGGAGTGATTGTTGGCGTCATGCTTGTCATGAGGAAACTCAACCATCTTTTATTCTTCTACCTTGTTTTCCCTCTATTTCATGTTATTTTTCCTTGTAGGTGGATTCTGTGAGGTGCGTTGAAGGTCGTAAGCGTATCTTGGTGTCGTGGGAAATGTGTACAATGAGAGTGCGAGAATTTTGGCGAATTCTTGTTTTGGATCCTTACAATCAATTTACATATGTAAATTTCATTAAATCTTAGTAATATTTTGCACGATTGAGACTAAATCATTACACATTATAAAATACAAATGTTAAATGATTACTTTTTAAAGTTCAAGGTCTCAAATTGTAACACAACTCTAAATTTCTACTTACCTAAAGTCGTTATCATCATCATAATGTAATCATTTGTGTGAAAATAAGCGTTTAAACTTCATCGTAAAACATAAACTTCATCTTAAAACACTTTCATGGACTTACTGAGTTCAAAAATATCTTTAAAACGAAACAACAAAATACTAAATGAAATAAATAAATAATAAAAATAAACACACTATTCTAACCTATGTCTAAGAAAATAAATACAACTACCCTATGTATGTGGGATGATCTCAAGTTGCGATGTTGTCAACGGTATAGAATTGTCTTGCTTTTATTTAAAATAGAAGTAGCACGTGTCTGGAGTATTTTAAGAAATACTCGTAAGTGACCCCACTATTGGGGTTAGAAGCAAACACATACAATCATAAGTGAGACCTATCATATAAGTCTATATTCCTTATGCAGATATCCTAAGAGGGTAATTGGATGTGTATTTACTATTCTACACTGGTCTACAAGTGTGAGTATGAACCCACCAGTTGGTTCGCACACCTCATAGGCCCCTTTCTTGTCGGACGAGCATTCTCTTCTAGTTGTTGATGTCAGACACCTATTTAGGAATAGCGACCCTCGCAGCATTATAATAATATAAGAGTTGTTTTCCTATCCGTACTATTGTAAATGAAGAAGGGGTATCTCCCGATGCATGAGCACAGAATGATGCATGAGTTCCCAAAATTTTTCCTTTCATTATTCCCTTCATTATCGTGTATAACAACCCCTTAGCGTTTTCTTTTGTATCATATCATTTTATCATAACTTGTCATACATATATCGGGGTTGTATCTTGTACCAATTCGTCATTTTTTGTATGTCAATCATGTCATATATCATTCATGTCAAACATAAGCCATATCATATCTTATCATGTTTTCTAACATATCATATCATATTATGCACCTATCATGTCTACCATAATGTTCACATATCATATCACGAGCACTTCGTCAAGCATATCATATCTCAACATATCATATTGTAAATATATCATTTCATCACATATAGCATAACATTCACATATCATTTTATAACCGTTCAAACATAAGAATATGATAAGTGCGAAGCCACGGGCATGTGTCATCACAAAACATACAATTATAACTGAACTGATAATAAATGGTCTAATCAAAATTGGATAGTCTTGAAGTTTGAATTTATTCAAATGGTTAAAGAATTGAGATAAAGTTGATTAAATTGCTCGTTAAAAAAAAAAAAAAAACAAACAAACAAACAAGTAGGGTTCAGTTAAAGTAAGAGATGAGAATAATATTTAGAGTTAAAAAGTAGGGTATGATGGGTCAAATGATTGGTTCCATAAATGGGAAGAATTATTAGAAAGAGAGATGCGATGCATCGACAGTCCCCCAAATCCATTATTAATGGTTTGAATATATTTCTTCTTTCACACTTTGATGTTACATTCTTCTACTCAAAATAATATCATCAAATCATACAACTCTCTCCATCCTTAGTTTTTCCATTTTTTCCATTTCATATATATAATTCACTCTCTATCTCTTCTTTTATAACTTTATAATAACTTATATTATATTATGCAATTTTAACCAAATATTAACAACAACAAAAATGTTAAAATTATAATGGGAGAAAGGAACGAGTACCAGCAAGGACACTGAGCCCCGAAAGAGGTAGATTGTGAGATCTCGTATTGGTTAGTAACAGGAACGCAACATCCTTTATAAGGGTGTGGAAACCTCTTGCATACGTGTTATAAAATCTTGAGTAGAAACCCAAAAAGTAAAATCCAAAAAAGACAACTCAATGACTTAAATAGTTATATAATAAGTTTTTTAACGACTCATATTTGACATTCTATACACAAAAGAAACCCTAATTTGGCGGCCAATTCTTTGGACATCACAACATAAGCTAAAAGTTGTAAATAGGAGACTGATTTGGACTGCTTGCTCCAACGTTGTTTGCTAGTTTGTTGCATTGTCTTCAACACTCTAGTAGTGTAGTGGGCTTCATATTATGTTCATATTTTATTTTTTTTTCGTTTGTAATTTGAATATACTCATTGTTGTTGATTAATACTTTATTGACTAAATTTGACTATAACTTTTATGTTATTAAAACAAATCGTGTCTAAAATTCCATAACAACAAAGCTATTATTCATTGCAAATTCTTTTTAGATTAGAATGCATGTAAAATTGGTATGGAAAAGATGGAGTTGATGTTATGCAAAACACTTAGCTGAGACCCACTCAATAATTAATCCATTTACAATACAAACAAAAGAAATTCCTAATTGTTTGTGGGAAAATTTTTGGTTGGTTGAAAAAAAATTCAAGTAAATATGTATATTTTATTCTATGACAATACCTCTAATGGTGATGAAAATGATAGTATAACAATCCACTTTACGATCTATATTTAGGATTCAGATTTGAATTCAAAATTTGGATACGACATGTCATTACATAGTCCGTTTTAGGGATTGGCGACTTACCCATTCAGTGACTTTGGCACTGGACGTTCCAAAAATGGGGTACTATCGGGTCGGGTGAATTCAATAATAGACGCATGTTGGCATTCCAGCCTTCCTTCTCCTTTCAGGGTCTACCCGAAAGAGAATCCAGTGTTTCTTGGTCGTGAATATCTGAATAGGACCTTCCCGACCACGATTTCTTTTTTGTTCTAGTCACCCCAAAATACGAAATTGTATTGATACTTGGTATCAAAAAAAAAAACATCGAGTAAATAAAAAAAAATCGGTGGCATTCCCCACAAATCAGTATGAATCCTTCTAGATATTTTTGTCCTCACTCATATATATCCTAGAAAAAATTTTAGGAGGTCATCTAATATAGAATTGTTTGAAGTAAAGCACGCTTAACTATGAAGTTCTTGATAGAGTCACTAAATAGAAAGGTGCACATTGTTGGTATAGGCCGTGATTTTTAATTTTTTAAAGTCTTTTTTAATTATTCTATCCTTAGAATACCTCTCATTCAGATGTGGTTTTAGTTTATTCATGTACCTCTTCTTTACTCGGGTGTCACAATTAATGGATAAGTATAGTAGGGGATGGGCAACGTGCATCACAAAATGGTAGTAGAGCCACATATCAAATTTAAGTCGCATGGATAAGAATTTTAGGTTGCTGAGACTCACTAACATAGTCACATGAATAAAGCAAAATGCTTAACAAACGTTGTAAGTTATTGTTATCTCAAAATATTTGGTCGATCAAAACTCGATTAAATAAGCAAGATTCTTCAGCAAAAATATTCTTTAAAGAAGGCTCAAATGGATCGTTGTCCAAGAGAAGGAATGTTAAGAGTGATAAATATTGATACAAAACTTGTTATTTCAATGATGCAATATGTGGTTGAGTTTATCTTCAAGATATGATGCGTAATATCTAGCTTGAAGAAAACAGAAAATGGTTGCTATGCTTCACAAATGAATAAGGAATGACTCGTAACTAGCTTTTAGGTGGGTGGATATAAAAAACTAAAGGAACTCGTGTCATATTACTAACAGGGATAATGGATAATGCAGATACTACTGGAAACAAACCTACCGCATTGATGTAACAGTCAAAATTACCAGAAGGACGATGATTGAGTGCAGATAAGGCTTGTGCTATCTATTGTAATTGTTCAAAAGAAAAATTTGGAATGAAATTAGGTGACTGTTCTTTCGTATTTAGCTGAGAAACATCGCCATATTTGCAGATGATCGATATCCATGATTGATGCATTGATTGACTTGTACTACCCTTCCATAATTATTTTTCTGTCGACATCGATCTTCTGTATGTCCCATTTTATCACAAAATTTACCGTGAAACTTAAGGATTCGACACTCATCAATTGTATGACCACTTCTATTGCAGTGTTCACATAATTTGTCCTTAGTGAATTTTGAATATGTTGTCTTCTTCTGCATTGCTTCTATAATTGAAAAATTCTTAGTAGGTTCATGAGTGAGTTACATGACGCTGCATCTCTTCTTGGACAAGTAATGAATAGGTTTGCCTCACATTAGGTAATGGAGTCATCATCAATATGTTAGATTTCACCGTTTTATAAAACTCATTGAGCCCCATGAGTAGTTGCATCAACTTGTCTTCTTTGCTTTAATCAACATGTATTTGACGTTGATTACAAGTAAATGGTGTGCGGTGCGCTTCAAATTCATCCCAGAGTGCTTTGAACTTGGTGAAATATGCTGATAGTGTCATGGTTCCCTGTGACATCATTGCTATTGACTTTTGTATATGAAAAATTGTTTGAGCATTCTTTTGTGAGAATGGATCATGAAGATCAACCCACATTTGATGATTTGTCTTGGTGTGAATAATACCTTCAGTGATATCTATTTCAACTGAATGAGTTAACCAAGATATCATATTGTTGCACTAATTCCAGAATTCAAATTCAGTTGAATTTGCATCTTGAGATGGTTCTTCAATTGTGTCATCAATGAAGTCAATTTTCTTTTTGGCAATAAGAACATGCATAACCAATCTAGTCCAAGCTAATTTGTCCCATTTAATTTGATTGGAACAAGTGAATATCGTGGCTAATAAGAGTAATGAATGAAATAGGGATGTGTGGAATCAATCTCCGACGTTTTGAAGTTAGAATTCATTGATTCCGCCATAAAGGAAATTTTAATATTTAAGATTTTAATTGGCTGATTCCCCTCAAGGCTTTAAAACGCGTTTGCTACGGGAAGGTTTCAACACCCTTATAAAAGGTATTTTGTTCTCCTCCCCAACCAATGTGGGACATCACAATCCACCCCCTTTCGGGATCAAACATCCTCACTGGCACTCGTTTCTCTCTCCAATCGAAGTAGGACCCCACCAAATCCACCCTACTTTGGGGTTAGGGTTCTTATTGGCACACCGCCTCATGTCTATCCCCTTCGAAGAACAGCGAGAAGGCTGACACATCGTCTAGTGTCTGATTTTGATACCCTTTGTAATGACCCGAAATTTTCTAGAGAATATATATCATATATCGAGGAGAATGTAATATATATCGTTAAGGGGAGGAAGTTGGAGAGGGGAAGAAATGATAGAAAATGGAGGTAATTGTGGAGAATAAAGGAAAGTGGGGTGTGTGTATATATATATATACTATGACATAATATTACACTCGGATAGTTATGTATAACTCCATAAGACAGACTCAATTTGGTAGTCACCTTAGACCTCCCATTTATTCGATATACCCGACACACCGTAGTTACATATTTTTCTCACCTCTAGTGGGATGTTGACAGGATTTTAGGCTCAAACTATGTAAAGAATGCAAGAGAATGTAGTAACTCAAATCTCATATTCAAATTTTGAATCTTGATTCAAACCTTTGGTATGAGACATTATGACTGTGTCAGAGGAGATGTAGAAGAATGTTAGGGCAATTAAGGACCGAATATGAATTTTAAATCCTAATTTGAATCCTAGATATAGGTTTTACTAGGTTCATGATTTTAATACCTGCTATGTGACCTTGTGATCCATTTAGAAGAGTGCTTAGGTTCTACTTTTCTGAAATAAATCAAATAAACGGGGCTTCCCAACAAAGGGGGTTTAGAGTTTTGTATTGTGTGTAAAAGGAAGTGGACAACCTAATAGGATCCACTATCCTTAAATTTGTCTTGAGAGGTACGAGGAACCACATAGGTACATAAGTTAGGGCATATGCAATAGACTAATCAAGGCCTCAGTTGTCCGAGCAAAAAAAAAAAATCATACATATGCCTTATGATCAAGTGTAAAGTATCTTAGATGTTGTGCCCATGGACACGATTAAGAGACTATAAGTAGGCTACTTACCAAAAATTGTAATACCAACTCTAGTTCTTTATTATTTTATAGATGTCAAGGACGGAAGCAGTATATAGAAAATGGCCCTAGAGATAGTCTAGGTTTTTAAGTGTCCCTTATGATTTTTAAGATGATGTATGATTTATTTAATGTATGTGCTTCCATGTATATTCGTTCTTCACTATTATGACAATGTACGATTTATACCATGAAAAAGTATTTGTCATATAAGGAATTTAAGACATCATATACGAAAGTATTATGTACATCCACATGAATGTTGTATACTCATAAGATCAAGGATTTACTTCTCCAATCATGTATTGCATAGACGTGTACCTATGATATATTACTTCACGTTCTATTTGATTATGTGGTTTTAGTAGTGTGAGAGTGCACAAGCCCATAGGTAAGCCAAGAGAACTACAATTCACGTACGTGTGCATGTGCCATATATAGAGAACTACAATGCATTTAAATTCATTGAAAATGAAATTAGAGTTAGAGACATCATTTCAAATCTCATTAGATAAAAATATATTTGCATCTGTGTGCATTCTCCATCCAGTAGTAAGGTAAGTTCGTAGTTAGTTTTGTTTTAGATATGACTAGATGATTAATTACACACCCGTAAGATTTACCAAATGTAAAGTAGATTTACCTCACCAAACAAAACTTGAAAGAGTGTGTTTTAAGCTAAACCAAAGCAATTGTTGATTGGTTTGCAAGTCCAATCACGCCCAAAGCAATAATAATGGCGAGATGAAAGTACAATAATCACAATACTAAATATCCAACTCCAATGGTTGTTTTCACCATAGTTGGTTGGTGTTTCTTAAAGTTAGCACAGATTAAGAATACGTCCCATCAGTGAGCTAACTAAACATCGACTTGTTTCTTAATGAGTTGTTCTGTTTTGTATTGTTCTATGATTGAAAGTTAACCCAAAATTTTGAATTAACAAGTTGGATAAGATGTTATAAGCCAAGAACACATTATATTAAAGGCTAATTTGTGGAAATTACCAAAGTTGGTGCATCGTTATCAGCATTATTTGAAGCCCACTTAAGAAACAGATTGTGACAAATCAGCTGCCTTACTCTCCCAATAAACAATATTCAATATGAGATTTAAACATATTTGTATTCCTCTTTAATAATCAAGGCTAAAAGACAATCTGCAGGACACAATGACATGCTTCTAAGAACTTGGTTCGTGAAGATTTGAAGTTTGTTTCTTTTCTTTTCCCCCCGAAGACCATTAACTCGGTCTTTACAAGCTACGCTATCACAACTCAAAAAAAAAAAAAAAGGATTCTAAGTAACAATTCAAACATAAAAAGTAGTGTTTGATAGAGATATCATCCTATACTATAGTAATAGTGTTAGTTGAAATTAGAAAAAAACGAAGCTTTGATTAGGATGAGCCAAAAGAGTTTCTACTTCAACCGAAATAAAATAAGAACGGGAGGATTAAGAAAATGGGCAAACTACTCAATCGACTATAATTGACCAAGACTGTTGCAAGTAGCTTGAGAATCTCAAATCGTCGTATCCGAGTATGCCCATTAAAGCAATAAAGGCTAGCAGGACACGACCAATCATCGTAGTATATGAAAGAGCCTGAAGAATGTCAAGAGGTCACAACTAATATTCAAAAGCAACAATATATGCTGATCGGTGAAAAATCCAGCCATGAAATCATGATAACCTAAAATTTTAAAGTTTATGGGTCTGAGTTTCATGTTGAAGTTTATGATCAAAGTTACGCCACCAGCCGAACATCTGATATTGTTGTTCTGGGGTCGAACAGCCCTATTTGAAGGCTCATAAACCAGAACGAAATAACATCGAAACAACTACATGAAAGAGATGCATCTAGCATCTAACCCATTCGAAACTGTGACAAGTAACAGTTATTGTAATGAAAAGAACCCGTACTCTTTAAATGCAGCTAAGATCAGCAGATTGTTACCGTGCTGAAACAGTCGTATCGTACGAAATCGAAACAGCTTCCAGAAACTGAAGTTACATACGAGCAATGAAGTATGAGAACGAACGTAATGCCAAGAATGTAAATGGTGTTCATATAGTTGAGATGACACAATAATTAGTTCCACAGATGAATTATTGCATACATACACTGTGCATAAAAATCTGATCATGTGATATAAAGATTCTGCTTTAACCAAAGTATATGATCCGCTTCCCAACAAGAATCTCATTTCCTGTAGCTAAGCGGACCAAGAACATCAGTAGAACAGTGTGTAAATATTAAAATGTAATTTATAGTTAATTCATTACCAGAAGAAAAGATTAGTGCTTCCATTTCTTCCAATGACCATCTTCCATGTATGGCTCCAGAAATCCAATGAACTGAAATGATGCAAAAAAAAGTACAGCAAGACTGTAATCTCCCAAGTACTCAACTTTCTCCATGGAAAAACAATCACTCCTCAAACAATTCTTTTTTGTTGTAATGTAGGAGAGGGAGTAAGTATAAGTAGCAAGGGGAGAAGAGGAGAGGGAGTAAGGAGATCGACTCGAAGAGGAGAGGGGTGAAGCAGCTCGACTGATAGGGAGAGGGGCAGAAAACAGTGAAATCAAGTAATATGCAACAAATTGAGTTGGTATATATCAATTACTTCCAGATCTATAAATAAGAGAACGGGGCTCGTATAATAATGATACCTTGTTTCCATCGTTCGACCACCTGGCACCATACCCTTCTGCTATCCTTATCTCAAAGACTATTCCATGTGGTGCAACCATATGAATATTCAACCAGCAACAATGAGCTATCAAGTGAACAATTGTATTCATGGCAAGCCGATTCTTATCCGAATCTGGCGAAAGAGTTTTACAAAGGATGATCAGTCAAGTACAATGTCAAAAAATTTAACATCAAATCAACTTCAATCTTTTCCCTTTCTTATATAGAAGAAAGAAACTGCTCACCGTTTCCATGAAAAGTACCCCAATATTTACTACTAGATCGATGATGATGCTTTGCCAATGCCTTAGCTCCATGAGTTAACTTTATGCCTTTGCCCTTGATAGATAAAAAAGCGAACCTTCGTAACTGGGCGACATAGGAAATTACGAGGATGCAACTAGAGGCAAGGGAACAGCAGGAGAAGCATGATTCAATATTTCCTTTCCAAAAACAAACAAACTTTTCACCAAAAGTAACAATGTAAGGAACTACCTTCAGGAATATACAAAAATTTCCCTCTACCCAATTGAAAAAAATACAAGAATAAGCTCTTGACATCATAGCAAATCATAGCAAATGACCAAAGTTAATTTTCATGTCAACTTTAAAGTTTGCCATAAATGCAAACTTTACGCATACACGAAAAAATGGTAGGACAGAATTCATCGACCGCGCGAGTCTGTCAAATAGTTTGAAAATGCTAAAAGTATTATCAATCATATCTTATTTAAACTTCAGTTTATATGTAACTCGTCATGGAGTACAGAAACTAACCTCAGGTTTATATGGAAGAATAAATGAAGATAAAAGAGCTGATCTTGGTGGGGGAAGAACATCAGGAACCGTTCCTGCGGTATGTGTCAAACCAAGAAGACCTTGAAGGCCTTCATAACTCAGCTCCTGGACTAGAGAATTAGATAATCAATGCAAACTAGATACCATGCAGAAACATGACTCATGTCAGCCAACGAACCGAAAACTTTAATGTTCACAACATATAATTGAAGGACTTCTCGAATGGAATTCGTACCATTTGATCACGTGTACTGATACTACTCTAATATTCCTTATTAAAAAAGTTATGTTAATCTTGTGCTCTCAAGGTCATAAGTCAGTTAACAACTTCATATTATAAACCCTACAAATTTGGTGACTGGTTCGTAGCATTGATGTATAGCTTTGGAATGAAGAATTTAGTTCAAATCAAGATTTAGTCCAAAAACTACAAAATTGTGACTACATGATGAAATTCTTTTAAATGTCGGTATTCGATCATGCATTTTAGCAAGAAAGAAAACTCACTGAGATTATTGCAGCTAAAGAAATGTAAGGCTGAAGTGGCACACTTGAAATACATATAGCAAGAACACCGTCAGCTATTTCTTCCTCTTCTTCGTTCAAAAATTTCAATATTTGCAGACCTGAAAATATGTCCATCATATTCGTTTATAATGCTAATTCACTGTTTCAATTCTTAACAACTTCTCAATTTCAATTTACGGTAGAACTAAATGGACAAGTCAACAATCAGGATTCTGAGAAGAATATAAAATGCATCAAAGGAGCAACTCAAAAGAAGTTGTTTCTTTAATGAATTTCTTCACCCAGTTAACCTGTTATATCTGAGTCAATAAGAATAACTAGCAAACATGTTCTAAGCAGCACTTTTTCTGTTTCTACAAAAACTCGGCGACTGTTCGGTATCTAATCAGCTTCTGTTTTTAAGTTTGGGAAACAATAAATACTAAAAGTATCCTAAATTTGCATTTGGCATGCTTTTTTTCACCAAATATTTCTAGAAACTGTAATCTAGGTAAGTCAATATTTTTAATACTTCATTTTTTTCTATATTTTCTTCATTTTCGAGTTCAATATTTTTAAATTGTACCAAACTGCATAAAATTTTCTCTCTAATCTCCATCTCCCCATCAAAAATAGAATTCATTTCATCACTTAAAGAAAAATAGATCATAGCAAACAAATGTTCTATTTTCTACCTTTTCAAAATTCAATCACAAACACAATTCTCGGTCTTTTAAATATTTTTTTTTTTAAACTCTGCTATCAAATGGAGCTTCATATATCATTTTAAACTCTGCTATCAAATGTATATTCCGATTGAAGAAGTACAATCTGTTTATAGATCATGAACCAAATGGAGCTTCATATATCATTTTAAATCTTATCAAAATTTTAAAAAGTTTGTATTAGATTATAAAGTAGTTCAGTATCCACTATGGAAACAGTTGTATAACAATTTAAATAGTCAAGAAAACGCTGTATATATTTACGAGAATTACCTTCGTCAATGCTTTCAACTCCAGGTATAATGCTTCGAAGATTTTCAGACTCCAACATATCATAAATTGATGCATACCGGCGAACATCCTTCAATACTCAATAGCTTAACAAGTTACAAAGAATAAAGCTAAAGGGAAACAAAATAGAAAGCAAGAACACAAGTTACCGAGATTTCAAATAAAAGACACTTATTGAAGATAATCAGCATTCCTGGTTCAAGTCTGCAGACAGAAAGGAAAAGGGAAAATCAAAACTAGGAATTGGCAATATTAAAAAGAATAAATAATCTAGGACAATTAATGTTACGGTACCATACTAACTTAGCCATATTTAAGGTGAGAGTTGAAATCAAAATTGTATGATAACATGTGATTAAAAATAAATACCTATTGTATTTGGCCAAAGCGTACTTTCCTTCGATTGATTTTTGGCCATCTACAAACAAATTTAGAAGACAATCCATGTCGAAGTAATGAATCAACAAACTAAGAAACTTGGATATACCTATTGCTCTAGACTAATAACATTGGCTTTCAATTAACAATACCTTTTAGCTGCGTAAAGAAAGGTTCATCGACATGAAGTTCAAGGATAAGAGTTTCGAGTATCTGCTGAAATAAAAGAGTGTTTTAATGAAGGATAAAGTCGATCTTATCGGTTACTAACATAAAGGAAATTCCATGTCTCATTTACCTCTACCATTTCAGACCCCTTATCCATAATCAGCTTCAGCCATTTTTCCTCTTTCTGCTTTAAAGAACTTTCTCCATTCGTCATCAACATTCTCTTATACATTGGACAGAAGGAGCCATAACAGATGGATTCCCACAAAGCTGATGATAAACGCTTGTATAAAGGATATGGAGGAACTCCTTCATTAAAAAGAACCATACAATTTTATAGTGGTGCTCTGGAGATAAATCAAAAAGTCATCCTAACGAGTTATTGACAATATGAACAGGCCATGAAATATGTTTTTTTAAGTAAGCGTCTCCATTCTCCTCCATCAATCCCATCCCCACCTGAATAGGGAAAGTAGGAGGGAGCTCAATTCGTTCGTAGAACCGTAGGATTTTCTTTTGCACAAATCATTAAAGAACAGACATTATCAACATCTTCAACTTTTAAAACTGGTTCGGACTGGATTAAAAAACATATTTGGTCCCTGTACTTCCATTGAAGCAATGATCTGCTCCATAAACTTTTGTATCATCCCCTATAGTTTAAAATTTGTACAATTAAAACCCTTATTTGAAAAAATCCATCTAGATGAAATACTGACCTTCAATACGTAGCAATTAAAACACGCATAGTCCTTGATCGATTTCTTCATCTACATTTGGAAAACAATCCTTTTGCACCTTAGTGGGATTTTCTAGAACAGGAACTAATCGTTATTAATCTTAAACCAAAACGACCAATACGTTATTACATAATTTAAACTACATGGGATAAATGAAGACGAGTTACTAACTTAAAACTCTTGTTGGTGGGATGGTTCATAAGCATAATGCAACAAGTGAGCCCGACATTGAGTTATAAAAAGCTTCTCAACGATCTTTCTTCGCTAATTTCTTCATAAAACCACACAAATCTTGCAATAGCAATTGGAGGGAAAACTACACAAGCGTACATTTCGCATTTCAAGTTTGAATTAAGCAAAAGAACCCACGGTGTTTCCAGAAAAGATCATACTAATCCACATTCTTCTCAACGTTTTAGCAAATCAAACAGAGAATATACTGAAAATAAACAGCGAGTTCTGTATTTTTACCAGCTGTGGAGTCTGGTAACAGATTGGAAGAAGGATCATGTTTAAGGAGACCAGCGCAGAAGGTACTGGAGAGGCCCAAATCAAAGTCTAGGGTTCCGTTAATGGAAGACTGAAGAACGAACTTGAGCAACTCCTGCACGCAGTCCTCGACCTTGATCATAATCAGAGAGCCTACAGGACAAGGTGAGGAGGGCTCCAATATATAGATTATCCAACAGGAGGTGCCAACAGCTCGGCCCACAATGATCTTTATACTCGAGGCTCTACTATTTTTCATAATGACCACATCAATCCGTGATAGCGACAAAGGGAATATAGATTTTAAGGAAATCAGGTGACATGATAGTTGAATCCCGATATCTTAGAGATTATCAAAAGTATAATCGACCCTCCTTTGATGGTGGCTAGAGGCGATTGATACAGCCTTCCAATCGATGAATTGTTAAGATGCATATCATGTGGATTATTTCACATACATGCTCAAAGGCAAGGAACATGACCTTAATTTAAAGAGCTATTTTGTCTAAAAATGATATCCTATGGTCACGAGATATAAGAATCAAAATAACCAGTTGATAATTCTAAAAGTTTGTTGATATCGAGAAGAAGTAGAAATATCAACTTATTTTAGATATATGAGGTGCCTCAAGTCTTTTCACATACGTCATTGCTGTGTAAGTAGCAACCCTGATGGATATGTATAGACAAACAAGTAAACGGTCTGAGACTATCCAAATTTCTTTAAGATAGAGGAGGAAGTTGTAAAGAAATTTGTCTCGATTTGATGGGTGATCACGAGGGCAATTAGGTAATTAGGTAAGCACAATCAAGACATGCCATTATGCCCAAAATGCAACTGCAAACTAGGCACGGGAGCATGTTATGGATGTGGCAAACTAGGCCACCCGATTGCACATTACCCACACGACCAAGAAGGCTTATGATCCGTAGGTAGTTGTTATGGTGCACTATCTATACTTAATGGACAGTAAACATTAGGAATTTATTCTTTAATTTCTTCATCAAACGATCCGATTTTAAAGCTTATTTGGAATTATGATGGGGGCAGACTCAACGAGATAAAAATTTGATAAAAAATATAGCGTTTTAAAAATAAAGGAATTAAAAGAGAGTTTAAATCATAAAGCAAAGTATATTATTCAATATCCAAAATAAAGTTTATGCCATAAAAACCATGAATTCTCATAAAAAAAAATTATTATAGGCATTTTGATCATTTTTCATCTACATCTTTACCCTAAACATATTTTTAATACTTTTAAAATAATTTATTATAAATGAGTCTAATATAAAATTTATCATAAAATCTTAATAGGGGTATTTAGGTCTTTTTCCACCCAAATCTTGCTTCCATTACCTTGAAACCTTGTATAGTCATTCATATCCTAAAAAATAGACATAAGTTCATTTAGGCCATGAAATAACTTGGGAACATATTACGGGTATTTTGGTCATTTTATCTATGTTCTTGGTTTAAGCCCTAAACATGTTCGTATGTCTATCAAACTTCAAATAAGTTCTTGTTATGTGATATTAGACCCTCCATTAAAATTTCATAAGCAATTGACAACTCTCCAAAACTAGATTTATTACGAAGCTTTTGTTGTAGTTAATTTTGCACTCATACTCACCATTTTCTCATTAGTTGTTCGATTTATTATAATTAGTAAGCATGAAACAGTTCATTGTGGTTCAACGTGAAAAGAAGATCAATTTGCATAATTGAGCCTAATTGTACATTTAATTGAATTATTTTATAAAATTTTCAAAACATTTATGTGAACCATAATGCTGTACGAAATCTAGAAACAATCTTGTTAGCTATGATATGTCGGAAAAAAAAAAAATTGATAGATAAGTTGGTCAAAATAATGGATTGTCTTTGGGAGGCCGAGCCCAATTATAAGGAGGTAAGGACCCAAAGGACATTGCTAAAAATGAAAAAGGGCACTCTTTCACTCTACCTTTCAGTTTTCCTCGATAAACCGCTCATGGATTCCCAAACCAAACGAACCTGGGGAGGTACGAGCCTTTACCCAACCCAACAAACAAGGTTGATACCATTGGTCTGGATGCGCTCTCTCAGTTATCTAATATTGTCTTTGAAGAGATTTTTTTTGCGCTGAAGCCATTTGAAAAGAAATTTTTTTAGGAATGACATGAAAATTATAATCCAAATCAACAAGCCACGTCATTGACTACCCAATTAGAAACTTTCTACATGGACGACTTACTTCTTTTTAGTACTAAATGAAGTATAGGAATGTTCTAGAAATTACGAACCTTAGAAATTATATATTTAATGTTGAGAACCAAGTAAAATACTACACCATGTTCATGACTCGGACTAAAGTCTTTAAACTCAGAAACTCAAGCTAACTCCTAAAACCTCCCACGGTACATCATGTTCATGACTCAGACTATGCTGCTTGGAATATATGAAGCCTTGAGAATATGTATTCATACTATGCCGCTTGGAACATATGAAGTCTTGGACATAGGTATTCTAGTTATGTCATAGAACAAGCCGTGGATGCAAGTTTTTAGACTACGCTGCTTGAAACGTATGAAGCCTTGAGGTAGGTATTCAAATTATGCAGCTTGGAACGTATGAAGCCTTGGCCATAAGTATTCAGGCTGTATCACAAGGCAAGCTCTGGATGCAGAATCAGACTACATCGCTTGGAACGTAAGAAGCTTTGGACGTAGGTTTTCAAACTACGTTGCTTGAAACACATGAAGCCTTGGACATAGGTTCAAACTGTGTTGCTTGTAACATACGAAGCCTTGGACACAAGTGTTGTCTTTTGACAATTGGTGAGAGGAAATGATTGAGATACACGATGAGAGGAAATAGTTTGGATAGAGAGAAGAAATTTATTGGAAGAAAATGAAAAAACACACTGCTTAAAAAGGTCAACTAAATCTTTGTCACTTCCCTACAAATGGTCACCTAACAAAATCCATTCGAAGAGTTTATCAAATAGTCAAACGAAAATATTGAATTAACTGAGTAAAACGTGTAAACACTAAATAAGGAAACCTCAGGCTTTTATCTAACAATAGGTTGTCAGGTTCATAACTAGTACCGTAAATCATAGGGAGAATCCGAACGAACCAAGCAAAACAAGAACTTAGAAAATAACCAAGAACAAGACAACGTTCAAAGACTAGAACAAAGATCAAGATCCAAGTTTTGAAAATAAAAACCCAAAATCATAGTACTAAAGTTCTTAAGTATGAACCAAAGTTGAGGCCTCAAATCATGATAAGAACTTACATGTCAAGAACAAAACTGAAGGCCTAAATACATTAACAAGAATCCAAATAGGAAAAGGAATATGATACCCTAGCATATTAAGATCAGGATTAAGAGTCTACAAATAGACGGGGTACTGAGTCTTTGTAATCACTCAATGTTTTCCATATTTCTCAGGTAAATAAGGAACTGGTCGAAGTCGGGAGCGGACTCAGGTGTCATAGACATGCCTCAATCGTCGTCCTCAACCCTTTTTTGTTTTAAATGTTCTGTGTCCGTTCCTTAATTTTTTTATATAATAATGTATGAACTTTATTGTATAATGTATATTATGTTTTAAATTCCATTTGTTTTATTTTATTTTATTTCGCAAAACAATTTGCTCATCTTTTTAGAGTCATCGAGCCACGATGTATACAAAGGCAAAGGCTAAAGAGCTCTCCATGTGCCTTATGTATCGTCTGTTTTTCTTAATTTCACCTTATTTGCTAGGTATTCTTTCTCACTTCTCAATTCGACTGCTTGACATTACTCCATGCTCTCTCTTTTTGGTGTTTTGGTGTCTAAAGAGATCTATTTTGTAACTCAGTTGCTAATTGATTTACTTTAACTTCCAAATTTCGCAACGATTCTTGTTGACTTTGTAACACAACATCATTTTGAGTTATATATTTTTTTATTAGGCTCTCAAGCGATGTTCTCGGTATGTGTTGAGCTTAGCTAATTCTTTTCCCTTCGGTGTTGGCCTATTGAGGACCATATGCTAATTGATTTTGTAATCCAAAACCTAGAGGGTAATTTATTGATATGACATTTGTGGGTTGTAGGAGTCTTATCCCTTCCATGAGAAGTTTGGATGGTTTCTCCACCCCGGATTATAAGTTGTTTGAGAAGGGATTATTTTTCGGGTTGCCTTGACTAGCTTGATTCCCCACATAAAAAATTGAGGCTGGATTGCTTGGACATTAATCAAAAGTGTGTTCGTTCTCCACAATATACACAAGATTCAGTTGTTGTCTGAATCATTACAACAAAAGTTTTGACCGGTGCTTTAGTCCTTGAGCCTTTATCTCAATTCTAGGTTTTGTAGGATATTAGTCATCGAAGCTAATTGAGCGTTGATAGAGGTCAAAAACATCAACTTCAAGTACTCCTCGGACCTTCTTTCCTGGATTCACATCCGACAATTGTTAGATATTATTCTCTCTAAAATCTCATATGCTTCTTTGTATGTCTTTGACAAAATAGCTCCATTGGCAGAAGCATCACGTTTTGTTTAGTAGCAATATTCAATCCATTGTACAAGGTCTCCATTTAGATACAATGGGGTAGTCCATGGTGAGACACTTTTATAAGCATCTTCTTGAATCTTTCCCAAGTTTCACCCTATATCTTATCTCATTTCTGAAACGTACATTTCTAGTGAGTGGAAAACACTTTATAAAAAATTAATTTGCTAAACTATTCCCACGAATCAATTGTTCTCGGTGCTAAAGTATTCAACCATGATTTAGCACAATCTCTCAAAGAATAAGGGAATGAGCTTAATCTAATCACATCTCTATCCATTTCTTGGAATCGAAATGAGTCACTAACTCCCAAAAATGACTTTAGATGTAGGTGAGGATCTTCTGACGATAGTCCATGAAATTGACCAATGGTTTGTAATATTTGAAACATCACAGAATTTAGCTCTTCCACAGCTGGATGAGCATATGCTCGGATTGCTCTTTCTCTGTCATCTGCTAAATGAATAGCATTAACAGTAATTCTTTCTTGATTAGCCAACACTGATGGATTTTCAAAAACCCGATTCAGTTAAGCTCCAAGTTCTATTTGCTGTATATATTTTTGCTCCAACTCACGAAAATCTACACAAGTAAAATAGCCAAATTAGGTTCCCTCGCAATGGCGCCAAAAACTTAATCACTTATGGATGTATATAATAAAATGATGTAATATTCACGAGAATAAAGTGCGCAAGTATACACTAGCACAAGTAACCAGTAATAAGTAAATTATTGATTCTCCATAGAACCTATCTTTTTGTTACTTTTATTTCTGAAAAATTAGGTATTATTGTGTTGTGATTTTAAACTAATTAAACAAAATTAATGCATAGTGTCACTACTGTCGGAAAAACACAAAATAACGAGAAAATCAACAATGATGAAGAAAGTTCCGCTAACAGAGATTAAATAGATGAATGGTTGAGATTCAGGGTGAATTTTAGTTACTTTTAATGGATTCTCAAGCCCACTCCCGAGAGTCATGGGTGATTACTTTCATAATCGTTTTTAAGTATTATTTCCAATCTTTCTATATGTTCAAGTATCTTTGCAATAGAACTAGAGTATTAAAGACAATTTCATTGCTCTAGAAAGAACAACGGTATATATAAAGTAGCTAATTAAACACAGATGTAAATCATTAGCAACTCTTTAATAAACTAAATCACACCATAATATACTTCAACTACATTAAATTCTCTCGTCTCCCATATAAAATTTAACTCTTCATACAAATTAAATTAAGTAGAGAAACCCAGATCTCAATCATATAAAATTGATAGAATAAAAAACGAGAGTGAAGAATTAGAGAGTTATCAACGTTTGTTATTGTTCTTCAATGGAAGTTCCCTTCCTTTCAGATCTCACGTTCATCTCTTCAATTATGTCTGATTGAAGTCGAACAATAACGAATTTAATCTAATCTTATGAAATCGAAATTAGAGGGAGAATCAGACAAAAGTTGTATAATTGCTCTTGTTAATTGAATAATTGGTTTGTAAGGGTGTACATTGTCCGGGTTGAGTTGGGTTAAGGGATTTTTTTTACTCAACCTAAAAGTTCGGGTTAGTTGGATGGGTAACCCAACTCAACCACAAACTTTTCACAACCCAACCCAACCCAACCCAACCCTTAAGTTCCGGTTAGATTGATCCGGGTTGTGAAGTTGTTAGGTTAAATGTACACCTCTAATTGGGCACGTGATCTTTATATTGGATCATAAAATCCAATAATCCAACAGATTATTGACACGTGTTTCCATCTCTTAAAGAAAAGGACACACGAGGGAAGTACACGTCTTCTTTTCAATTCTTAATTCTAAAATACCCATATCGTTTGGCAGTCCCCACCTTCTTTTGGAATAAAATCATTTAAAGAAACGAATATATAATTTAATTCAATTATTAAATTATAAAATTACTTATTTTGGAATAAAATCATTTATTAAATTATTAAATTATTAAATTATATAAGTAGTGGTCCCCTCTCATAATCTTATTCAATTATTGGAATGGCCTACTCATTTCTGTCCTAACAAATGGTATATATAAATAATTATATAATTTAATAACTTAAAAAAGAACGGATTTAGGGTTTACGGCTCTCAACCACTGCCCTATCTCGACTAACAATATCATTTAACGAACAAAGAAAATATAAAGGGATGGTACACAAATACTCGATACGTAATAGGTATAAACAGACTTTTTTTCGGTGCTCTAGCTAGTTCAGGCCTAACGACTACTCATATTTGAGTATCTAAGGACACTTCGAAATTTCGAGTAGATCTCTAATTTGAAACTTACTCTTAGGAGTTTGTACAGATTGTATAACATTTATGTTCTTTTACTCAAGTAGCTTGTGAATGATCGACATCTTGGATTGAGGTACTACTTTACAATGGTTAGGTGGGACAGCACGATGTCCATTGTTTGAGTTCCCCTTTCTCCTGTCGCTCTAAGCCGTGTATTGTTGCGAATTTTGATTTTTCTTCCTCCTTCCCTACACAACCTTAAGATTTCTTTTTTTTTTACTTAGTAATCTGGTTTAGGGCTCTATAGACGTTCGTAAGGAAAGAGTAAATATACCATTTTGCCCCTCAGGTTGACTTTGACCATATTTTCCTAATTTTTCACTATTTGTTTTTATTTTTTCTCCCGTTCTTAAAGTTTTTAAAGCATTTTTTTCTCTCTAGCTCAACTTGAAATTAAGCCTCTGAATCCTTCGATCAAATTTAAAAAAAAAAAACAACTTGAAAATTAGAGAAAAAATCGAAAAAATTACGTAACTATCGAGTTTGGGTCGTTAAAAAAAACTTGAAGAGGTCATCTAATCTTGTAATATTTGAACTTACAATATTATTGTTCGGTATGATATTTCTAACACCATCGATAGTCGTGGCATCGAGCCATGCCACGACACTATTAAATTATTGGGTTTGAATAATTGGAAAGCGACAATTTTCGAACTATTATTGCTCACTCATTTGATGACTTCATATTGCCATTATTTTTGCCCATATCTTTCTAGTTGTTCTTCTTTGTCTGGTTGCCCCTCCCCTAAATCATAGAGCTTTACAAAGTATCTCTTCACGCAAGGCCCACTTCAAGATATCCTAACCAATTATTAAGCGTACAGAAGTTGGTGATCTATAAAAAGGACGACAACCTTCTTCAACGAAACAAAAGAATCAGTACTGTTAATCTTGGGTTCACCACACTCTATTGAAGCCATGTATGGATCCGATGATGAAAGCCAAGACACCGTGCCCAAATACTTCACTGTCAAATCGAAGTCGAATGGTCGATATCTTCGTTATATTAACAACGATAAGATCATGCATGGATTTCTCAAATTCTCTGGAACTCATGTGGTGAATCCATTTGCTAAGTTTGAGGTCGAAAAAGCTAAGGAGAAATCCAATAAGGGTCTCGTGCATATCAGGTGTGCTGCTTTTGTTAGTTTAACGTCGATTTAATTTCTCAGCTTTTACTTTGCTAGAAATATTTATTTATTATTTTGAAGGTGTTGTTACAACAATAAATATTGTGTTCGTTGGTCGGGTAAATCCAAGTACATCGTTGCAACGGCGAACGAACCTAATGAAGACAAATCAAAATTCTCATCGACGTTGTTCGAGCCCATCAAAGACCACGATCGAAAGGCCTTTCGTTTCAAACACGTGCAACTTGGCCAATATCTTCAGCTACGACAACACTTAAGCAGCCAATTCCAAGACGCCTTGTTCGCTGGCAGCTCCGGATTCGAACATGACGAGTCGGATCTGTTTCAAGTGGTTGATTGGTCCACTCTCTTCATACTTCCAAAGCATGTGGCGTTCAAGGGCAACAATGGTCATTATCTCCAAGTCCATTCTTCTGGGACTAAATATTTGGAGTTTTCAGGATCCGATGTGGGAGATCCAAGGGTGGGGAACCAAATCTTCACCACGGCTGATGGACATGTGAGGATTAAAAATGACTATTTGGGTAAATTTTGGATTCGTGATCCTAATTGGATTCATGCAAAAGCCACTGAAACTGATTTTGACGATCCGAACACGCTGTTTTGGCCCGTTCGACTTGGTGATGGCCATGGCGTAGCGCTTCGCAATCGAGGAAACGACCGATTCTGCAAGAGGCTGACTACGGAGGGGAAGGATAATTGTTTGAATGCTGCTGAAACCACCATTGGGGCTGAGGCAAAGCTCGAGATTGAAGAACTTGTCATTTCGAGGGCGATTTACGATGTGAATTTTCGAGCTTTAGATGCTCGATATTATGACGAGACGCCCATGACAATGATATCTAAAGAGGTTAATTCAATAACTTTAGTTTATAGGTTATGGTTATATTATTTAATAGTTATTTATTTATATTTATAGTGAGTTTCCACGTCGGTTGGAGAGAAGAATGAAATATTCTATAAGGGTTTGGAAATCTCTCTTCACCAGACACGTTTTAAAACCTTGAGGGGAAACCCAAAAGGATAATATCTAAGAGGTGGATTTAGGCTCTTACAAATCGTATCAAAGTCAAACACTGGGTAATATGTCAGCAAAGACGTTGTGTCCCAAAGGGGGTGGATTGGGAGGTCCCACATCGATTTGAGAAGGAAACAAGTGCCACCGAGGACGCTGAGCCCTGTAGATTATGAGATCCCATATCGGTTGGAGAGAAGAATGAAACATTAAGTCACCCTATATGATTAAAAAGTGATTAGACAGACATTAAAACATGGAACATAGACTTTGATTCTATACCACATTAGTTTTAACAAACAAATGTAATCATTTCTTCATATTGTCAACAGATGGTGAACAAGAACAGCGAACCGGAGTTGCAAAAGCTGAAGCTTCGGTACGAAGATTCGAAGTCGTCAACATGGTCAAACTCGGTCGGGACGAAGTTAGGGATGAAAATATCAATTGAAGCAGGGAATCCAGAGATTACGAGTCAAGAAGTGTCAATTTCTGCTGAGTTCAAAAGAGAAGTAACATGGGGAGAAACTACAGAAACTGTGTCTCGAAGGGAGGTGGAACATCAAGTCACAGTGCCACCAAACTGTCGGGTGAAGGCCCAAGTGTTGGCCACTAAAGGGTTTTGTGACATCCCTTACTCGTACACTCAGAGAGATGTTCTTACCAATGGAAAAGTCGTAATTCAACACTTTGATGATGGGATTTACATTGGAAGCAATTGCTATAACTACACCTTTGTGACTGATCAAGAAGCTCTGTGATTGAAAGGATGTGGCAATGGAATTGAATCCTTATCAAGTCTTCTTAGTATTAATGTACTAAATAATGCTGCCATTTTTGCAGCTTTGTTTTTGTTTGTTTTAGTGTGTTTGATAAACACTGTTTTGAGGCCAATAAAAGTGATGCATGTCCTCATTTTAATTACATTGGGTTTGTTCTATGAAATGTAATGTTTGCTTTCCATTCTCATCTTCAATGGTTTGCCTTCATCTCCTCTCTTATCCTTTATCCCTCTCGTTTATAAGCTGAGCGTCAGATTTGAACGAACGTGAATCTTGAATTTGAAAATTCAAAGAGAGGTCGAGAAACACTTTTTGTGAAGATGTCAGTAACTTAAAGATGGGAAGGTACATATTATGTGCAAAGTTTGCCTGATAACAAGTTTCCAAAGGAAATGATAATCTAATTCAACATGTTTGGTTCAATTGTGAGAAACGGGATTAGAGCTAAAAAAAATTAGCATTTTTGTTGTCATATAAGAGTAAGGACTGCTGTGAAATAAGGATCTTGAGGTGATGTCATGCAAAAGATGCATAACCCAAAGAAGTTCACTAGCAGTCATGACAAGAGCATGATACTCAGATTCACAGCTGGAGCATGAGACAGTAGACTCTTTTTGGCATTCCGTGAAACGATATTGTTACCAAGATAAATAGAATAGCCAGATGTAGAACGACGAGTATCGCGACAACCAACCCAATTAGCATTCGAATAAGTCACTAGCGCACTAGGAATAATGGATGGACTAAAGTTAAGACCAAAGTGGAGTGCTCACATAGCAAAGAATACGTTTGATAGCAAGAAAGTGATCTGCAGTAGGGGCATATAAAAATTAACTGACAGAGTTGACAGCAAGAGAAAGCACAACACAGACAGTAGTAGCTTTGACAACCAGACTAAAAGTGTCAATGTAGTCGAGACCAAGAACTTAAGTATAATCTTTAGCAACAAGACGAGTCTTGAAATGTTCAATACTATGACGAAACACTCATTTAGAGCCTACGATGTTGGTGTTGACAGTGCGAGGGACCAAAGTCCAAGTGTCATTTTGTTGTAAAGCTCAAATTTCTTCGTCCATGACAGCAACCCAAACAGGATTTTTAGTAGCAGATTTGAATCGTCTTAGCTAAGTGGATGCAAGAAGAGCATAAATAAGTCCAGATGAGCTTAAAATACCAAGATTTGCTAGATGACGAGTCTTAAGTATACCATCTTTGGCTCGTGTGATCATAGGATGAGAGCCCAAAGAAGAAGAGAAATCAACAGCAAGTTCAATAGAGGGTGGATTAGAAGTCGAGGGTGGCAAAGAGAAACCTGCAAGATAAGTATTAACCTGCAGAGACTCATCCATAGGATCAAAACAAATATCACACGGAGATGAGCTGGATTGAGGAATGTGCGATGAAGAAGTGGTAGGGGGTGATGAATCAATAAGGTAAAGATACGGTTCCAAGAAATTTGAAATATGAAGAGAGGAAAGAGGTTGGGCCTGAGAGCTAGGGACGTGGGATCAACCAAAGGTAGGAAAATTGTGATATGACGGAGAGTAGTCAGAGAGGAGTTCAAAGGCTACTTCCCTCCAAGAAGTGGAGTAGGCAACAGGTTGATAATATAAGTTGCAGTGTTGAAGGTGTCAACCCAAGAAGAAAAGAAATATGGAGGGAAAGAGAAGGGTCAAGTCAGTCTCAGTCACATGTGCTAGTAAATTCGACGTACGTAAGTGAGTTTTGAAACAAGTGCTAGTAAATTCGACACCTTTGAAAACCCTTGATACGAGCATAATGTTGATTTTCGAATTGAATATAAATATCAAATAAATCATATTTAAATTTTAAAGGGTAAAACCAAGAATCGAGAATAATCATCAATAAAAATAACATAATAAAGAAAACTCGAATTGGATTTGACGAGGAAAGAATCCCAAAGATCATAATGAAAAAGATATAACATATGAGACGACCTACATTCATTGCGGGAATAAAACAATCGATGACTTTTCGCAAGCTGACAAATACTATATAGTGATGAAGTAACCTAAACATTTGCAAACCCGACATTTAAAACTTGCTTGAAATACTCTTTCAACGCAACTCGAGTAAAACAAAGCATGTCAAATGTAATTTTACCGTAAACAAAGTCCATAAAACATCAAACGTTGAAGCTATTATTAAAACATAAAAATCAAACTCATCTCTTCAATTGTTTCATAATCCTAGTTGTCACTCTCCATCACACCTTACATTTTCTTGTCTTAGAAAAAGATATATTTAAATGGTGAGCATTGAAAATTCTCATTAACACTCCACTGTTGAAATATCTAATTTTCTTTTCAGCGTCACTCATGTAACACTCGATCTAACACTCATGTAACACTCGAGTTCCAATCAGAATTATTTTTCTCAATTTTTTTTTTTTTTTTTTTTTGTAAGTTTGAACTTTTAGGATTTTATTGAGGGTCGTAGAGACCAAATTTCACGATGTTGTAAAGAGAAAAACGCTTAAACTAATCTCTGATCTTAATACGTAAATCCCAAGTAAAATGTCGTTTTTAGGTCCTTTAAATGTGGTTCTTAGCCTAATCTCTTCGTATTCCCTTAATTATGAGTAATCATAACTTTCTAGATCAATTCTAAGCGATCCCTACAGGTAATTCTTGAGAAAGGATTGAAATGGCTACTTGTTCGTTTACGTTCGAGTCTCGTAGGCACTCAAATTTCTCCAAAATCTCTTGTGCATGACCTAAGGGTGTCAACAATAGGGAACAAACAAATATTAGAGGGTGAATCCATCCATAGGTTCAATAAGCAATTGAATCATTAAGATCAGTTTGAATGATGCGGTCAGTTCAAGTGAACCAGCTATGTCATCATTTTCGGCCTCTTTCTAGTAGCCTTAAAACTGCAATCTTGTAGATGGTGAATGATACGAAATGTATCTTAATCCTATCATAGATTATTTAGATTTAAGAAGGTTTTATTGTCTTTTTTAAGTTTTAGATAATTGTCTTTAAATTGTTGGTTACAACCTTTCGATTAATCTACGATATTATAAGTTCTATTTATGTTATTGCTTTGTATCTATTCTAGCTTTGTCTAAGCTTTTACTTTGTAAATTCTTGTGTTTAAACTTGCATACTAGAATCACTCAAATTGTATTTTGACCAAACCTCTTGTGGAGTAATTCAAATCACGAGTTTAGAAACGAGTTTTCTTATTATTAATCTGGATCATTACCGGGTTGATTGCCATTAGATGTTTTTGTCAACTAGAGTATTAAAAAGCTCAGTAAGTCGTTAATTTCACCTAAGAAATTTTCGGTATCTGTTCGATCGTCCAGGAACTTTCTCCAATCATAGCCACCTTAGGCTATCAATCAAATTCCAACCGTCTACATCGCCCTAAATTCAAGCTAAACGTGTTAGGCCTTTATAATATGACAAATTCAGTTAAACCCAAAATATTTTTATATTTTTAGATTAATTCATGATCTAATTCAACCGGTATAGGTTTCTTTTTAAGATGAGTTAAATTGATCAAATTTTTTGAGTCATGAACATCTCTACCAAATGGACTTTTATATATAGTTTAACTCACTCTATAAAATATTTCTTCTCGAAGCATATTATACATCATGATTCATATCAATACGAGGCTCGAAATTTTTTTAGCAAACACTACATTTGTTACATCAAGTGTTGGAAATGCTAAAAAAAACACTTTCAATTAATCAAAATTCAGGGTGAAAGTATCTTACAATGTAATTCAATAGTTCAGTTTGTTTGGTTGAGCTGAATAATGGCATCAAAAAAGAACTTTTCATCTGGTTCAAATTGGTCTTCAAGATCCTCATAGCTTTGTTCTATTCTCAAGTCTTTGCCCACTTTTAGAGCTTCCTGCTTCATTGGTAAAAAAGAGAAAAACACTAAGATGAACAGCACTTCAAACGTTAAGCAAATGAATTCACTTCTAGCTTTTTTATAATGGGAAAAGTTCTATTCTATTATATTCCAGTCATGTCACAGTTCTAGTCACATTGTATAATAGCATTGATATATGATATCGTTTCGGTCCAGTTCCTATTTCGATATGAAAATCTAAAAAAGCTATCATAGAATAATCAATCAATTAACATAGAAAAGAGAAGAAGAGGATCTTTTTAATTACTTTTAGATCCTCTATACTACCTCTATCGATGAGGCTCAACTCTACTATGGATGAAGATGATCAATCTGATCATTAGGACAAGACGTCCATATTTGTAACGGTCCAAGCCCACCGTTAGTAGATAAGTCCTCTTTGAACTTTCCCTTTTAGGTTTCCCCTCAAGGTATTTAAAACGCGTCTGCTAGGGAGAGGTTTCCACACTCTTATAAAGAAGGTTTCACTCTCCTCCCCAACCGATATGGGATCTCATAATCCACCCCTCTTCGGGGCCCAACGTCTTTGCTGGCACACCGCCTCGTGTCCATCCCCCTTTGGAGCTCAGCCTCCTCGTTGGCAATCCCCTGGTATCTGGTTCTGATACCATTTGTAACGGCTCAAGCCCACCACTAGCAGATATTGCCCTCTTTGGGTTTTCCTTTCGGGCTTCCCCTCAAGGTTTTTAAAACGCGTCTGCTAGGGAGAGGTTTCCACACTCTTACAAAGAATGTTTCGTTCTCCTCTCCAACTGACGTGGGATCTTACAATATTTATAGATGCACAGTTAATATCTACCATGAAGGGAAAACATTTTCACTATTTTAACGTAGATTGCAGAAGGCTCCACTCCGTATGCTAAAACAATTTCTAGACTTCGAGTTATTAGTTCATCATATATAACAGGGCAAAACATATAAATGGATTCGAATTGCCTAAGATTTTAAGATTAAGACAACCCCAGCTCAAAACCAGAATATGAAAATGGCAATTACATCTTTACCTTTTCCACATATGCAGCAACAGTAGAGTTGATAACTTCCTTGATAACCTGTTTGTACACCTTCGAAGGTCCGAGTATCTCTAATAGAATTTCCCGAGGTATCTGTCGATAACAAATGATGAACTTATCATTATTCAGACATAGTCAATAGTTGCTTATTGAAAACCAAGAGATTGAAAGGAAAGAAAACTTACATTCGGCGTCTTTCCTGACATTCAATGAAGAACAGCATTATTCAAGTCCAACAAAATGAATTGGAAAGGATAAGAAAAATGAAAACATTGTGAGAATCAAATTAAAGGAAGCGATTTTCTGACTTTTAAGGAGTCGTTTAGTAACATTTCCATTTCTCTAACATGAAGACACAATCAACTGTAACCTTAACCATGCGTGTAAAATATACAACAGCTCGGCCGAAAACAATGGTGCTAGCAACATTATTAGAACGATTTTGAGAAAACAAAAATGAAAGCCATGAGCACCTCGAATAAGAAACATGCCTCTGGATATTACCTCCTTTCACTCTTCTAAAACCTGGAATAGGCTGAGCTTTATCAACCATTTCATTGAACACATTGTCGAAAATTGCTCGTGTTTTGGCTCCAGAGACCTCAATACAGATCTGGTTGCAAACTCAAGAAAAAAAATCAAACAAATAAATAAAACATGGTTCCTGAATCTGCATTAAATTGTTGTGCATAATTCAATAAAGGTTTAAATCCTGCCTCATACTTAAACTTCCAAATATCCTATTGTAGTCCCTCAAATTTTCCTCTAAAATCTTTACAAACATTACCATTAGTTTTTTATGATTCTTTTCAATTCTTTTAAAATAACTAATGGATAATAGATGGCAAGGACTAAACTTGTTTTTAGAGACTAAATTGAATGTCTAAGTGAAGTAACTACAAACAAAATATTTGAAAGATAGTAATCTGAGGATTATAGACATAAGGAATCTAAGAATAAAACTCACCGTATTTCATACCTTTAGTTCTTTATTCTCATTGATATTTGTAGCTTTAGTGACAGAGAAGTCTTCAAACTGAGAAGAAGAAACAATCACATCTTCTGCTCACAACAGAATTAAAGATTTTAGCTAACATAGTCCTCATACAAATGGAGAATATTGAAATTTCTCTTCAAAGAGACGAGCATTTTAACCTGATAATGCAGCACAAGCAGCAGGAAGATATCTGTTACTTTTACTGTAAGGTGAACAAAATAATTTTTATAATTAGGAACGTAGGCAACTCCTACTTATCATATTCTTAATACTTTGAGAGAAAGAAACCCACAGTAAATCATTAAGACGTTAGGCACGATGGTTTGAGAAAAAATGAAAAAAAGGGCATACAAAAAAACAGCACACAAAAAAGGAGGAGCCCCAACTAACTTAAAAAAAAGGCTTCAATCCAACAAAATCATGCCAATACCATAATTACAAATGAGACTATTAACAGATGCCCACGAAGAGGCATTAAACCGAGCCCCCTCCCGAAACCCCCTCCCTAGATTTTTCGACCTCTCTAAAGATCCTAATATTCTCCCAAATCAAATATCTCAAGCAATAGAAATGAAGCTCGATTGCCACAACACGTGGCCATTCTACAAAAGGGCGAACTCAAGAGGACAGCCTCAATCATAGAGAGGCAATCTCTCCTCCAAGTGAACCGCACAATGAAGGGCCTCAACCATAGAGAAGCAAATATTATTTCCTCCCTAACTATTATTGATAACTCACTTCCTAGATAGCGTGCTAATTTCTGAATCAATAAAATATTAAATCCATGGCCTATCTTTTTTGGGTTTTAGTAGATTTAACAAAAAGCAAATGGTAACTTCCTATCCAAATATTTGATAACAACCAGTTGCCATTTGTTCTTGAAATTATGTTTAGTATGTTCCTGCTTTTGTGGACCTTTTCTGTAGTTTCCTTTAGATAAAAGTTGGTTCGCTCATCCAGCAAAGAAAAATTATATCAAAACTTAGTTATGGTCTTGATGGCGAATTGGTGGGATACCCCATGTTAACTTTCTATTTTGAAATGACTAAATAACAGGACAGGATGTGAAGCATCCAATTGAGAAAAATGAGGCAATTCGTGAGCATTCATATATCCAGATTAGAAGTCAAAATTTCCTAGTACAGAAAGTCTTTTATGAGTTTATATGTTTCGTTAACTTTGATCGTCAACCAGTCAGCTTCATCATATAAAAGTAAGGTTCAGAGTAAATCAATTAGATGCTGAAGTCTTCCTAATTAGGGACACGACTAACTTTCATAATTCGGCTTATACAACTCCTTGGAACATATAATTTGGCAAAATTAAATAGAAATTACCTCACAGAAATTTTTCTGCTGCCATATCCCATTTGACTGGGAAAAGACACGCTTTTGCTGGTGAGATTTGGAGTAAAGCAATCTGCTGTCTGCTTATGATATTTAGCCTGCAATTAAGAAAGAAGGTTGAATAAGAATGAAATAAAGTTCAGATGAATATTAACAGAGAAACCATAATTAGAAATGAAAAAAATAAAAAAAAATAAAAAAGTGAGCAAAGTAGGCATATTGAAGATCCTACAAACCAACCATTCAAAAAAAGAGAAAAAAAAATTTCAAAAAACTACATCATGTATAAAAAAAATGAACCCTAACACGAGCAAAACCCACAAAATATGGGACCAGATAATTCTTGGTGTATGATGTTATTTTCTATGTCTGGCCTTAGATGACCGTACATGTCACTATACTAGATGTCTGATGTGATGTTCTTTTATTTCAGTTCATTACTTGGGTGTGAGGTGATAATGCTAGGTTTTCTTTACTACAGTATAATTATGTGGTAAATAGAAGGTTGTTGAGTAGCACATATTATATTGAGCTATTACACAGCCCTACACTACTGCTTTCTTCTACTACTCTCTGTTGCTGCATTTCTTCTTCCTTGCCCAATCCATAGCATTTAGAGCATCAAAACATTTGCTAACGGCTGGTGTCAAATGTAGCCGTTAGCAAATGTTGTCATCTTCAATTAGTGGGACCTGTTCTGCTCCATCTGTTCTTCCTACAACCTGAGCAGGACCAAGCACCCACCCCACAACTCAACCAAATGACACAAATCCAAACCAAAATCCGGTTATTGTCCATAACCTTAAACCATTTTCATCTTCAAATCATTCTGACTGTGAAACTCAAAGAATCTATTGTTCATCTTTTTCTTCACTGTCACCTCTAGAGGTTGGGCTTTTCTGTTTGAAGTTATTGGCATTTCTTGCTGTCCGAACAAGTGGATGATTGACTCCTTAAAGTTTTATCTGGTAGGAAATTGGCAAAGAGGATGAAAGTCTTGCGGAACCTTGTGGCTATGGGCCTTACTATGGCATATTTGGTCGGGAAGGAGTCAAAGAACTTTAGAAGATAAGTCCTCTTATGTTGATTTTTTTTTTTTTTTTTTTTTTTTTTTTTTTTTTTTTTTTTTTTTTTTTTTTTTTTTTTTTTTTTTTTTTTTTTTTTTTTTTTTTTTT
>NW_019272029.1:4234716-4244488 GCF_002738345.1 Cucurbita maxima | reverse complement strand
TTTTTTTTTTTTTTTTTTTTTTTTTTTTTTTTTTTTTTTTTTTTTTTTTTTTTTTTTTTTTTTTTTTTTTTTTTTTTTTTTTTTTTTTTTTTTTTTTTTGTTGAAATGTTCAGCTCATGTCCTCTTTCCATGCTCCTTTACAATTGGAAATATCTCTTTTAGTAGTTGTTGGGAGCGGAATCCCTCTTCCCCAACCCCTAGGCTGTTTTTCTCTTTTTTCTCAGTAATATACTCACGTTTCGTATCCCCAGAAAAATAAGCGCTATTGTTGCAAACAATCTAGAAAGCATATAGATGGAAGTAAATTGTATACAAATTATAATCGTTCAGTCATGGCCTGTGAGTTGGCTTTATTTTTCTGACTGAAAAGATGCTAGCGAGAATAGTGAAGTATGATGATGAATGCTAAATGGGGTGTGCCCAGCACATTGTATAACAATACTTCTCAAGCTAGACACCGAACCCGAGAGGAGAGATTCATAATAAGAAGCTTGAAGATCAAACCAGTCTAGAGACTAAAATATACTTCATATGGTAAAAAAACTTGATTACTGGTGAACATATAATTAATGAACTTTTGGTTGAATATTTGTTGAATGGTATTAGTGTTGAATATGATGCTTCTACTGCTGCCCTTGGTACCGGAGGGGATATTCCGAACTTCGATGACTTAAAAGCATGCTTTTGGTTTGTAACAAAAAACTTATCACACAAATACTCCTACTTCAAGCAAATATTGTTAAACCTTAACACGAACACTTGCAAGCCAGTCAACTACCAGAGGCCAAATGTCCCAAATACCAATGTTGAACCTCCTTTCTCTCCAAACAACAACATTCCCATCATTTACTTTTATGGAACGTCCCAAAAATCAGCACAGAACAGGAACAAGAAGAAAAAAAACTTCAGTAATAAGAACAATCAAAGAACACGAGAACTTAAGTGGAAAACTCCCAAACTAGAAAACAAATCCCGGCCCACCAAAAAGGAAACCCCAAAAGAATTATCATCAAATAGAATTCTCCCTCCTACCCCAATTACAAAAACACTCCCTCAAAATTCCCTCCCAAACAAAACAACACAAAGGAATTTAACTTCAGTTAGTATAGGAAACCAAGACTTAAGAGTGTTTCTAACTAAGACCCGACAAAAATGTAGCAATAAACCACTACATAACACGTGAAATCCATCACTTTAGACGACCTTTCCCATGTGGGATTTTTTCCTCTTCAAATATTTTGCCCAGAAAACCAACAGCTCTGTTAGCACAGATTGTAGTTGGTCAATACATAATACTTTGTGTTATATTGTTTGCTACCTCTGTTCTTCCTTGCTCACTCAATATAGTCCAATAACAAAGTAAAAAATTGCATCTATTAATCATTGAATACGGAATATGATTCTCTGAATGTTGATCGGTAAATGGAAGATAAACATAAATAGAGCCGGACAGAAGGAATGATTCACCTTGGGGTTTGCCGAAAGAAAGAAGTTCGTAGCGGCTATTTGCATCGTCTCTCTCGCGCTCTTATCCACTTCACCGAACTCAACCTGCGTTTCTTTCAGACAGTGGTTTTCGGAACAACCGGATACACCGCTCAAATTTTCTACTGAGTTTAAATTTTCTACAAGTTTTTTTTTTTATTATTGTTAGATTAATAAAAGTATTTTTTAATACAAAAATAATTTTTGAAAACTTACTTTTTGAACTTTTAAAAAAATTCTCAAAATATCTCTAAATTTTTTTTTAAAAAAAATCTCAAAATGCTTTTTCTTAACATTTTTATTAATATTTTGTTTCAAAACACGGGATATTATACTAACAATAATAGAGATATCGGATATGAGGTATACAAAATTACTGATGTATATTTCATATTTGGGAAGATATTTATCTTTAGTCCTTATCCCCGTCCTCATATTCGACCTCACCCAAATTTCTGTCCATACTCATTATATATTTATTAAATGTAGAAACTATATTCTTATATTCAACGTTATATTATATTTTGCTGATAGTTTGTATTTTTTAATAAATATTATATTGAAAATTAAAATTATACATTAAAAAATTATTCGAAATGAATTCCTCCTAAAGTCTCCGTAGGAAATCCCTATCTCGTTCCCTAAAAAAATAAATGAAAATTTTCGCGAGAATGAAGGTTGATATATAAGGCACGGAAGGGGATGGAAATTTTTCCGTCTCATATAATGATATACTAGTGATACATTACTTTTATACTTAAAAATAATTTTGAGTGAGTATCAATAGTATTAATACATTTACCTTATGCTTCATTAATACACTATTAATACACTTCACAATTCATATATCATTGATATACTTATCTGTTCATCTATATATAAAATATATGCAAGTATTATTTATTTACTATTACGTAAATTTATGGGTAAACATGTTATTTTATTGATAAATCTATTATTGAAATACACGTAAAATTATTGTAAGATTTTTATTATCCAATAAATATCACGAATCGTCTAGCTGCGATATGATTTTATGGAGACACATTGATATATCGATTATTTGATATATGACTATTATTGTTTAACTTTATAACGAGTATATCAATGCTGCAAATACATCAATAAGATCATACCTTAGCAGATAAAATACAAATTATCGTTATCCTGTTAGGGTTGAAAATCATGATACACTTTATATTATTCCTCATCCGTACTTCATTTGTCTTGGTTTATTATCATGTAGTTTTCAACTAGATATATTTCTCCCTTTAGCAAAATTGACTTGATCAAAACTCACCAACACAATTCATGCATCTTAACATAATTTGAATGAGAGAAAACCAACTTAGATTGAAGAAACTAGATCGCACCCGATTGAACCAAACCAAACAAACCCAACCTAACCCAACCCAACCCAACCGCTAATCAAACTGGACCAAACAAACCTCAAACTGAACCTGGAAGCTTACGGAATAGTCGGATTTTTTTGAGTATTTGCCACACGTATGGATCACGACTGTTTATTTGTGTTCAGAAGGAAAAAAAAAAAACTTGTAGAAGTGGTAAAGGACTTCTAATAAGCAACAAAAACTAGCTATCCGATCTTGGTTGAACAAAGCAACTAAAATTACAAAACTATTGCTTCAATCAACCAAAGGAAAAGGAAATGATCTTATTTGTATCCCAAACATATTTACATAAAAGTAATGCTTCATTAGCTTTGGCTTCTCTTCAAGGGATATGTGACAAAGATCAGAAAAAACGAATGGAACAGAAAAGAGGCCCTTCCTCTGTTCATGAAAGCTATCTCATTTCTCTCACTACCAAAAGGGCAGAAGGCTGATCTTTCTATTCCACCAAAGGTTTGCTACTCATCCTTACCTGTATTTTTTATATGTTGCTAATCTAAATTAAGTAAACCCTTAAGTTTCTTGTGAACTTATGATCAAAGGTAAAGAGTCCTTGCAAAAATTCTGAAGTTTCTGACGAACATAGGGAAGCTATAAGAATGATTCTATCCCATAAATCTTCCAAACCACTTCTCTTTCATCATAGAAACCCATAACTTACTATATAATGATGTTTTTGTCATTGGTTGATAAAACAAGGTAATCGTTTCCTTTGTCTACTTCTTCTCTGCAAAGCTTTTTCAGAAGCAGGAATTTTTTAGCCCTATACATTCAGATTTCTGCCCAAATGGTCAGTTTATAGTCAATCAATATGCCATTCCAAGCATCACATCAGCGTTACAGAAGCACTTAGATTGTATAATCGTTCCTTTTACATTAGATCTGTATTGCACAGCCTGAAGTGTTTTTTCCCCCTTCATGGTAAACAGAGTGAATACATCAATTCACATAAACTTCGACATCTTCTCTTTTGCCACCTTCCGAAGGTATTTAGGATGTAGACAAATTGGTATGAATCGGGATTCAATCCATTCAAACCGATCATGACCAACAAAACTATTACTGTTATTTCCATTTTATATAAGAAAGTGGGATATTAAGACTTCATTCTTTAAAAGATAAAAGGTGCTTCATCCGTGCTAACTTAGGTAAAAAAATTAGTTAAAGCATATATCATTGATAAAAAAAAGGTTAGATTGGTTTTTATTATAGATAGGAAAAAAAATGATCGGGCTAGATACAACGTTGTTAGATGACAAAGCGTGTAAACAACAATGTGTATAAAATTTTATAAAAGATCAGTCAAACTTCTAAAGGATTTTTAAGCAGTAAAAGATTTAGACGAGGAAATCAGTTATCTTTCCAACTATCCTTGACATTGACAAAATTAGTGTTCACTCATCTCAAGTTTTTTGGCTGATAATAGTTTCGTTCAAATTCTGCATTAAGTTTTTTTCAGAGATTAAGACGGGAAAAAAGTGAGAACCTTAAATTGCTGAAGATCGCTGCTTAACCTTCTCTTTCAGGAACTGCAAAATATGTTCACGTTTCCAATTATCAATCCTGCAAAAAAAAAGGGGGAAAATGTTCAAATATTTTTTTTCACCTTATGTGCGATATCGAGATTATCAACGGTCATTACAAAATCTATATCGTTCTATACACTATATTAACCTCCTCAAACATTCTTCATTCACTTGATTTTGCTCTGATATATTATATGTGTGATGCAGACAGTATAAGATGGGAAAGTCTTGGCGCTTCAGAAGTTACCTAATGCTTTCTTTATGTTGGCCCTCATCATCCAGCAAAATCAGCTTCGGTGGAGAGTTGAAGGTATATTGAACATTAACTGAAGGGAATTGATACTTTTCTTCTTCAATGAAGCCAACAATTTCAGGATAGAAAACTAGCTTCCTCATGCAGACCTCCAGCATGGCACCAGAATAAGTTATCTGCAGTCAATGAACTTGGCTTTCATCCTTTGTCAAAATATATGAAAAGACACCCACATGCATATACTTATGAAATACAACCAACAGAGTACTGAACTGGGAGATTGAGAGGATCAAAATTCTGGATGTATACGAGGCATTTCTCCCTGGGACATCCTTTTCAAGGTGTTAACAAGACTTTAGGGCTAGCCATCAACCTAGTTTTACGTTTTTTCTTTTTTTTTTTTTTTTTTTTTTTTTTTTTTTTTTTTTTGGTATCTTTGGTGCGAGTGTAATAGCAGAATTTTCAAGGACGTTTCTTGCACTTTTAGTGTTTTTCTTTAAAAAAAAAAAGAAAAAGAAAAAGAACTTTCATCGAGAGAAATAAAATAACATATGGGGCATACAAAAAACAAGCTCCCAAAAGGAGTTTTCAACAACCTACAAGAATGGACACCAATCAAAAAGTATAAGACTAAACTCATAGTTACAAAAACTCCAAGTAATGGACCTGTCACCCCCTCTGAAGATGCTACTATTCCCCTCAAGTCACAAATCTCACAAGATATCAAAGGAGCAAGCCTACGACAACACTCTTCCTTTATCTCGAAAAGGAGAGTTATCAAGATATCCTTTATCATAGAGTAGTAGTCCCTGTAACACCATGGGAGGGTACAGGGCTAAGTGGAAAAGGGAAACAAACTGCTAGCCTCTTGGAATAAGTAATTGTCTCATAACGAGTGTGGAATATCTGTCCAGAAGTTTGAAACACTAATGTAAGAAAATTAAAATACTATGGATATGTACCTATGGTAATTTACAAAATAAGGGGAATTAAAAAGTTGCACTTGATCATAATCCCACACTTTTAACAGGGTTGTGATATGCATTGATAAATGCGTTGCACATCCTTTGAATCACTTTTTTCTTAAACTGATTTAGTTTCCCTTGTTTACTGAAACCATATTTTGGACCATAGTTGTGATAATTACGTAAAGGCACAAATTGTTAGTCCTATGTAATATGTTAAACTAATATTTTTCCGATTGACATCTCTACCACAGGGCCGTTCAAGCATTCAGTTTATAAGTGTGATATATTAATCACAAATGGAATGGTAAGTTAATGCAATTTTTGGAGGAGAAACAATATTTCATTCCTTCCAGAAATCAGCAAATTTATAACATTTTGCATACCTTACTTGTGGCATCATCGGAATCCTCCGTGCAACATTTCAAACAATCCGTCACTAATTCTGCAGTACAAATCTGGGAATGAGGATTGCATGTAATATTAAAAACAATAAATTTCAAAATTATTGCATAAGCTGACACAAAACGGTTGCAGATTTTGCATACTATCAGTTCTTTTTTCTTCTGGATTTTGGATAAAAACTATTTGAAGTCCTTAACAATCCGCAAATCCAGCGTTGCCAGAATTGCCAGTGCAAAAATCACTGAATTCATCATTAGAAATTACATCTTTTGACATGTTTACGTAAAACTCATTTGTAAACTTACAAATTCTTAAACTACAAAACTAAAAGGCAATATGTTATCTTAACTCCACATCTTGCAACCCATTTCTTGTTTCCACATGCAGGTGCATAAACGTTTGAAAATCCTGGAACTCAGAGAGGGGGGAAGAGGTAAAAGAATCTCCTCCAGCCAAGCCAACTACCATAGCATTTTCTTTTCTTTTTCCTTTTTTTTTTTCCGAAAAGTGATGTTCGGGTGCTATTTTGAAAAGACTGGCTACTGCTATTGTTTTTAAAACTATTTTCAATAACTATGATTGGGAGAAGAGACAGGGAGCATGTAGGATTTTATAAAGTGCCCTTACAGTCTAATGCGTGGAAAACAATTTCCCTGACCAACTTTATAAGCCTCTTCACATTTAGCAAATATGGCCACTTTGGAGACTGTTCAAACTCCTATTCTTTAAGAGTTGTGATCAGATGGCACATAATAAATGCACTTGAAATCAATATTCACAAGAAAGAATGTCTTTAGTTTAACTAAAACAAATAGATCTATGTGAAAACAAAGCTAAAAAAGGGTGTGGAAAAAGGTCCAAAACCCAGTTCGGCCTCTAAAATTATGCTGGGGCTTAGCAATCAAAAAGGGTGTGGAAAAAGGTCATTGCAAAAAATAAAAAGAAAGTAACAAAAAAGAATAACACTAACAATCACTAATTGCATTCAAAGCACGACTTATGAGAAAGACATGATACATAATTTCTGAAAAACATAATCAACAAATCACAGAAGGAACAAGATGATCTATCGCTTCAAAATGTTGAGGACTTCTTTCTTCCCACAACTCAATCTGTGGACGCAGTTTTGTAATCTCTTGAAAAAAATTGAAAAAAAAGATGAATTATTACATCAGAATTTCAGAAACCATCTTCTTCCCTAACAAATTCTCGGACAATCACAGAAGTAGGACCCTAAGTCTGTCTTGTTGGATGATGAAAGTCCCACATCCGCTAATTTAGGGAATGATCATGGGTTTATAAGTGAGGAATACTAACTCTATTGGTATGAGACCTTTTGGGGAAGCCCAAACCAAAGCCATGAGAGCTTATGCTCAAAGTGGACAATATCATACCATTGTGGAGAATAGTGTTCGTCTAACATGTCTCTCAACTCATCACCAATGTATCTTCGGATAAAATAAGAAATGACATTAGCAAACTCTATCCACAATACTAAGAAATTCAAATATCGAAACTAAAGCCAACGGTAATACATCCAGACTACAACAAAGTAATCCGGAAATCCCAAGTCTAAATCAAGCAAAAAAAGATCCGTAATCAAACACAACACTAGATGAGCAATCAGTCATTGAAAAGAACGCAGAAGATCAAGTAAATAAGCGAACAAAATCATTAAGCTGCTCCGAATTCACGAGAAATAGTCACGAAAATGGAAGAAATGCAATAACAAAGATATAAATTCGAAGCCGAATCAAGAATGCGTATAAAAAAAATTAAAAAAATTCAGTGAATAAAACGCATCACCTTGATCTTTGATATATTCAGCTAAAGTATGACAATCGGAACAGAGAGCAAGGCCTGTGAAACCTAGATCCTCACATTCCCTCGAGCTGAGTTGCTCCTTTGACCAAGCTAACGGCATTGACGCAATGAAAATGATCGCCGTCGCCATCGTCACCATTGTAGCAGGATTCTTGACCCCGGTGAGAAGCTGCATCTCTGTGTTCGCCGGCGACTGTGGGTGAAGAAGCAAAGCCTCGAGACGATCAGAAGAGAACACTCGCTGAAAAGACCAATTCTTAACTTCAAATTTGGAGAGTGATATTTTTCGTTATTTTGATCTATTAAGTTTTTTTTTTTTTTTTTAAGTTTTATTTCAGGTCATGGACTTAAACATTCCAAGTAAATTCTTTGAAACAACACAAAAACATATAAAACTAAAATAAATAACTAAAATTTGTACCATTAGAGGAGTAATCGAGCTCGAGCTACACACATATACATGAACTAGTTATAGTGGGCGCTCGGCACAGAAACTGGTTTGAGTTGGGAACGATAGTCTTGCTTGTTTGGAGATTAGACAACTTTTTGCATAGCTGGTTCGTTTTACCTTCATCAACAAGGTTTCATTTCTGTTCGAGAATGAGCCCACTAATTCCACTATGGTTCCTTCTTTTGTCATTTGACCAAGACTGATAATATTACTCTTCAAACTTAGAATATAATATACCTTGGTCATTAGAAGTCGGTCGTCACTTCTGCACTAGAGCAAGATGAATCATTTGGCTTTGATCGATACAATCAATCCATCGTCAAATTTCACGTTTCCAATGAGATTCTCATCAAACTCCTTGAACTTTGTTCAATCTCCTGTGAACTCTTCGTTGAGAATCAACAAGTTCGGCATCTTCTCACCCAATATAAGAGTGGAATCTTGATCCCTGCGTGAGTGCGAGAATTGCCTCCTCATTGCGCTTCTTCTTGCGGCACTCTACCCATATTTTCCACAAGAGTAACACTTGATCATGCTCTTGTCCTTTCAAAAGTTGGCATTCTCATGGGTTTGTAAGGTATTGTCACGACCTCTTCTTCCACCACGTCCACGCCGTTTTTGTAAATCATGTGGATATTAATATCTGGTAGAATTTGCTAAAAGGTACTTGAAAAATATTAAAATATGAGTTGGATGCAAGTAGAAAAAATTGGGCCATTAAGATCACTTTTTGGGCTTGGGCTCTCGGCCCAATGTTATTCTTGGATTTTGGATGATTTATTTATTTATTTATTTATTTATTTTATGAAAGAGGACATAATAGTCAAAGTCTAAGGAGTATTTTTTTTTTTTTTTTATATAGTTTTTGAGTTTTCTTTCAAATTGAGTAACTCGGAGAAAGAAAGTTTGGAAACCATTTTTTAAATCAAGATCGAGTAAGATCGCCCTATCATCAGTCTTCACGAAAGTTATTCCGTGAATTATTCTTCATAGATTTGAGTTTAAATTACTGAAATCGATTAAGAAACGAGGAAGTTGTAAACGTATGTCCTATGAAGTTTTTTATTATGGTTTTTATCTATATTCTGATTATTAGTTCAAGTGATAAACAGATTTATATCTCTATCTGCACATGCAGATTGATCTGAGATATGGATAGGGTGCTAGAGCTAGAACAGTTTCTCAACAAGGTTTAGACGTTTTCAGTAGACCAAGCACACAAGGATCGTGAGAGAAAATCAGAGAACAAAATCTTAATACTTTGAAAATCAGATTAGCTCCAAGAGCTAGTTAAGAGAGTCGTTCAAATGAGAGTCAAAGATATAAATCGTTAAGATGCTCTAAAAGAACCTAGTTAACCTCCACAAGTCGGTAATGCTCGTATGTTCTAAGACAAAGTCTCTAAGCATTATAAAATATAGATATTAAACTTGAAATTAATTTATGGGTTC
>NW_019272029.1:4209716-4229716 GCF_002738345.1 Cucurbita maxima | reverse complement strand
AATTAAAGACGTTTTTATTTTTTATTTTTTATTTTTTATTTTACTCGGTCTCCGTTGGCTAACCTCCTAAGATTTATATTCATTTTCGTCCTTTTTCCTTTAATTATTATTATTATTATTTGGACTTTTAACAATTTTCTAGAATCAAAATGTTGATGATTGCGTTCTATCTAATCCAGAATTTTACCTTTTTAAGAAATTATTTTCTATTTTTTAATTATTAAATTAAAAACTTTTTTTTTTTTTTTTTAATTTTTTTTCCCTTTTCTCTCTCTTCTCTTCCTTCCTTCCGTCTTCTACCTTCTTCATTACACAGTAGTAAGACACCGACCGTTTTTTTTTTTTTTTTAATTTAAATTAATGCCATCGTCGATCAGTCCACCGTCGGCGCTCGTCCTCTACCGTCGTCGTTGCCCAGAAGCGCCGCCTTAGCCCTCCCTCTTTCTCGTTTTCCTCCCACGCACAGATCTCCCTCCTCTGTTTTATTGCCTTCATTATGTTTTTTATAATAAAAAGAGGAAGAAGAAGAAAGATCGGAGAGGAAATTTAGAAGGGGAAAAAATTTACAATCGTCCGTGAGAATCAGCAACGGCTACAACAAAATCATTTAATTAGAAAATTAGAAAAAAGAAATGTATAATTCTTATAATTTGGTTGCAGCTTCTGAGGGAGAAAAATTTCAAGCAAAGTATCCCACCGGTGAAGGTTGAAGATGGAGAAGAAATCACTTACGAAATGGCGTCCGATGCAATGAAGAGAGGGGCGTATTTCCTGGAGGCCATACAGTCGAGCGATGGACACTGGCCCAGCGAAACATCGGGGCCCCTATTTTACTTGTGCCCTCTGCTCATTTGCATGTACATCATGGGTTTTATGGATTCCGCTTTCAGTCCGGAGCACAAGAAGGAAATGATGCGCTACCTTTACAACCATCAGGTAGCTATTAAATTTAAGCTTCATTCGCTTTTACTTTCAGTTTTCGATAAATGCCCTAGGATCGTGTGTTCTTTGCTTAGATCTTTTCCTTAATTAGCGAACCTAGGACATGTTGGAGACTAGTTAAAGGGAAGATCGAGGTATATAAGCAAGAGATTGGCATGAGATCTGATCAAATTGGACATTATCATGTTCGTTGTCTTATCACGTGTTATCAAAGCCATACCCTTATTTGAACTTAGTTATTGTCAATAGTGATTCAAGTGTTGAACAAAGATGGAGCCTCAAAGGTGTCTTTGTGAGCCTTGAAGGTATTGTCGTAATATGACTTAGGTGTCCGAACAAAGAAGTTGTGAGTTTTGAAGGTGTAGTTATAGCGAAGATCCATGCTAAAACTCTATTGAACTAGCAATGTGTTCGAAAGAAGAGGAGTCATCTAAAATAGTGTTAGATGGATGGATGACTATTTAGGGAGAGGCTCGATAGTGTACTTTGTTCGAGGGGAGGATTCCCGCATTTGATTAATGTACTTATGTTCACAGAATGAAGACGGCGGATGGGGATTACACGTTGGTGGCCACAGTAACATGTTCTGCACGACCTTCAATTATATCTCTCTACGTTTACTTGGTGAAGAGCCTGACGTTGAGGCAGTTGCCAGAGGCAGAATCTGGATCCGTGACCACGGCGGCGTCACCTCCATACTCTCCTGGGGAAAGACGTGGCTCTCGGTATGCATAGTTTCTGGTTCATATCCTTTCTGTTGACATTATTATTAACTAACCATTGTTCTTTAATTGATGGGTTAAAGATATTAAACCTGTTCGACTGGTCTGCTAGCAACCCCATGCCTCCTGAGTATTGGATGTTTCCCACTTGGGTACCCATTCATCCATGTAAGTTCATATCAGTATCAATATTCACATAAAGTTCATATGACTGAATGCGTACTTAAATTCACGTGAATATATGATGCAGCTAACATGATGTGCTACACTAGAATCACCTACATGCCCATGTCTTACTTGTATGGCAAAAGGTTTCAAGCTCCTCTAACGCCTCTTGTTTTACAATTAAGAGACGAACTTCACACCCAAGCTTACGAGAAAATTAATTGGAGGAAAGTTCGTCACATGTGTGCTACGGTACAACCATAATCTATGGCTTAGTTAACCATTCTCTGTATAATATATATATGTATATAACTTAATTGATATTGCAGGAAGACCTGTACTTCCCACATCCCTTTGTCCAAGACCTGCTTTGGGACACTCTTTACATGCTCAGTGAACCACTCATGACCCGCTGGCCTTTCAACAAATTGATTCGCCAAAAGGCCCTCGACGAAACCATGAGGCACATTCATTATGAAGATGAAAACAGTCGCTACATTACCATTGGCTGCGTTGAAAAGGTTGAATTTGTGTTAATTCACGAGTTAGTTCATATGAATGTAACCATAATCTTAAATAATCTGGATTTTTGTGATTCTGTACACAGCCCTTATGCATGCTTGCTTGCTGGGTTGAAGATCCCAATAGTGAGCATGTGAAGAAGCATTTTGCCCGAATTCCTGATTACTTATGGATGGCTGAAGATGGCATGAAAATGCAGAGTTTTGGTAGCCAGTCGTGGGATGCTGCCCTCGCCATGCAAGCTCTGCTTGCTTGTAATATCACACATGAAATTGGCTCTGCGCTTAACAATGGCCATGAGTTCATCAAGAACTCCCAGGTGCGTGATAATTAAATGCTAGTTAGCTGCCCTGCCTTGCCTTGCCCTGCCCTGCTCTGCTCTCCTCTGACTAATATATATAAAAAATTGAAGGTTAGAAACAACCCTCCTGGTGACTACAAAAGTATGTTCCGCTACATGTCTAAAGGATCTTGGACATTTTCAGACTGTGACCATGGATGGCAAGTGTCTGACTGCACGGCCGAGAACTTGAAGGTGTCCTTCTGCCTTTGAATTCCATTTTCATTCATTATTTTGGTTCTGGGTTTGGCCATTAACAATGAAACTTATAAATTTCTAGTGTTGCCTGCTACTTTCGTTGCTACCACCGGAAATAGTCGGTGAGAAGATGGAACCTCAACGCTTCTACGATGCTGTTAATGTCATCCTGAACATGCAGAGCAAAAACGGAGGCTTACCAGCCTGGGAGCCAGCGTCTAGTTACTACTGGATGGAGGTAGCTACACACATGGTTAATTCATTATTGATCTCTCCATAACTCCATCACATTCCTCTAATAGTATGTTGTATTTTGTTTAGTGGCTGAATCCAGTGGAATTTCTTGAAGATCTAATCATCGAGCACCAGTATGGTTCATGAACATTCTCTTAAAGTTCTGGTTTTGTTGAGAATTTTATGTTATTATTATGGTAATGATGAATGGTTCACAGGCATGTGGAGTGCACCTCATCAGCGTTGCAGGCCATACTCTTGTTTAGGAAACAATACCCAGAACACAGAAAGAAAGAGATCAATAATTTCATCAACAAGGCGGTTCAGTTTCTTCAGGACATACAATTGCCTGATGGTTCTTGGTAAGGCATGCATTAAATACATAAGCAGCATTTGTTCTTGTTTTTAATGGCGAATCAGTGACAGAGCTGATATGAACAAAATTACCATTCATTGCATAGGTATGGAAATTGGGGGATTTGCTATACTTATGGAACGTGGTTCGCGCTTAAGGCGTTGTCGATGGCGGGGAAGACTTACGAAAATTGTGAGGCGCTTCGTAAAGGTGCCAATTTTCTTATCAAGATACAGAATCCAGAAGGAGGGTTTGGAGAGAGCTACTTGTCATGTCCTTACAAGGTAACCACATCCATATTTGTTAGTCAGATCTTAGCTTAGGCGTTGATGTAGCAATAGCTTAGAACGATGTGGTGATCCAAATTTTTGTTCTGTAGAGATATATACCGCTCGATGGGAAACGATCAAATTTGGTGCAAACGGCTTGGGGCATGATGGGTTTGATAGCTGCAGGACAGGCAAGCCCCCTGCACCTCTCTCCCTTTCTAATCTTTCCTGCTACAAATTTTGACGACTAATTGGCAAAACACTTTTTTTAAACAAAATACTAACGGTTTCCATTCAAAACAAACACAACAGGCGGATGTAGACCCGGGTCCCATTCATCGAGCAGCCAAGTTGTTGATCAATTCTCAAACTGAAGATGGTGATTTTCCTCAAGAGGTGGGTGCCATGTTTGTTCTTCCTTCTAAAACATACCCCTAATGAATACATACAAGAAGGAATGGTTACTTAATTATGTTGTTAAACATGCGCAGGAAATTACTGGAGAGTTCTTCAAAAATTGCACCTTGCACTTCGCAGCATTTAGAGAAGTTTTTCCTGTGATGGCACTGGGAGAATACTGTAACAAGGTTCCGTTGCCTTCCAAGAAGAACACTATAAATTAAGGTTTTAAATTACACGACAAATATATTATGTTCTTAAAGGATCACATGTAATATAATAACTGTACTTGAGCACAGTTTTTAGGCGCCACATCTATTATGTTTCTTTTGCAACCTATTGTTTTGTTTTGTTTTGTTTTGTTTTTTTTTTAATTTTTCACTTGGATGTATTAAAACTTTAGCTACATTTACGAGCACAAAAGATTTGCTCCAAAATTAAATATTTGTATGTGCATTATATTTTCATTCATTTATGTGTATTTTAGACGATGTCACTTGGTTTCTTTTCGCTCTTGTGATGACTTATGACGATATAATAGTAATTCCTATCAAAACGATTTTCGAGGTTTCAAATATCAAATTGTGACTAAAAGATAAGATAAAACATTAAATTAGATTAAAAAAAATGAAATTAAGTCTTTGAGGTTATTAAAATGGGTAATATGAGTCTAGGCTTAGGTTACAAATTTCAAAGTACAAAAGACCTACAATACACAGACGAACCGGGACAATCCCACAATTTCTTAACACTTCCCTACTTCGATTGATAGTCAATGAACTCCTGAAAAAGAAATGAGGAATGGGGTGAGTATAAAAATACTTAATAAGCAGCCGATTTGTAGGCTCTTATCACATCCAATACTTAGTAGATATTCCCAGGTTTCCCTCTAGGCTCTAGGAAGTTCGACCTAATTCTACAATTATTTGAGCTTCTAGGAAGGCCTCGAAGCTGTTCGAAGCTGTTCTCTTACATGCATAGACCCTATCGGAGTCTAAAAACTGTTCACTGGGATTTAGCATCGCATATCTCCTATACAATGAATCTCATCTCGAGGTGAACCAAATTTCTATTCTCATACTTAGTAAGCTTGCATAGGCACAATAGTGAACGATCGATATCTTGGGTTGAGACACGACCTCCTCATATCTCATATGACAGTGTAGTGTCTCATCTGAATACATCTATGTAAAGTTAACTAGTGACTCTTCCACAATAAAACCATACAGTCAACGTTTGGAGGAGTGACCTTGTGTACTTACCAGCTACTCAATTTGCCCATATGGTCCCTTCCCCTTTCTTAGGGCGTGTTTACAATATAGCAAGCCTCTTGAAAGAGCCCCTTACAATTTGCATACATGATAATGGCGTTCATCATGTTAAACTAGTTATGTATCCCTCCCTCAGGACAAGTTAAGCTCTTGACACATTTTTACCCATAAAAGTAACTCCTTAAATGGTCGCAACTCGTATGCATGGTTTCTTAGATGTCTGCTACTTAGTAAGGACACTATTGAGTCTGAACTAGGTGACACCAAATACTGCTACTGAGGTATCAAAAAAAAGACGACCGAAATTTGGTGATACCGTTCATGTTACTAGCGGCCTCGTAAGCTCTCTTTAATTTTCTTAGATATCATGAAGGTTTACTAGATTTTTAGAGCATCTAAGCAATTTATATCTCATCCTAGATTTCTATGAAGCTCAAGACTAGCTCCTCAGCCCCGATTCAATTTCTGGGATCACTAAAGTCTAGACCTCTAATTGTCACTCATGATCCTATGCTACTCAGTCTACTAGAAACGTTTGACCTAGGTCAATGTGAAAACTGCTCTAGCTCTAGCACCCCAATTCTTAACATACATTCATGCATGCTTATTAGGAATTTGAACCGATAGCCCAAATCACGAAATTCATAATCTAATCATTCATATAAGATCAATGGTGAGATAATAACCATTGATCACTCGGAGCATAGATCACAATAAATTGCCCTTTTAAAGTCCTGAACATGCACATTCTAACCATCCAAAACAAGATATGCTTGCTGGCAAGCACGTCCTAACGATCGCTACAAGTATTACTTAAAGAAAGTTTGAATGACTACTTACATGGATGAAACATGCATTCCCAAACTAGCTTTTCTACGTGTTAAGGGACTCCAAATTTTCTGAAATTACTTTAGTAGGTCCTAATTCAAGTGAAATTTTGGAAAGTATCAAAATCGGGGTGAAAAATAGTCGAACGAGCGAAAAAGCTCACCTCATGTGTCTACACATGCACACAAGGCTTCCTATGCACGGTTTGGTGGACCAGGTCAGGTCGATTTGGGCTAGAGTGGGATGCGGTTTGGGTTGGTTCTTCATCTCCCTCTAATGGTACAATGTGTCATAATTGCACTATTGTGTCAGTAGTTCAACAATTGTGCGACACTTGTTCTAAACTAACAAACAAGTCAACTGTGTGAAAATCAAACTTTATAGACAATCTTGACATATGATCGAGCTTTGAGTCATGTTTGAGATAAATGCTTTAGAAAATGTGAGCGAGGAAATGATTTGAAAACAATTTGAAAAAAAAAAAATAGTAGGCTAAAAACAAATAAGAAACAACCGCGACTTTGATAGCATATAATCCAGGTAGGAAAATTTGACAACTAGTCACGTCCACTGTAATACATTTTTAGACATTTTATCACTGATGGATCATTTTGGTCAATGGTCATACATCCCCGTATTGACATGACAGGAATAGTAGACATAACTACACATGAAAGCCAGTAAAATGAGTTTGGAATGGGCATGCGACCATGGACAACACGCCTCGAATAAGCATGATCAGGACATCCAACATGCAATACATCTTGGACAAACTTAGTGATGTAGGATGAGACTAACTTCAGGTCTCTCGATGTGCTTCTAGTTGATCTCAACATTGTGGAGTCTCTTCCAATCTACCAATGACGGTTCATGGAATCTTCACATCTTCTTTGTTAGAGTCTCTCCTACTTTCTTCAAGGTGAAATTCTTTTTCGTGGCATGAGGTCGTACCACCTCCTTGTGTCTAGTGTCTTCCTGGTCGGGATAACAATGTTTCAAGTTACTAACGTGGACAATTGGGCTAGTTTGCATCCATGTGAGCAATTGAATCCTATACGATGCCTTCATGACCTTCTTAATGAGTTCGATTGGTCCATGATATTTTTCCACTAGTCGTTGGTCCTTGCTACTTTGAAATCGGAGTTGATATAACCTTAACTTGATTATAACTTTTTCTCCATTTTGGAATGATTGTGGTTGATGTTTCCAACTGACCCTTTTTTCATCCGTTTGAATGGTCTTCCCGAGTAAACATGAGTTACTTTGGAGGTTTGTCTCCTCTCTTCAGTGAAGGTGTTTGGCTTGGGGTTTTTCCCCAACATTTGGATGATCACTAATAACAATCTTTGCGAGCATGATGAAATTTCAACCAGCTACTTAGCTGCTTGTGAAGCTCAACTAGCTTAGGTTGAGCCGTGTAATACACATTTGTGGCAGGCAATCTTGCCCCCGATATTGAATCAATTTCATGATTTATCTCCCTATGTGGGGATAAATCCTTAGTTTGACCTTTTGGTCTTGCGTCGTGGTGTTCCTCTAGCGACTAGAGGTTTCTTTTGGAGTTAGCTCACTCGAGCTTTCCTCCTCAACCATGACAATGATAGTGTGGGTTCATCCTGGGTAAGATCCCTTTTCAACTATGGGTAAGATCCCTTTTCAACTTTAGCGTCAACATCATCTTCACCCTTTTTAGTTGGGGGTTAGTTTAAATGATGGTGGGGTTGTACCCCATTACTACTAAGAATTTTGCCAAGGGAATGTGAATGAATTTTGTTCGAGTAGGAAATCCATCCCTAACATGATGTCGAAGTCGTCCATCTTGACTATCATAAAATCAGTTTGTCTAGTCCAATTCCCCATCTTAATTGGAGTTATCTTTGCAACTCCTGAGATAGGTAGGGTCGTTGAATTACCAGCTTTCATTTTCCTGTATCTCGATGCCAGAGGAAGTTCAAGCGTTTCACTTTGATCTCCATCGTGAAGTTGTGGGTAGCTCTAAATTCGACAATAGTGTTCTTGGCAGCACTATGGTTAATCCAGGCCTCTACATACATAAGACCCCATTTCACTAGTTCTTATATCTCTTCCATTCTCTTCTAGAGAGCAGACAAATACTTTAGTGCCCTCATGCGGGGTGCTCAACGTTTTCGACTAACAATGTTTCAACTTTCGAATTCGTTTCAAAATTTTCTTGGAAGACATAAAATGTCGCCTTTTATGGGCATCTGATTCTCGATTCGTCCTTTACATATGAAGTAGAGCGAGGACCCTTGAATGAGACTGTTCTGATTGTGAGGTCTCCGTCCGGGAGTTCTACCTCTTTGTTGGGAGAATTCATTATGACCTCCTCCAGCTTTAAGGTTGTCGACTCCCTTGTCTTTGGAGAAATTGGGTCGATAATTTTATTACCCCCACTTGCAAAAGCCTAGTTTTGCCTTACGTCTTGGGATTAATGGTAGCTAAGGTTAAATAGTCGTTTGCCTGTGGCATAGGCCATGGAAGGTTAAACAGTATTTGTGGCTCAAAAGTACTATTCAATGTCAAAGATAAAGTTCTGTTGAGCCTTGGCATCTCGAACCCCACAGAAGAGCTTGACCTTCGGGTTCTTTGTCTTGTTATATTAGATTGCACCCTGAGTTGGAGTTTGGTTTCCCCTTGTTTTCATGGTGAGGTTTAGTCTAACGCTCATAACCACCACTTCAATCCTGACTACTCTAAGGGTTACTCTTAAAACCTCAGACATTTCTAAGACCATATGAATGATTGCTTCTTTCATTCAAACAACAGAATTCGTTAAGCTATACCAAACTCATAGCCACCAACAGCTGCGACCTTGTCTTCTAGGACCTCGATCCTAACCACTAATTCACGGATGAACGTTGCCTCAATGCAACCTACCATTTCATCGATCTTTTCGAATTTAGTGGCAATCTCGTTTATGTGAGACTCCAAAAGCCCCATTTTGTCACGAACTTTACTCAGGCAAAGCAACTGATCTTTGTTTTGCTGCAAACATATTTGTTTACCATGATTCACGGAGTCAACTCAAATCTGATACCACTTGTCACAATCGCACTCTTAAGATAGCTGGACAACGATTTTGTGGCACTTGTTCTAACCGAGCGAACAAGTCACTTGTGTAAAAGTCAAAGTTTGTGGAGAATCTTCACGTATGATCTAGCCTCAAGTCACATTTGAGAGAAATATCTTCGAAAATGTGAGCGGGGAAATGAGTTGAAAATAATTTGAAAGAAAGTAATGTTATAGACTAAAAGTGAATAAGCAACAATAACGTATAAGCTAGGTATAAAAAATTGACAACTAGTCACGTCTTTTTCCAGTAGATTTGGAGATATTTTAGCCCTAGTACATGTAGACATTATTTTGGTGAATGGTCATGTATGTCTATATAGACATGACATGAATAGTAAATATCTAACTACCCATGAAAGCAAGTAAAAGAGATTTGAAACGGCCATGCAGTCGTTCACAACATGCCCTAAATAAGCATAACTGGGATATTCAACTCGCGGTCATAGGCAACACACCTTGGATAAGCGTGACCATGACACAACCCGTGGCTTGTCTGCACACTTGATGTGTGCCTCCCTCGATGGCCAACGTGTGTTGCTCCTAATGCTTGTCGTGTTCCTTCGCCTGTCGCCATACATGTTGCACCTTCCTTTGCCTGACACACATCTCAATTGCTGCATGACATGTGTCTCTCTCCTTCCTTAGCGCTTGCATCAATTCTAGAATTCCTTCGGTTTTCATAACTTTTTCTACCTAACTCGATTCAACTTAATTCCGATGAAACTAACTTCTTACTAATTTTGAGGCTTGTCAGAATTTTGACTTGAGATTTCTTCACGAAAGATGTGTCATATCCTTCCTAGAAGAACATACTTAGAACCTAATTCCAAATAAATCTCTCAGTCCGTAGGAATTTGAGACTAAAAATTTGAAACTATTACCTCTCGTTCTTCTTCAACTCTTGACGATTTTGGAGGATTTAAGAGTCCCGGCTGAGCTCTTAGAAGCTTTTGAGAAAGTCTCATGAAGAGACTTTGACCGAAAAATGATTCTAGGTGGCCGAGTCGAAACACCGACGACATTTCCTTTTTCTCCAAACTTCCTTCTCTCTTCTTCTTTTTCTTTCGTTCTTCTTCTTTTTTTTATTTTCTTCGTTCTTAATCATCCGATCAAGTCACTTATAGACTCCCTCATTACGAAAAATGGGTAAAAATGACCAAAATACATTTTCACGGACCACTTTTTCCAAGCATTTCTCTCTTCTAAATTATCTCGAAATTGACTTATAATATCCTTGATAAAATCTCCTAGGTTGAAACTTTAAAGAAAGTCGAGTATTTAATTCTCGTGGGAGTGAGTGTTACGATTTCTTCGATTCCAAACATTGGAATATTTTTTTTTTAATTTCTTAACCTTTTATTTTGTTTAATTATAAATAATTTAAAGTCAATAAAAAACAATATTTGTTTCAAAAATTCTTTAAAAATATTTGTCACTAAGTTCTCGATTAGTTACATATAATCACAATCAAAGAACGAAAATGAAAATATTTAAGTGCTTACTATTAAAATATATTATAATAATTAATTATAAAATAATAATTAGTTATGGAATATATTTTAGATATTCGTAATTAGTTAATATTTTTTTTTATGATTTGATTAGTAATATATTTTATTTTATTTTCTAGATTTAATTAGTTTATATTTTTAAACTCGTATTCTATTGTCCACAAAATTGGACTTTACATCTAGGCTTTTGATTCCACCCATGCTTGCTCTTTCAATCCAATGCAAATTTGACAATCTCATTCCTATCCAATTTATGTATTTAAAAGTCAATGGTTCAACTGTTTGAATTTTGAAAAAAATATATATTAAAGTAAATATATAACGGTACAGTAGATCTTGTCATCATCATCCTCCCTAAAAGTCCGAGCATAACTAACTTTAAGATAGATATGAATAAGACAATTTGAAAATAGGAATGTACATTTTTTAACTGTATATAAGCTATATCTTCCTAACGTATTATAACATCTATTATACCTATACAAAAATACTATAAAAAGTCTACTTTTAATAACATTAGTAGTTAGGACTTACGAAAAACGCTATCAAAAGTTTAAAGCATTTTTTGGTATGTCAACAAAGTTCTAAACAATACCCAAAAATTAAAATTTTGTTTTAGTGGAAATTTACTGCAATCAAATTATTATTTGGCTAAGGACTCTAAATGATCGCTTAGTGATAAAGGAGGTAAGGGTGCAAAGATATCTAGGAGATTTGTTTGGAAACAGCCATCCTTGGAAGAGTGCATAATAGCTCACTGATCGAGCGCTATTGTGCCGAAGATGAACGGGACTAAGCAATCTGTCGAGCTTGTGGGATGCAAAAATGCAACGTTTGGGGAGCACTCGTGCGATCAATGGCGACGATGAGAAAGCGAGAATGTCGACTTGAGTAAAGCAAAGATCGGTGAGAATCTAATGTCTCGAGAATCAATTTGTTATTTTTAAAATAATATTTAAATGGAATTAAAAAAAGAAGATGGAATAACGGAAAGAATGCGGGAAATGGAAGGGAATTAATTGGCTGGCGGCCGTTAAACAAAGGGGAAATAAATAGACGGCAAAATTGGGGGAGAAGGGATACCCCACTCATTCTCGTCGTTGACCACACCCCGCAGCGGGGCTCCGTTCTTTGGAATTGGATCAGCCCAATCGCTCTCTATACCTTCCAATCCATTTACACTTATTTGTTTGAGGTTGCCAAGGCCGATCACCGCTTCAACAAAGCGTTTACGAGGTCAGGTGAAGAGGAAGAAGAAGGAGGTGGTAATCGATCCTCGGAGTTGCATTACTTCAAGCTGCATCGTTAGTCCTTAAAGCATTTTGCCTAACTTCATTCAGGTGGTAATCGATCTTCTTCTTTTTTAGCTTCTTACCCTTAGATCTCTGTCTCTGATCCTTGTTCTTGGCTTGGAAGATCGGCTGTACATCCGCCCTTTTCTCTCATCTGGTTCGCTTTGTCGTTTCTTCATGGAGTACATCGTTTAGGGTTTTGATGCGGATGGGCTTGCATTTCCTTTACATTGCCCCATTTCGTTTGTAGAACGTTGAATGGTGATCAACTTAAGCCGCCTCATCTTAATATGCACTAGCTTTTGTTTCGGAATTCAATTCTTGTATTGAAAGTTTTCGGCTTTACGAGTCGTACTATGGCCCTAGCTTTTGTTTTCGTAATTCAATTCGCGTTTTTTAGATTTTACGAGACGTACCACCTTAGCACTAACTCCTTCAGCAGCGATGTGAAGGAGTTAAGTCGATTAGGCTTCAGAATTACGTGTTTTATAACCGCTTTCCATCATTTTTCTACCTTATTCCAGTTTCGGCGAACTCTGTTTTGTTCTTAGTTTTTTTCTCCCTTGTTAATCTTTTCTAAGAAATTTCCATTTGACCATTCCATCACATAACCCATATAACGATTTAAGTTTACTTTATTTTGAAATTCAATTTTCATCTGTATCAGGAGGCACGTTTGGTTTGAATTACCACACTTCATCTTATTTACTGGAGAACAAAGTGAATGGAAGTAGCTTTCAAGTAGATTTGAAGGTTCTCTAGTCCATGAACAGTGAATTCCTGGCTGTTCTCTTGTAATTGGTGCTTTTGTTATTCTAATCTGTGGCTGGTTAGTTAGGAATTTCCAAAATTCAGCGACCAGGATCAGGGGGCGATTTGCCCCAGGGTGGCGAGTTCAACCCTTATCCTATTGCACGGAGGGTAAATTCCTCTCATACCGTGGTCATGGATGATGACATTGAGAGTGCTAGTTTGGGGGTATACCAAGACAGACAAAGGACTTTCCCCGACATGCGTAGTAAAGTCAACACCCCATTGGTAAGTAGCCTATCCCTGTCAATTTTAATTCCATTGTATGTTGATACATTTAGTGCTGGACTGTAAAACGTGACTATCTGACTTGTACTATGTGCTTCTAGTGTGTTCTCTTCTTAATGACATAGCAAGCAATATTATGTAGGTACATGGTTGTTTATCCGCTTAGCATATTACACAACTGAATTTGATTGATGTTATAATTGAATTAAATTGCGTCATCTTATTATGCACTGGTATTGGATTTTACAGCTTTTAGGACTTTAATTTTATAATTTATTTTACTGCTTTGTTATCTATTTTATTTTCCAGTTTTAGAGTTATCCCTTGGAAGGATTTTGAAGAAGTGTTGGGATTCCAAAAGGGTTTAAGTTTTGTTGTGGAAACTTGCTGTTAGAATGTTAGAATGTTGTGTCTAAACTGAACATTATCTCCAAGTTGGTCTGTGCTTTGCAAGGAAAAGGAGGAAAGTCAGGAACAAGTTCTCTCTCAAGATCAGTCAATTAGAAAATCTTGGGGACATGGCAAGGTTAAAGACTATTTTTTTTTTTTCTTTTGGAAAGATACTTGGTTGGGAGAGCCCATGTTGTTAGATGGATGAAGGAGAAGCTCTATGAGAACAGTCCGACTAAGAGTATGAGGAAGTTTAACTAGTTTATTTTGACGTTGATTTGATTGACGCATGAACCATTGGATTTTTTAGGGTGTTTAAGGGGTTTAGCTCCTTTTAGATTTGGAAATGTTTGGTTAGATGCTTCTTCATTTTTGGGAAATATTAGATGGTAGAATCGAAGTCCCTAACGGGTGGGCTGGTTATAGGATCATGGAAAAACTTAAAAAGGGTTGAAGCATCATAATATTCCTTGGAACAAGGAGGCTTTTGGGAACGTAGTTGATAAAAGAATGTTCCCACTTATAGCAAAATGACGAACCAAGACAGAGGGAGGAGCATGGTTCATGTCATGACACCCATCAAAAGGCTGAAAGAATTTCTTTTCATTTAAGTTGTTGGAAGTGACCCTCATTGAACAACATACATGATATCAAAAAAAGTAAGCTCAGTTGGCATAAAGAAGGGGATGAAGACACTTCCTTTTTCACTAATGGACTATAATGATTAAGAATCAGAATTTCATTTCTATGATTGAAAGTGGAGTGAGAGATAGCAGAAGTTATTAGGTTCTTTTATAAGCTGTACTCCAAATATGAGGACCTTAGGCTTACTCTTGAAGGGATTTATTAGGATCTTTAGATTCTCTGGGTAGGGTGTTGTTGAAAAGGCCTTTCTAAGAAGAAGAAATTCTTTTTGCTATTCATGAAATAGGTAGCCTCAAATCCTTTGGACCTGATGATGACATGAGAATTTTGTAAAAATATTGGAACATCCTGAAATTTGATTTAGTAAGGGTGTTCCAGGAGTTCTCTGATAACAACATTATCACAGGAAAACAAACGAGACAAACATTTGTTTAATCCCAAAGAAGAAGGTTTTCAAAGTTAGTGATCTTCGCTCAATTAGTTTGGTTTCTTTCCTTTACAAAATTATTGCCAAGTCCTTCTTGAGTGGTTGAAGAAGGTTCTCTCTTTCACCATAAATGACGGTCAAGAAAGAAAAAGGGGCTTTGTTTTCAAACAAGACCTTGAAAAGGCTTAAGATAAGGTTGATTGGACTTCGTTGATTCAATTATGGACTTGAAAGGCTTTGGTTGTTCGTGGATGAGAACATAGACGGTCTGTTTCCACGTCGAACTGCTTAGTCATGATTAATGGCAAGCCTATGGCTGGAAGAGGCTTGCGGCAAGGAAACCCTTTATTTCCCTTTTCCTTTGCCATTATTGAGGATGCATTCAGCCAAATGCTTCATTATTGTCAAGAGCACAAAATCTTAAAAGGTTTCCGGTTAGGGGAGACTTTGGCAGGTGTCACACCTCCAAAACGCTGATGACACCATTTTTTTTGTCCAAATGAGAAGGAGATTTTTAGGAGTTGACCGCTGATTTTGCGGATCTTCTTAAGGAGCGTGTTCGGCTCTAAATTATCAAAGACTTCATTGGTTGGCATAAATGTGTATGTGGAGGAGGTTGGGGTTATGGCTTCTTTTGGTTGTCATACTTTGCCCATCAATTACTTGGGATATCCTCTTGGTGAAAACCATCACAAATATACTTTTGGGGTCCTCATTGAAAAAAGTGAAAGCTAAGTTGGAGGGAGGAGCCTTCTTCTTTCAAAAGGGTTGAGGGTCACCCTTGTTCATTACTTAACAACTTGCCTATCCACCATTTTTCTCGCCTTAGGGCTCCAAAGAATTTGACTTAAGTCCATGGAAAAGATTATTAGAGATTTCATTTGGAATCGCGAGGTGTACAAGCCAGGTTGCAACTTAGTGAATGGGAGTGGCAGCTTTGCCTATGTCGCTTGGTGGGCTTGAATAAGACTTTTAAGATGGTGAGAAGTCCAGTTGTTGCAGCTTTGCGTGATAGATTAAAGAGAAGATAAGTTTACTGAGAAACAAATAATTTGCGGCAGATGTCATCTAACTGACAAAACGTTAGAGTTTATTTTCTGCTGCAAACAATCAAGTTGACATTTGCATTGTCCTTCCTTTTTTTTTCTCAACTCTGGGGCTAATATATTTTTTTGGGCTTTTGTTTATGTATGGTTTCTATTTTTGTTCTTCCATTCATCTTCGATTAGGGTTGTACTTCTCATGTTAGTATTCTATATTTTCATTTTCTGTGTTATAGAATAATTCTCACTTATTTGTGCTTTGAATTTTTGCAAAGATTAAGTATTGACCTTGTCCTTTTTGCAGATATTTCGAATTTTGATGGGGATAAATATTCGTGTTCTCTTAGTACTTCTTCTGTTCGCATTTGGATTAATATTCTACGTTGGAGCAAGAACTTCCCCTATTATTGTGTTTGTCTTCTCGGTTTGCATTGTCAGCTTCTGCTTTTCAATATATCTCACCAAATGGGTGCTCTCGAAAGATGAAGGGCCACCGGAGATGGCTCAGGTACATCTTAGGACTTGTATTTTATAAACTTCTTGGAGGTTTCTGTGAACTTTTTGACGTGCTTTATATATATATATATTTATTTATTTATTTATCATATTTGTCATCGTCATCTTCATCATCATTATTATTGCATACAAATGCATTTTGCTTCAATAATTAGCATGTAGTGTGATATTAATGGATCAGACTTAGCTTGATTTAGTGACTGAGTTGGTCAGTCTACTGTAGTGCTTTATTGATGTCTGGTAAAGTTTTTACTACGGCACCAAGAAATTGACCATTCTTTTATGACTAATGTATTTTGTAACTAAGAAGTTACAATTCAAACCAATTTGTCAATCTTCTTGGTAGCTTTTTTGGCTATTGGGGATTAGATACCGTGCTTCTACCCTCATAGTAATTTTTATCCTATTAACAATAATAAAAAAAAGAAAGAAGGAAAGAAAGAAAGCAAGAAAGAAATATGACAATAGAATCAGTCTTGAGAAGGGTCACTGTTGGGGACTCTTCTCTTGAATTGTTACTTTTGGGGTCTTTGATCAACTCCTCGAAAAGTTCATTTTGGAATTTGATTGGAAATATTATTCAGTGCTAAGCATATGATCTCTAATAGTATCATGGAAGCAATTATGAATTCTCTGTTGATTAGGGGTTACTAAAAAGGAGAAATACAAATGGTTGGTGTACTCTGATATCCTATTTACCTTAAAGTTTTTCTCAAGGGATTTATGGGTCTTGTATTCATTTATCTATTCTACATGGTGGCTGTCACTTTTTCTTGTTGTCTGTGATGATGTTTTGTTGCGGACATCCCATTTATCCAGAAAACAATGTGGTCCATGTTACTATGTACCTTCCATTCTATGGAATTTGTCTCCTAGTTAAACCATTGTTCTTGACTTTTCTTTGTTTCTGTCTCTTTCGCTGTTTTTAGATTTCAGAAGCAATACGTGATGGGGCAGAAGGTTTCTTTAGGACGCAGTATAGTACCATCTCTAAAATGGCTATGTTACTTGCAGTAGTGATTCTTTGCATATACTTGTTTCGTAGTACTACTCCTCAACAAGAATCTTCTGGAATAGGGAGGTGGGAAATCTTATACAACTAAATGTAGTCTTAAGCTTTCCTCGTGATCTTTTCTCCTGTCTTCGTTTTTTTTTTTGGTCAAATATTTTTATTGAACCAAATATTGCAGGTCAACAACTGCCTATATTACTGTTGCAGCATTTCTGTTAGGAGCCTTGTGCTCAGGTATTGCAGGGTATGTTGGAATGTGGGTTTCAGTTCGTGCGAATGTCAGGGTCTCTAGTGCTGCCAGACGGTCTGCAAGGGAGGCATTGCAGGTTGCCTTTTCTTCCAGTTAACTATCTGAGATAGTTTTTTGTCCATACCTTACTTGGGAATGTTCTGCAGATTGCTGTTCGGGCTGGTGGTTTTTCTGCCATAGTTGTTGTTGGCATGGCTGTTATTGGTATAGCCATCCTGTATGCTTCCTTTCATGTTTGGTTGGATGTGGGTTCGCCAGGTTCAACCAAGGTTACCGACTGTAAGTGACTCCTTCCTTTGCATTTTTTTTATTGGAGAACCTAGTACATAATGTTTACACTCCCTTGACTTAGACCTCCCGGAACAGACATCTAAGAAGCATGGACACTCTAGTTTGTGACATGTGTTAGACATTTGGACTCCCTGATACTCATTGAACATATATTGGACCTTTGTCAGCGAAATAGATGTGTTAGACACACTATGTATAAAGTCAATATACTAATCACCTGACTTTGAATAAATTTTCAGAACGAAATATATCAAATTCATTTTTTAAGCATATAAATGAATAAAAAATGGCTTTGATTTTCTTCTAAAAAATATTTTTTAATAAATGTGTCCTTTTTGTGTCCTGGATTTTAAAAAAATTATGAGTCACCATATCCATGTCTTATCGTATTTGTGCCTTGTTTCCATAATCTGTGCTTCTTAGATGGACATATAAAAAATCTACCATTTCCTTGCTTGGAGTTAGTTGATGCTTGTAATTTGTTAACCTCAGTTTCGCCGTTCATCATTCCTGGTTGTGATCAAAGTGGACTGTATTTGAAGTATGATAGGATGTCTAGCTTACAGTGCATCTAACTTTAGTTAGACTATAAATATATACTGGCATCAGAACGCTGACATTCAAAACCATGTGTGCCAATTTTTTTTTTTTTTTTTTTATCTGATGTACTTATCGGAGTATTATAGTAAGACACTTAATATGATGCAGAAGAAGCCTTCTGACCTTACTATTGAGTTGGTGCACTTTATTTTAAAAAAATAGAAGAGAATTGGGAAAACCTATCGTTCTTTGCAATCCATTATGTGATAGATAGAGGGGGCTCAATGTTTCTTGAAAGTTGGGCAGCTTGGAAAAGAACTATATACTTTAAATGCCACATGGAAATGGTTAGGGTGGAATATGGAGAGCTGTTGGGATGAATACAGTTAAAACTTTTTTATGGGATGTGGTTAGAAAGAAATGAGAGAATATAAAATGCTCTGAGGATAGATAGATATTAGTACGAGGCTTTTCCTGGCCAAATTTCTATAGTAATCTTGGTGTCTACTTCCTAAAATCTTCCGTAATTACACATCAGTTGGAAATTAATGCTAGATGAGGTGGTTTCCTATAGACCCCTTAGAGGCATTCAGTGCTGGGTAGTTTGTCTTATAACTCTTCACCAACCAATGAAATGTGCATCTTTTTCCTACAAAATCATGTTGCCTTTTTTAGGTAGCTATTTTATTAGTTTCTTCATTCTGGTGTATGCAATGTATCTTGCAGTGCCTCTTCTCCTTGTGGGTTATGGTTTTGGGGCTTCTTTCGTTGCCCTATTTGCTCAGTTGGGTGGTGGTATCTATACTAAAGCTGCTGATGTTGGAGCAGACCTTGTTGGAAAGGTTGAGCAGGGGATACCAGAAGATGATCCTAGAAATCCTGCTGTTATTGCAGATCTGGTGATTGCTCCTCTCTTCTTGCTTTCCTGATTTAAGAGACTGATTATTTAAGAGCTCCGATTATGTATTATATCCTAGTATTGCTATTTTTAGTATATTGATTGGAATGAAATCTCATTTGTTGCCTTCTTGATTAAAAAGAATGTTTATCAGGCATCTGCAGACTTGTATCGGTGGCCTATCTGCTCATTTAAGCTTTTCTAATTGCAAGTTGCATCTTGATGGATTCTTGCTTATCGTGTTCTTATAGATTCTTTTTATTCTTCTTTTTAGATGACTTATAATTTGGTACGATAGTTAGATACATAAAATTGACCAACTAAGGATCTAGCTTTGTTGCACTTGTGGGTGGAAACTGGTTAAGGACTTAAGGGTTAAACATGATGTGAAAACGGATATTAGAAAGATATGTGCATATGGACACTTTTTCTTATTTGGATAATAAAATATTATCAACTCAAACAAAAATTATTACTACTGAACCGTCTTTGTTTGAAGTATCTTCCATCTACGTGGAAATCCTTTATACACTTTGTGAAACTTGCTTAAGAGATTTTTATAAATATTGGATCTCCCCATTGTTTTTATGTGCCGTTTTGAAATGGCCCTCCAATTTGCGTTGTGCTTTGTTACTAAGCTTTCCCAGATTAAATGCCCTGATACCAAATTGTAAGACATCTCCTTGCAATGAAAATTTCAAGACAAACACTCATGAGAACCATAAAATTGATTGTAGTTTTGTAAAAAAAAAAAAAAAAAAAAAAAAAAAAAAAAAAAAAAAAAAAAAAAAAAAAAAAAAAAAAAAAAA
>NW_019272029.1:4170495-4209655 GCF_002738345.1 Cucurbita maxima | reverse complement strand
AAAAAAAAAAAAAAAAAAAAAAAAAAAAAAAAAAAAAAAAAAAAAAAAAAGAAAAAAAAAAAGAGAGAGAGATATTTAGAGAATGCTCTTTCCTCCCGTCTCTCCAAAAAAACCCCAGTTGCCGGGCACCTCCAACGGGCAACCTCTCACGCTAATTCTCCTCCCCTTATGCCTAAAATCTTCTCCAAATCTTTCATGAGGAACTGCCAAGCTCTTTGCATTTTTATAGGGAATTTGGATGGAGAGGAATAATAAAATATTCTCCTAACACCTCTATATGGGTGTGGTCACCAGGCCTTTCCATAATTGTAGTTTTGTCTTGTTTTTTGGTTTAAAGTCCTTTTCTTTTGTTATGGTCAAATTTTCATTTTTGTTGAGCCTTGTTTTGTGTGCCCTTGTCTATTCTTTCATTTCTCTCAATGAAGCACGGTTTCTTACAAAGAGAAAATGTCTCTTTGTATCTAAATTTCTTTGGTTGTCTTTTAATTTTTTAATTTAAATATGTTGCTTAAAGTTTTTGTACCTTTACCCTCTATTGTTTGGAGTTTTCTATCTTGTCATGCTTTTCTTATTCATTTTAATATTGCCTTCTGATTTGTTGACTAAAGTGTTTTTGGTTAATCTCCAGGTTGGGGACAATGTGGGTGATTGTGCCGCCCGAGGTGCAGATCTTTTTGAAAGCATTGCTGCTGAAATCATTAGTGCCATGATACTTGGGGGAACAATGGCTCAACGCTGTAAAATTGAAGGTCTTTTAATATATAACTGTTTTTAAGGAATTTTCTAGGCAGTGCTTATGAAGATCAGCCTCCTTAGAATGATTGAAGACCCAGTGTGACTGTATTCTTGATGCATTCTTGATGTTCATGCAGATCCATCTGGTTTCATTTTATTTCCGCTGGTAGTACACTCCTTTGATCTGGTGATTTCATCAATTGGAATTCTCTCTATCCGGAGGGGTACTCGTGAATCTGGTGTGAAGAGTCCGGTAGAGGATCCAATGACTATTCTGCAGAGAGGATATTCTGTCACTATTGTTTTGGCTGTTATAACATTTGGCGTGGTAATGTACATATTGTGCTATTATCTTTAGGATCACTCTGAAGTCATGCAATTGCATTCATGTTCTAAAATTGTTTTTAGAATCTATGCCTTGATTTTAAGCATCAACCATGTAGTACTTATTTCTCGGCAAGTTATTGGTGTTCTAATTCTGCCAGCAATTTTGAACAATTTTCAGTCTACTCGGTGGTTGCTTCATACTGAACAAGCACCTTCTGCATGGTTCAACTTTGCCTTGTGTGGATTGGTTGGTATTATAACGGCTTACATTTTTGTTTGGATCACCAAATACTACACTGACTACAAGCATGAGCCTGTGCGTTCATTAGCACTTTCTAGCTCCACAGGCCATGGGACAAACATAATTGCTGGAGTCAGCTTGGGCCTGGAATCAACAGCACTTCCCGTTCTTGTTATTAGTGTTTCTATTGTTTCAGCTTTCTGGTTGGGTCGCACATCAGGACTTGTGGACGAAGATGGAAATCCAACAGGTGGGCTATTTGGTACTGCTGTAGCAACAATGGGAATGCTCAGCACTGCTGCCTATGTTCTCACAATGGATATGTTTGGGCCAATAGCTGATAATGCTGGTGGAATTGTTGAAATGAGTCAGCAGGTAATGTAGGGCTGAAAGACAATAAATGTGTAAACTGCAAGTTAAATAGTTCAAATGTTTCTTTCTGTTGGTATTGTTTTAATTCACGTCTGTTGCAGCCAGAAAGCGTTCGGGAGATTACTGATCTTCTTGATGCAGTAGGTAATACAACTAAAGCTACCACAAAAGGTTTTGCCATTGGCTCTGCAGCCCTTGCATCCTTCCTACTTTTTAGTGCTTATATGGATGAGGTAGCTACATTTGCTCATGAACCTTTTAACCAGGTGAGGCATCCAGGCGAGGGTACTTAGTCCTTCTCTACTGGTTCCTTAATGTTAATGAGCTCTCTTTAAATGGATTCAGGTAGATATTGCAATTCCAGAAGTTTTCGTTGGTGGTTTGTTGGGTTCCATGCTTATTTATCTCTTTAGTGCTTGGGCCTGCTCTGCTGTTGGCCGAACAGCCCAAGAGGTTGTAAAGGAAGTTAGAAAACAGTTCCTTGAGAGGCCTGGTATAATGGTGAGTGAAAGGCTTTAATAATTGTATTTTCTTCATAGTATCAGTTTAGCATCTTAATCTGATATGTTATCTTCAGGACTATACGGAGAAACCAGAATATGGACGTTGCGTTGCTATTGTAGCATCAGCATCTCTAAGGGAGATGATTAAACCTGGTGCTTTGGCTATCATTTCTCCCATGGCAGTTGGTGGGTATTTTATTCATATTTTATGCGAAATCCTTTGATTTGTGTTGGAGTTAATGTAGTATCTAACTTTTAAAAATTTTACTTGATTGGGAAGGGGAACTACGATATAACTTCTTATGTTTTGTATTTATCTGAATCCTATAAAATGACCAACAAATCTTCAAATAATTGCTGCTGGCTAGTACAACCAATAATTGAAGCCGTGGTTTTTGTCGTTCTTTTGAATATATCCTTATGGTTTTGATTAGGATGAATGTTGAAAACCCTTTTGTTGAGCTTCATTGATGCTGTCTATAGAACTTTGTTACCTTATCTGCATTTTGTATTGAACATAACTTGGACATTCAAGGGGTACCATTTGGCACTCTCTGCATCTCTTCCTCTACTTGTCTTGGTTATGTCTTGGAATATGGTTCAAGAAGTTGTTCTCGTATCAATTGCAGGCTTCCTGTTCAGAATATTGGGACACTACACCGGGCAACCGCTTCTAGGGGCCAAGGTCGTTGCTGCGATGCTGATGTTTGCAACAGTTTCCGGTATTCTCATGGCCCTTTTTCTTAACACAGCAGGGGGTGCCTGGGACAACGCCAAGAAGTATATAGAGACTGGGGTTCTTGGAGGCAAAGGTAGCGATAGTCATAAAGCAGCCGTAACCGGGGACACGTAAGTTCTATGTTTATGGAGTTGTAATATATATGATGTTGAGTTAATGAAGATGGTAAAGTTGGTTTCTTTTATTTTCAGCGTTGGTGACCCATTCAAGGACACAGCTGGGCCTTCCCTTCACGTTCTGATAAAAATGCTCGCAACCATAACGCTGGTGATGGCCCCGATCTTTCTGTAAAGATTGATTGTGCTTATGTTTTGTTGGATTGGACTCTTCTTCTACAATACATATCCTCAAAATACCCTTTTAGGGCGCTTCCCCTCGTCGCTTCTTGTCTTGTAGTCAACTTCATTTTTGTTTCCATTCTACTACCCAAATAAAACTTATTAGTTTTCTTTTCTGTTTGTGTTGTCCTGCTATTTTCTTTTTAGTATTTTCACATTACTAGTTTTTCAAATAAAAGTTACACATGGACATCCCGATCGTAACTCTACTCTTTTTTACTGTTGGCCAATATTCACTTTAGAATCGACTCGACCATTCATAATTTGTTAATACATTTTTATGTTACTCGAATTGGACCCATGTCAAGGTATCGTAATTCAGCCGATCCTTAAAGGCCGACGAAATCTAGGACGCATATGACATTTTAAGTCTCCCTCCATCTATCAAAGGGATGGAAGGTCTGAGGCCTTTGGTGTTTCCTCCGGTCAAGAATTGGGGCCTCATAATCACTAGCCAATATGCATTTTCCTCATGTCTTTCTTTGTTCATAGTTCGATATTCTGGTGTCCTAGGCAGAGAGGAACTACACCAATCCATCCCGAACTTGGTGGTTATTGAAATAACGAGTTTTTGCCAATTTGAGCGTAGTTGCATTGCTCGAAACAATTTGTAAAAGGGTAAGTCCATATATTCATTGATTAATTGGATTGGAGTGATATACAAACTAAAGAAGTGAGCTAGGAATCAGGATAACATGATTTCATTATCAGGAGCAAAATGGTGGTGGTTTGGTTGGACAGAGTTGAGGATATCTTGAAAGACAGAGACATGGCATGGGATCTGAAGAACACCCTGTTGGTGAAACCCAAATTCTTCTTCAGCTTCCCGCAGCAATATCCTAAATGCTTGGTGGGTGAGGTAATGTGTGGGGATTACAAATCTCTTAAGCTCTTCTCCCACGCACACTGCCAGATACCCTTTTGGAACATCCTCCGTAACAAAAACTCCGCTTGTCTTCAACAACTTATCACTGCCGCCGCCGCCGCTCTTCTCCCCATTTGCTAACCTCTTCCACTTCTTCAGGATTTGTTGAAGCCTCACAATGTCTCTGATTTTGTTCGACTTCTTTCCACAATCCATTGGCTCCTCATTGTTTCCTACCATTATTTTCTCCACCCAATTTATAGGTTCCTTTGAATGATTATAATTTGTCTGCTAGATCTTGCTTTCATGATTTCCCATGTGAGAAATTAAAATATTTCAACCTCTGATCAATCACCAATCCAAATCAAATCATGTTCTTCTCAGATCTCATGTGTGAATATATATATAAAAGGAAACCAAGACGCTACTAACAAGGAAATGGAACGTGGATCACCAAAAAAAAACAATCACATCATGGAATCCACATTAAATTCTATGGTCAAAACAAGGTGCCTAATTGAACCCATATTTGCATACTACCCATGTTTCATGCTATGAGCCACTAGCTTAATAGTTAATGGGAGTAACCAACCATACCACGTGTCACAGTCAAGGCGGGTTGTCCATAGCCGCATCCCCATGACACGCCAAAATCCTTGCCTTTGTACTTTTATTAGGAGTACGACGTTTCGGCAAAATCATGTCTATGTCTGTTAGATATGAAATGCGTGCTAAAGGGGGATACGACTAGTTGTCAAATTCTCCCTATCCGAAAAGTTATATACTGCTTGAGCTATTATTGCATTTTGCTTGTAGACTATATAACACCATTTTCAATCTCTCTCAACCTTGCTTTCTAACTCACTTTCAAAATCTTTCAAAATCTCTCTATCCCTTTTTTCTAAAACTTTCTTTTCAAATCAGGGTTAGAGGCTTGAGCATATATTGTCCGGCGATAGGCGACGCAATACGAAGTTGGCTTGACTTACTCAGTGCTAAGAGTGAATGTCGCACAATTGCCAAATCCGCTGCAAAAAAAAAGGCGATTGTGACACCACCCTCCTTGTAAGTGGATGGATCCATTGGCCCTCCAACATTTTGATTTCATAATGAACTTTACATTCATAATATCTAGAAACTGGTAATTCAGTGGTGCATCTAAACCAGGGTAATTCAGGGTAGCCACTGGTCAGGACGCCAGCTAAATTTTGAAGGCTACATGTGACAACTTGTAGTTATAGGAGTATCATATAGATTCTGACAGATTTCCATAAGTTTTGGCTCAATTGGAACCATGAATATCCTCCACAATGTAAGCTACCTGCTATGACAACCATGTCCACCAAGATAGGAATCAGTTCAGGACAGTAACAAAAATACAAGAATAACAGGAAAACATTAGAGGTCACAGGTTCAATACATTAGAGCTTCACAATCCATAGAGACAGGTCATAGATTCTGGCTAGCAGTGCTGCTGTGATGCATCCATCCTCTAACATCCACATTTTAAAGGTGAGCGCAGTATTTTACAACCCCCTATCCACGTTAAGCACAAACCTCCTAAAGTCTACAAATTATAGTCAAAACCATAAAGGGTAGCACAAAAATGCAAACAATAGGTGATCTACTAAGATAGCCTTGGTAATTTTCCTGCTAAACTCTTTTTGGCACGTCTGTCTGAGAGTGTTAGATTATGGAGCATAATGTTTACTTATACTCGGTCGATGGTTATATACAACTATTCTTAATAAAGTTATATATTTAAGAAACTGAACCATATAATTTTTTCCTAGATTAAAGATGTACTTTTAACATCCTCTATATTCTCTATAAATGTACCTACCATAAACCATCAATGTAAACCTATAATCGATATTTCTCCTTACATTTTCTTTCTCGTGTTCTTCCTCTAAATCGAGTATATGAGATGTGATCCTAACAGTTGGTATCAGAGCTAGGAGATATTCACTGTGGCTTGTGAAGATGGAAAGCTCAAACATTGAAATGGAGAAGTGAGATGGATCCGATTGCAGTTTCTAGACGATGCAAATTGAAACTTATTTGAACAAAGAAAATCTTTATGAACCCTTGTTTGGGGTGAAACTGGATTCCATGAACACAAAACACAGAACAGTGAAAGTTCAAGGATCGATAGGCTCTAGGGTTAATTCGGTTAACGTTATCTAGAAACGTGACATTCAACATCGTCAAAGAGAAGATAACATCAAATCTATTGGAACGTGCTTCTTACTAAAAAGATGGGTTAAATTCATCCCATTTTATCATTCCTCCTATAGGATTGACAAATTTCAACCGAACAATTTCTACTTCTTTTATAAGAAATGAACTATATTTCAAAAACAAAAGACACCACTCGAACCTACGCAGTGGGTCAGCAGAAAATTTTCATTTTGAGTAAAGATCAAAATATTGACAAAATTCTATAGGTGCAATAATATCATCTCCAACCAGCAGCTCTCCATAATTAAACCTGAAATGTATAAACATCAGCCTTTTCGTCCCTTTGGTGGTTTCATGTTACCACGAACATTTGGAAGTGAACTAGGCTTTTTATCTGAGATAACTTTCATAGACTTTTCAGATTTCTTTGAAGGAATCAATGATGAAAAAAGGATAGCATCAACAGCTTCACGCTGTTTTTTCCTTTTCACTATCAATTCTTTTCCACTGTCAGATCGACTTCGTGCATTACTGTCATTATGTTCCTCATTGGAGCTTCCTTCAACCATGAGAGCTGAAGCTTCCATATTACTATCAATGGTATCATGCCGAGGTGCCCCTTTCAATCTTTTTGAGGACTGTGATATCTGCTGATGATTATCAACGGTAACTCGTTCGGAATGATCTAAATTACTCAACTTTTCACGGTCAACTTTCCTCTTACCACGACTAATATTGATATCTTTCCCTTCCCTTTCGAAGGTTTCTTTCCCACTTCGTTTTGCATGGCGCCTTGCATTAACATTGTCAGTCTTCAGATTTCTTGAACCATTAGCCATAGCCTCTGGATAAGAATTTCTAGGAGTAGCAGTTTTGAATGTTGAATCATATGGCATTTTTACTGATAGAACCAAATTTCTCTCTTTGGCATCCTTCATAAGAGCTCCCCAGTCAGGGTTTACTTGCAAAGTCCTTGAATTTCCTAATACCCAAAGAGAGAGCTTCGCTCGTGTTAGAGCAACATTCATACGTCTAGCATCAGCAACAAACCCGATACCACTCGAGTTTTTCCCAGAAGTAGAATTTGGATCTGCTGCCCTTACAGTGGACAGTATCAGTATATCAACTTCACGACCTTGGAAACCATCCACGGTATTAAATTCCATGTCAACTATCAAAGAAGCTCCCAATGAATGTGCGAAACGGGACCGCAGAAGTGAAAGCTGACACTTATAGGGAGTTATGATGCCTATTTTTACTCTGCTGAACTCAGTTGGATGGCTGTGATGCATCAGAAATCAAAATTTAAAACAGTAAGCAATAGGCTCTCTCCAAGTATACATAAACAAATTTGAAATAAGCTAAAGAATCATCTACTACCTCCCTTTGAAAAACTTCACTAGCTCAACTGCAGCATCAGCCTCGTGTTCGTTATAGAGTGAAAATGCACCACCACTTTTACTTCGAAGCTCCTTACCGTCCACGATGTCGTAGAAAATATATGGTCCCAAACCTTTTGTCTCGTGAAATGGTGCCATTTTTTCGGACATCCTATCTCCATTAAGCAATTTTCCATCATAAAAATGCTGAGAAGGAAAATGACAGATCGCCGGATGCATCCTATACTGAGAATGATATGGGCATTGTCAGTTAAATGCCTCCAATACCATCTATTTTGAAGCCAAAAAATTGAAGAAAAAAACAACGCATCCTCTATTTATGTAAGTATGGCATCAGTAGTCCAAAAGAAAGCCCAAGCAAAATATAATCGAAGGGTTTTCTTCTCCTTAGTGGGGTCATCCTTTTACAGAGGCAACAAAATCCTGAGTAAATCCTTTTATCCTTTTATAGATTGTAGTCCAAATACACTAGCTGGAGATCATTTTTGTAATCCACCAAGGGTGGTTGGAGTTTTTTTTTTCTTTTTCCTCCCCTTCTGTCCTTTTCATTCATCAATGAAACTAAAGCATTTTCCTCATGAAAAAATGATATGGAGGTCATTTTTTTCTTCATTCAATGAAAGAAGTACTATTATTTTATTGATATAATGAACTAATACGAAAAGAAGGGGGAAAAAGACTATCAATCCGTTTAAGTTTGATATATGGAGGCATATGAAAAGATGGAAGACAACCGTGCAATTTAACTTACCTGTCTTGTCAGCATGACAACTGGATGCCCAGCCCTTTGTAATCGCTCGAACATACTGCATTCATACAAGAACTTACTTGCAACGTTAGAAAGAACAGTTGCAGGCAGCTGCTTCGGATCTCCAACCTTCGATGATAAATTGATGACTCAATATAGATGCTCAACAATGAATGGGAAAGTTGCAAAGGCAATAAGTTAAATACTCCTTACCATTATGCATCTGACCGCACTTGATTTTAAAAGCTGAAGAGGTATTAACGTAGCAGGTTCCAAAGCCTAAAGCAAGAAGGAATGTTAAAAAAAGAAGAGGAAAATGACCAGGCTTAACCAGTCCGCTTAAAACTAAATTCTAGATTGTACTAAAAATGAAAAGAAAAAAGAAACTAACTTCTAGACAAACAAACTTACTTGAGCAGCTTCATCAATCACAACAGCATCAAATAGAGTATTTTCTGATGGACTTCCGAACTTGCAACTTAATATCGGTTCAGCACACACTGCATAAAGATCTCCACCACAGCCACTTAAAGTACTTACCACTATTTCAGCTTCCCTTAGTATTGACTTTCGTAATTTGTGCTTTAGGGCTTTGACTTCTTCGTAATTTTTCTTCTCAAATGCTTGTGCTATACTAATATCTTTATATATTTGCTTCTTTTGTTCATATAGTTTTCGAAGCATTGATTCTATTTCCTTTAAAGACATCTTTTCATCATCCCCCTTCGAGTTGTCCGCAGAACTTTTGAGATCAGGATTTTCATCCCTCAGGTTAGCACTTTCGACTTCATAATATCTAATACGATCTACCAACTTCTCTAGATTACTACGAAGTTCCATAGATGAGTTCGTCCCTAAATCATTTTTCACATCATTAGAACTCATTCTCTCTTCAGCCAACTGCTGATCAACAAGAGTGTCAATAAAGAATGGCAGTGAATTTGGATGAACCGTCTTAGCATTTCCAACTCTGACAAGGTATGGCTTGTACATCTTACCATCAGTGCCATAAAGACCTAGATTGGAAATTCTGGATACCAATTCATCAACCGCTGCATTGGATTGAGCACAAATAAGAACCCTTCTTTTCATGGTACAATCTATTGATTTTAAATTCCTTTGGTTGTCCTCATTCAACTGTCTAGCCAATGCTGCATTTTGCCATGCCCTTGCAATTGCAACAGTCTGGCTAACCTGTGGCCTTGAATCGGCTTGCAGGACATTGTCTTGTTTCAAATTTCTATTAAGAGAAGGTGCAGCATGTTTAGTTCTTGGTGAAGCAGAAGCGAGCAAGGCACTAACAATAGCCAATATAGTTCTCGTCTTTCCAGTACCTGTTAACAGAAAACAAAGAACAATTAGAGAATATCATACCTGCTCAACGTCAGATCCTGAATATCACATACCTGGTGGACCCTGAACGAGTGATAATGGCATGTCATTATTCATATTTCTTGATCCAATGGAAATATCAATTGCTTGGAGTTGACTGACATTAAAGGATGATTTCAATATCTGTTGCAATGGTCGGGTCAGTTTACTTAGATCAACTACTTTGGATTCATCATGAGGAATAGACGTAGTTTCAGGCTTTAATATCGTTGGAACAACGGGAATATCCTTGATCGATGAAAGTGCCTGAAATTCTCGTAATTGAGGTGTAATGCTCATAATCCGACTTGCATGCCATTTACTACGTTCAATTAGGTTCTTTCTAGCTTGATGTAGTCGAGAAGAGCCATTCAATAAATAGAACCTAATTATGAGCAAATTCATTTTCCTTTTATTATCTCTCTCGCGCCTATCCACCTGAAAAGCAAACAGGTACATTTAGAATCCTTGTTTAAAAGGAAGGGGAGGAGGAAGATCAACAAAATGATGCAGATACTCCAACAATGATTGCAGAGTTCAATTCCTCTATAATCTATCAAGAACCATTCAAGCAGTTATCCTAACTAGTCTCCCTTTCCAGCTTCTAGACAGCAATTAGAATGCATGCAAAATATTTTAGACACCAAAGTAGATTAAACCACAAAAAAACAGACAAGCAGAACTGAGTGGCACAAAGGCCCAGCCCCCTGCCCAGAGCTGAGTTCAAAACCTCTCAAGCACACACTCTAACGCCCCATACCCAAGAAACAACCTTTTGCAATACAAACATAACAACCTTTTACAATGAGGTAAGAATCCTAAACCGAGGACAAACCATACAGGACAATGGGTAAAGAAACTAAAAGAACACCCAATATTATTATTCTTCTTCTTACCACAAGAAACACTAAGATGCTACAAGAAACACTAAGAAGCTACATCACATAATATTATTATTCTCTCCAATTTAATAAATAAAAAAAATTCCAGAGTGCCGTAGAATACCTTTCCAACCATATGTGCACCCTGTGGAGATTTTTGCGGAAGCTCTTTAGAAAGCAAGAGGAGGTCATTTTCAGCAAAGCTTTTAGAAGCCACTGAATTGTTGTCATCATAGGCAAAACGAACAAGATGAAATTCATCAACTCTCTCAACCGATAGTGCAGAAATGCTGCCCAAATACATCTCATCCCAAGAAGACCTCTCTAAAAATGAATTGCGTAACTGAGCTTTAAACTCCTCCAAAATCAACGGCCGAAAAATTTCCACATACTGTTCTGATGATTGAAAACAAACAGGAACCTCTTTTAAGTGTTTAACAGTCTGATTCTTATCTTCACTTACAGATGTCAAACCAATCATGGAAAAGTAATCTAATTCCAATATAGATTTATACCAGTCGTCAAGCCTTGGTGGTTTAAATCTTTTTGCACCTACCATATGCCTACGTAAATTGACAGCTCTGTTCTCAAAAGGTGTTTTAAGTTGGATGACTCGTCGCTTGGGAACAGTGGTGATTGGTTTTGAAATAATCGTTTTCTGGTTTCTGACGGAATTGAGTTCAATTTCCAGTGGATCATCGGCAGCATCAGACACTACTTGTTTCAAAAGAGCATAACCTGCTACAGAAACTGCGGTTTCACAAGATTGACTTTTGCTTTTGGAGCCAGTTGCTTTATTGGGTAAGACCTTCAAATCAATTCTGTCATTTAGAGTAACATGTTCTTTTGGAATGCATTCAGAATCCGTTTTTCTAGGTTTGATATCAACTTCCTTAGATCTCAAAACAGATGACGTTGTTGGTTGGGCTCTTGAATCACCAGACGCCTGCTCTTTGAGTGCAAGCGTAGAGCTACTTTTATCATTTATTTCTTGGTCTCTATCTACTACATATTTTGATGGCTCAGTAACCAACATCTTTTTTTCCTCAAAATCATCTCGTGTATCTTGTTCATCAATGGGAGCTAATTTACCAACCAATTGACCTACGTCAGATTCAGATAAGGAGGCCCTAGGCGGTGAAATATATTCTTTTGTTTCATCATCTGAAAGAACAATCAATTCACTAATATTTTCCTTCTTCACCTCTGACCTCTTGGCCAACATCGGCACATCTACATCCTCTACACCAAAAGACTCTGACTTTGAGATGGAAAGCTTGTGGTCAGAGGGGAAGTCTTCAAGAACTAAAGCACTCGATTCCAAATTGGTCTTGGCAATATTGTGCTTTTCGTTCTTGGATAATAAAATTGTGAGGTGTGCTACCTTTTCTGTTAAATCATCCATCACAGCATCATCTAAAGAAAAGTTAAACCAAAGTGTACTTAAAAAATCAATGACAATATTGGGTCTACATTATCATAATGAATGGTATAGAGCATCATTTCTGTGTGAAAAAAAGGAAGTTTGTAGACCACAGTTTGCTTTCTTATATGGGGAAAAAAAACCCTCACCTAAGGATATAAGGTTTTCAATATCCCTAATTGTTGATGAAGCTGAAAGACAACATGATCCTTTAAAGAAGTTCAGCAACGAAATAACAGCTCGTCTCCAGTAAGTAAGAACAACCTTAAGAGATGACTTTCCCCAATCCATTAGATCATGAAGCCAATTGAAACCACAAGCATTATTCACTGCCATTTTGTTACCAGACAGTTCCATTAATGATGGGTTAAATCGTTCATAAACAATGGGGATGATCTCGAGTAAGCGGACACAGGTCATCTGTAAACAAAGAAAAGTAATATGATAAGACAATTTTGCAATCAGTAAACAAGTCTGTCAGTCTATGAGAAGTTAAATATTAAGATAAGAACTTTCCAACATGAGGAAGTTTGTGAAGAGGTCTGTAGAATTTACTGAATTCATTTCCTCGTCCATGAAACTGGGGAAAATTCTTCTTCTTTTTCTTCTTTTGCAGATTCAAAGTTCTTTTCAAAAGAATATTTAAAAGGGATTGCAGAGAGGTCAGTAGAGTTAATGAATCCATTCCCTCATCAATGAAACTGGGAGGGAAAAGAAGTTTTTCTTTTCTTTGTTTCTTTTTCTTCTTTTTTTACATTTCCTTTTCCTTTTTTGCAGATGTGAAGTATGTTTTTACAACAATTCTTAAGAATGTGTTAATTTTCAGAATTATTCCAAACTTAGAGTCACTTGTCCACTAAAGAATTCTGTTTTTCTTTCCTTTGTTTTTCACTCTTTCGATAGTTTGAGTCTTGTTCAAAAACTAAAAGAGATGATCTCGGAAAAAATCATTTATTAGTCTCTTGAAAAATCTCTTTAAGCGACAACTTATCCAAACTCATCTTTATAATTGGCAATTTATACTTTTTATAGAAGTGCCTTATTTATTTATTTATTAGCTTTGTAGTTAAGTTTTTCCAAGCATGATTGGGCTGAGAATCTAGTAATCTAGTCTGTGCCTTGTTTGTTTAATGTTCTTAGCAAGCTAATACTCGTGTACTTCTTCATTTCATCAAATGAAAAAATTATATTTCTTTTAAAATATATCAATATTTTAAACTACACTATTTTTTACATTGTTTTTATAACCTATAAATTAAAAATAACAAAAATCTAGAAAGCCACATTAAATTATCCTAGAAGAATATATTTTCTCAGATTTACAGAAAAATTAACCGAACAATCTTTGACAATCAAACAAGCCTCTTAATCCCAAAAGCACTCCATTTGGACACAAAATAGAACAAGAAAACAATCAAGACATTTGTCTTTGAAGGAGGTACGAAGCTCATAATATTGCAGGCTAAAAACGAAATGAACAGATGAGCAGTTATCATCTTAAAAAGTGTAGATTGGACATACTTGACAAAAACTGTAATCGAGAAATGCCTTGCCTTCAACCAATAGCCTCCAAATAGAAGGCCACGCTGCTTTGGATAGTAAACAACTGAACTGTTGGAGCAATTTCGAATTAACTTTTGAAGTTTGTTTGCCCAAGTTCAGCATGGGTGTATCAAAAACTGGCTGTCTAAGAAATCCCCCTTGAGAAGAGGTATTTGTGACATCCATATGATTGGATGAATTTCCTGGCAAAGCTGAATGAGGTGAATCACCTTCCTGGAGTAGCTTACGAAGTATGAAAAACAAATGATGCAGATTCTGGAATTTCACAAGGATAGAATCCATTTGAACCTAGACAGTAGAAATGAAATTGCATAAGAACGATCACAAATGGGATGGAATAAAGGCCTCCAACATCACAATCACAGTTTCAAAAACCAAATTAAAAGTACAAAAGTCTGATCAGCCCAAATACTGCAAGAACCGAGTATTTATTATAGAACATAGTTTAGCCTCATTGTGCTATTGTTAAACTTCTCAATATATGAAATGACAATTTATCTTTAGTGGTTCGTTCTATCATGATGAATAAGATTTCTTTTTATTGATTAATGCCTGATTATCACAAAATATTTTGAATGAACACAGGGTTTCTCTCTTTAGTTCTTTCAAAAGCTTTTTAGTCCACATACCTTTACAAATTTCCAAAACTAGGGCTCAATATTCAGCTTCTACATTACTTGCAACAATTATTTGCTTTTTGCTTCTCCAAAAATTTCCCCAAACATAAGAGAAATATTCAGATGTATAGCTTTGGTCAATTAATTCTCCAGCCAAACTGGCATTAGTATAGAGTTCAACCATTCTATTTGATGAATTTTTCAACAATAATCCATCACCTAGAGTGCCTTTCAAGTATCTTAAAATTCTATTTACAACCCTAAGATAATATTCGTTTGGACTATTCATATACAGGCTAATAATACTAACTGAGTAAGCAATGTATGGTCTGGTATGTGACAGGTAAATTAACTTTTCCACAAGTCTTTGATACATGTGCTTGCCAATTATATATTCTTCACTCTGGTTTTGAAATAAAATCAGATCCATAAAGGTTGCAGCCGGCTTACACACAAGATTTCCTATCTCCTTTACTAAGTCTAGAATATACTTCATTTTAAAAATGACAATACCATTCTTAGATCTCGCCACTTAAGGTTACAATTTTGGCCTCTGAGGATTTTATGAACAAGGTATGATTAGCCTGAGATTAATTAACCACTTTTAACCATAGCTATGGAAAATTTGTCAACCCAACCATGAGGAGATTTTTTTAGTCCATACAATGGCCTTCTCGACCTGCATAGGGTTTTATTATGACTTGTTCTCCATTGCAGACGGGGTCTGCATATAAACTTCTTCGATATCATCATCATTATTGACATCAAGTTGACAAAGACACCCATCTTGATTTAAGAGTTTTTTAAGTGTCTTCAATTTACCCATAAAATGATACCCTTCCCATCTACCATGAACCTTTACCTGCCACCACAAAGGAAGAGTGGATTTAAAAGAGGGATGATCCAACTACATATTCTCAGACCGGAAATGACATGGCCCCCAACTAGGGGAACCAGAATCCAAAAATAAAGGTCAATGATCAAATGTAACTCTAGGACCTAGGGCTAACGTCTGTTGAGAACCCTTTAGACAATAAGAACCTATGGGTTCTACTTAAGGCTCGAACATTAGACAGGTATATCTTCCATTCACTAAAAGTGGATCAAAGAGCTCACACTCATCAATGAAATGAAAACACCCTTCGCAACATCCAAAGAATGGAGCAAATCCCATCCCAGAGGATTAAGATGCCCTATGTAGTCTCCACTGACTCTAAACAGACCCACTTGATCTTCCTTCTACCCCAAAGGCAATTCATCAACTCCTTGGAAAAGCTACCTTTCTTTGCTTCCACCAGAATTATAATATATGGGTTCTCCTTATTAAGAACGTCCTTAACTAACCTCTGCTTTTTCCTCCCCCTGACCTCTAACGTTCCAAGATATCACTTTCATTGTGACAATGCTTGAACCCCTGATTCAAATGAAGCCTTTCTACCTTCATAATTCATAGTGCACGTACTATCCTCCCTGGAAACAACTTGAAGGTTTGTTGAGGCTTGAGAAGACCAAACTGAAGACCCTCCATTAAAAGCGAAAGTAGGGAGATCACATGAACATCTAGGACAAGGTAAAGGTCCTTGCTCCCCACACCACACCAACTACTCCATTGGCCAAAAGGTGGCAACCTACTGAGGAACCACCACTCGGGCAAAGGTGGAAGGAGAAAGAACTAGAACACTCCCCTCTAAAGGCTAAATCATAGGAAGAACCATAGCTCAACCAAAAATGGGGGGATGGGATGGGTGGAGCTGAAGAGAGGGAGACATTGGTGGAAAGAAAGCCCCACTCCCCCTGCAAGAGGCCAGGCCTAGACAAGGGAGCCTAAACAGACAAGAAAAGTCCACATCCCCCACAGCCTCCAAAGTAGGAGACAAAGCGAGAAAAGGAAAGCATACTTCTCCGACCTTTACATCAGAATTGGCCTCAGAAGAAGGATGTAAGGGGCTAATGAAACAGGACCTGTCAAATTAACTCTCATAACTTTCGGCAGATTCTCCAAATACCAAGAGATGGGCCAACAGATTAGTAAGATTCTCAAAGACCATAACCTCTGTCACTACACCCAACAGCTTCTTATCACTTTCCTCAACAAACAACAACAGAAGATTGCAGTGATCATCTTCCTTGAGCATCGACGAGAAAGGAAAGGATTCATTTCTTGCGTAGCTAACAATCGAGGAATCTGAGACATAACCATCATGGCTAACTCTGAAATCTGGAAAATCAAATTGTTTGAAGACATCTCCCCCTTGCGCTCAACTGACAACTCACCCAAGGGTAGAGGATACAGCTCACAGCCAAAATAAAATCAGGTTTTTTACTTCCATCTTCAATCTTGTCAAAACAAAATCTCTCAATCATTTTGAGGGAGAAATTAATAGAAAAAGTTCCTAAAGAAAGGAAAATTACAACATTTTAAGCCCTATGAGGAGCTTGAAAATTTATTCCTCAAAATCTGCTTAATATCCTCCTAGTCCTAAATTATCTTATTTGCAACCGCCCCACTCTAACAAACATTGCTATTAGCTACAAGTATATCCCTAATAATACCACAATGACAATCTTATACAAATCCTATAGCACACTAAATAGGGATCCAGCACCCTGAGACAACATAAGCAATGTAGAAAACGTACTTGATTAAAGGAGCAAAGAGAATGCAGAAAAAGCAATATCCATGTATATAAAAATTAGGATGTATGACACACATGAATGTTGGAGAGATACTGCTAGTAAATTTGGCGAACTTTGAACAGCAAATTTGGCTACATAATTAACTAAAGTTTTATTCCAATAAGAAATACAGATGCAAATATAAGTATCAATGAGAAAGAGAATACAAATAGATTTAAATTAAATAATAACCGAGAGATACTGCTAGTAAATTTGGAAAATTTTGAACAGCAAATTTGGCTACATAATTAACTGAAGTTTTATTCCAATAAGAAATACAGATGCAAATTGAAGTATCAATGAGAAAGAGAATACAAATAGATTTAAATTAAATAATACATATAAATTATAACCTAGCTCACATTAGAGTTACAATTACCAGTTTCAAAGCATGTCTCATGCCCAGAAAGACGGCAGATAATGAGTCCTCGGAAGAACAAAGAAACTCCAAACCACAAGAGAGACCCTTTGTGTTTGAAATTTGTTCCAAGACATGCTTTCCAAACTGCCTGACATTCTGAATAAAAACAACATATCCATATTTGTGCACTTTTTGGATAAGAATAAAAATGAAACGGAAAAGGATAAACAGAAGTCTTAGAATCATTTTTAAAAAGGGAACAAAAGAAAAAGGTAATACATTACATCACTACAATCATAAAGTGAAAGGATCAGACTTTCCCCCATTCTAGGCTCCCAAGTCCACTGCTTCCTCAGCTCTCCTTGCCCAAACAGAACTAAGAAATGGGCAGTCAACCTGAAACAGGCGTAAACTAAAATGAACCAAGTATTATAGAATTTGTCACCAATTAGATAAAGCACAAACGTACTAAAAGCGCTGCAGAATAGAACTAATTTTAAAAAGTAACTCTGAACAGCTCAAAATAAATTTTACACGTAGATGAATGCCAAAACCTGTTAAATGTTTTTAATAAAGGAAGCAACATTGTGCACACTTTTAGTGAGTTTTTTGACTCTTTCCCATCCCCACCGTCATCTGAACCAGTTGGCACCTTCCATCCCAGTGAACTGGAGATTTCAAAAGAAGACGACATCCAAGTTCTCAGTGGAAGTTCACCTTCAGAAGTGATTTCAGATTCTACCATAGAAAAACGTGATCGAGCCCAGAATATGGCTTTCGAAAATGATACTGGCAGAACCAAGGGGTCAATATCAACCAGAACATCAATCCATAACATAGGAATGCACATCCACTGTTTAAATTCTGTCGAAATTATATTGCTCTGCAGACTGAATCCACCCCAACAATCATCATCCATTTCATTGGGAGCAAAAATAAGTACATTCTCATCTTCAGCAACATCGAAGTTATGGTTCATGTTACTTTCACTGGAAAGCGGTACTATACAACTATCCAGCATTGAATGTATCAATGCAGCAGCATCTGATACTATAATAGATTGTATAAGCTCAAATGCCGGTTGCCTCAGTGAGCTGTGAAGAGAAGAATCCTTCAGTGATGACACAAGAGAAGGGCCCCTGGTCAATGAAAAAATGACAACACGAGTCACACAATCTAATAGTGACTTGAAGAATAACATATATATTACATTAAATAGTGATCAATCAAATCTGTCGTCATGTAATTTCTTTGTAGGCTACACAATCTAATAGTTAAGTTAAATGCTATAACAACTATCAATTAGTTTCCCCTACTAAGTACATGTGCCAGCCTCCTTGGACCAACACTGACCAGGATTTGAATCTTATACACTTCGGGTAGCTCCTCATAATTTGTCCAAACTAAGCCTTGTGTCTGCAACCTTACAGATATCACTAAGATTTTCAAAGACCAAACTCAAATTATTGAAGAACGTACTTACAATAGGAATCAAGTGGGGTAGACATGTATGCATGCATTGGCGCACACACATATATATTTGAACGAGGGGCAACTTTTTATTGATATAACGAAAAGAGACTAATGCTCAGATGATAAAACTTCAAAATGGAGTGAAAGACAATAAATGAAAGCAAAATAGAAACACAAAATTACAATGGAAAGATAAAAGCATTTCAATTAATACATAAGTACTGTAACGAGAAATCAACAAAAGAGTTGGAAAGAGAGTACCATCCGGTATGTTTGTGTATAAGAACACACATAGGTAACTGTTCTAATACGTCTCATCAATACAACAGACCTATAGCCAACACAGATATTAAATATGACAAGGTGCCAAAAACACTACAGCAACTATCTGCAAGCAAGATGAATCCTATGTGTAATACGTCTCATCAATAAAAAAGACCTATCCAGCAAAAATAAAGTATGACAAGGTGCCAAAAACATTAGAGCAACTATCTACAAGCAAGATTATTCCTTTGTTTGAGAGTAAAATAAGGACAGTATAGGAAAGCAATCCTAAACAAAGTAAATTGGCAACATCTTTGAACAGCATATCTAAATGAATACATGCCAGATCACATAACTTACAACTCTAAGGATTAGCCATCCCTTCAAGATTCTGAAGGTAGACATAATTGCCAAAAACTACCATCTTGCTCAAATTCTTTAATCAAATACAAAATGTTTACAAGTTTGCTTCTATCAGAGGAAGCAAAAGATATCTTAATTGTTCACAGACCAGAGGTGAGCGGGACAAAGCCAATTCTTCCTGCCCACCCTGTCTTTCTCTCTCCACCTTTAATATATAAAAAGAAATTTCATTGATAAATGAAATAAAAGAATACCAAAAAGCTTAGGAGTTAATTCTCTAGTGGCTAGTGTTTATTACATAATTGCAAACGATAATTAATTAATTAATTAATTTAGTACACCAATATGAGGCTAAAAGCAAAATATAAAACCATAGGTAAGCTTACTCGCAATCTTCAAAGTTAAAAATTATACTGTTGTGCTCTAACAAAGTGTGCTAGGTTAAGGCACCGCAGGTGTAGACCCCATATAGTCAACCANTGTTATCGCCTCTCCTTTTTGGGCTTGAGTTCAAAGATGTTTTTGTCTGCATGCCATCCCGTGTTTCTTGCTTGAGACCATTTTTTATTAGTCCGGTCATGAACCACCCTAGTTGGAGCCTAAAAGAAATAACATTTTATCATAATAGGGTGAGTTACAACAAGAGGTCTCTTAAGATAGCTTCTTCTATTTTCTCATTTGAAAAGTAATCTTTCGGGTGAAACTTTCTTTCACCTATTAATTCAAACACTGTAAATTTGGTTAGTGTGTCTTGGAGCTTGGACATGTATTTTTTTTTCTTGAGTTCAACATGTGTAATTAATTCGGTTGGTTATCTACGTAGTATTATCAAGTGATATATTTTAACTAGGAACAAATTTACATATATTTCTTTTCTTTTTTTTTTTTTTTTTTTTTTTTTTGGTGATAAGAGACAATTTCATTGTGGATTGAAGTTTACAAAAGGGATGTATTATCCACGGTGTTTACGACATTCTCAATTTACAATGAGGGAGGTATAACTATAGAAAGTAAAAATATTAGACAGTTTACATCAAGATATAGCTTGGTAAGCAAAACTGTCTTTGCCTTTTTTGCAAATATTCTCTTATTTCTTTCTTTCCACAAATTCTAAAAGAAAGTCATGATGAGGTTTTTCCAAAGTAGGGTTTTTGCATACTTGAAAGGGTGGTACATTAAGGCCATATCAAAAAGATTCTATACCTCCCTAGGAAATGTGAGATGTCATCCGAATATATTGAGAATCGTTGTCCAGAAATTCTAAGCGTATGTGCATTGCATAAACAATTGGCTTTGTCATTCATTTTCTTTCTTGCATAACTGACACCAATTTGGAGAAAGAGTGGTGTAAGACATTCTTTTTTAAAGATTTTCACTTGTGCTAATGGCTTTATGCGCTATTTCCGAAAGGAAGAACTTCACCTTTTTAGGCTGATGTCCTTTCCATGTTGTCTTTGCTAGCGTGGGATTTATTGCTTCTACTTTTTTCCCCATGTCCATCATCAAGAATTTTGTAGAAAAGACCCCGTCAGTACCAAGGAACCAAGTCAGTGAGTCTGCTTTATTTAACAATCCCACAGGGGCAAGTTCAAGGCTTAATTCGGCCTATTATGTTGCTTCATTATCCTTTAAATTCCTACCAAGCTTTAGGTCCCAAAATTTGTTGACAACATTCTACGTTTCTTTGATCGTGGCTTTTTTGCTATGAGAGAGCCTGTATAGAAGTGGATACCTCAAGGCTAGTGTGGTGTTTTCAATCCATGGGTCGGTCCAAAATGATGTGTTTCCTCCATCACCCACCTTATGGCAAGTTTGGTTGGTGATGAAGTTTTGATGTTTCTTTATGTACTCCCAAGGCCCTTTTGTAGAAGATGGAGGGGGTGATTTTTGTTTGATGTAGGAGTATATTTAGCCTTTATAAGATTTCTCCACAAGGCCTTTTCTTCATGATGATATCTCCATATCCATTTGGCAAGAAGAGCTTTGTTCTTCTTCCTTACCGAGAGAAGACTGAGGCCTCCCTTTTCTGTTGGGAGGTTTATAATATTCCATCGAACAAGGTATGGGTCATCTTTCCACAAGTAGTTTTTGAATAATCTTTCTATATCTGCGCCACTTTTTGTGGCATTTCAAATAGAGACAAGTAGTAAGTGGGGAGGTTGGATAATGTGGCTTGTATTAGGGTGAGTCTTCCGCCTTTTGAATAATGCGGCTTGAAAATTCTCTCTCAATCTTCTTATTTCTAATCACACCTCCAAACTAACTTCATGGTCCCTATCATAGTGCTTGTGCACCCACAAAAATTCATCCTACAAAATTACATGCAGTCTAATATTAAGCAGGCACTTTCCCCATGATTTGTTCATTCCCCATTTTCTTGGTATTTTCATGCGTCTTCCTCTGCTTTGCATGTAGAAATTTAAGCTTAGGCTTATGACCCAAATGCATAAATTTACATGAGTTTCCTTTTAAAAGCAGGGAACACAGATATCAGATAGTTCAGATCGAATGGGAGAGAAAAATATACAGTCCACATTTTAAATCAAAGTCAGAACGAGGCTAACTCACCACATATGTGCGCACTCAAAAGGGGGGCATGGTGGATTCATCTTATAACCTCGATGAACAATTTGAAGAGCTATCTGAAAATAAAGTCCAGCAATAAATTTACATTCATAAATACATATACATACAACCAAAAAATATTAATATGTGCATGTGAAACACAATTCTGAATTGTTGAATAAAGAAATTAGTATGACCATTCATGGGGGAGAAAAAAACCAACCTGACAAGCCTTTTGCCTGGTTAGGACACTAAAATTACTGCTAACTGGCACTTGATGAAGAAGGAAATAAAGAAAATGCCTACGTTGCTTTTCATGTTCCCCATCTTGCAATGCCTCGAGAGACTGGATGCATAGCACATTTAAGGTCAGTAATGAGAATGAACTAAAATATAAAAAGAAAAAAAAAGATATATCAACAGCACAAAAAAAAAAATGAAGGTCAAATAAACTTAGCCAAAGGCCCCAAATACTTGCCCGCAAAAACGGCAGAAAAAGATCAAAAATATCTTTATGACTTTTCTCATTTCGAGTGTGGAAGCACTGACCCAATAAAGTGTTGCGCATCACACTAGGAGATAATGTAGACCTCAACCAAAGCTTACAGCCTTAAAGGACATTTGTTAAGAAAAATTGTTAAAACCTGTACAATTTACTGCAAATTCACGCACAAATGAAAACAGTGAAAAAATGGCACTGACCAAGCATCTCAAAGAGTAGTCTTAAGCATGAAACTGCATGAGAGAATTCAAGTGAATCGCTACTTATATGATTAAGTACAATGTCAAGAAAAATGGGATAACGCTCCAATATCCCTTCTTCAAAGGCAGGAGGCTCCAAGAATCCAAGCCTTCAAAAAAAAATGAAGTATATAAGAAGCAAAAGAGGAAAAAAAATATCATAACTATATCAAAGGTTTAGCAACCACTTCCTACAATGACTTGATCCCAAGCCATACAGATAAACGGTCTAGCTGTACTCTTGGCCTTAGAATCTGAGATGTTGATGGCAGAACTTCAGTTTCCAGAAAACTTATAAATTTCTTAAGCAAAGGCTGCAAAGGTTCCAAATCTGTCGCCATCCTACAATCAGAAGAACATATTCAAAAAGTCTTAGTCCTGCATTTTGAGTGCTAAGAAACAAAGGATAACATGCTCTGATACTTCAAGTTCGCGCACGAGATTGGTAAGATACAAAAAGAAAAAAAAAAGGATAATGATGAGAAATAAGTTTAAAAACATCTTGTTTCCTCCCCTATATAAATTAGTCTTTATGTAATATAAAATAATATCTTAATGGCCACCTTAATATGATTGATTTTTATGAGTTGAGAAAATTCAGTGTCTTGGCATGGATCGTGCTTAATGGCCATCTTAATATGATTGATTTTCTCTAGAAAAAGCTTCTATCTTCAGCCCTGCAGCTCTCTTGATTAGTAGTTCATCTTTAGTAATTCCTTGGTTAATGTTTTCAAATTTCCTTTCTAGATTTTAGTTCTTAATTTACTTTAAATTCTCTATAAATAGGGAATTACTCTCTTGCACCCATTACACTTCAGTCATAATAAAGATGCTTTAATAATCAAACTTTTTGTGGGAAAACTCTCCTTTGTCCCTTAAGCTACCCCAATTTGGTATCAGAGCGATCTTTTGGGTCAACTTTGCTTGCAGCAGGAGCAAGACCAACAAACTCATCTTAACACAGATCGCAAGATGAAGATTTGTGAATTGTGCTCACTGTACAAAATCTTTCATGTTTGGATGAAGTACACTACTCTAACATCAATAAACAACAATAACTGATATTAGGTTTTTACCGAATGACAGTAGTAATCATCAACAAAATAATAGGATTGGTAATAGATTTCACACGGTTAAACAGATGGATGACTAAGTCTTGGTGAAAGGTACCTCAGTTTACCCATTGCTGCAGATAAGCGATGTCCTACAGAACGCACTCTTCTACTGAAAAAGAATAGGGCATACACACCCTGACAGACAATGTGCACAAAATAAGAATCATAAAGAGAATATTTCTTGTTAAAAAAACAAAGGACAAAATCATTGGGTATTCCTCTTTAGTACCGGAAACTGTTGCTGACCATCCAAAGCAAGTTCATGAATATCATCTACAGATTCGATAAACTTCCCAAATTCAGTGAACAGCAATTGATCCTCCAGAAGGACAGGAAACATCAGAACCTGTTAATAAGACCAAAACTTGTGCAGTCACTACACGTGTGGATACGACTGCATAATATTGTGGAAGGATTGCAACTTTCCAATCATACATTTGCAAATGTTACAATTAGAAACGATTACCACAGCATGTATCCATGTAGTAATGATACAATATGAAACAAGTATAGATATTCCTTAGATGTCTCGACAAGAATCTTTATGTAGCAAACATTATCGCAAAGAAACCTTAGCAAATGAAGGTGATAGAGAAGATAACAAGAGTCTTCAGTATCCTCCAATACCCACACCATGTAAATTTGCAATGGACACAAGAAACCGTCAGTAGATACCATTTACAGAATGCCTTCTCAACCAGCCAAACAATCCATGAAACCAAAGATTAAATCCATAAAATATATCAGCATTTTTTTTTTTTTTTTTTTGTAAGCAACCAAACTTTCATTAATAAATATGAACAAATGCACAAGGGCATAAAAAAAAATCTACAAAAAAAAGAGTCCAAATCGACAAATGAATTAAACGAAGCTCATAATTACAAAAAGATCAGATAACAAACGCCCATAAGGATGTATTAAACCTGGCTACCTCTCAAACCTCTTCTTAAAATCTCTCAATCTGCCTACAAAATTTTGCTATTTCTCCCTAAAAATGTATCAGCATTTGACATTGTATATCAAGTCAGCAGTAACAAGGAAAATATTGAAAGTGAGAAGCTATCACTGAGATGTGTGTTAGAAAAACAGGTAATAGAGGGTGGGGATGGGGATGGGGCCAGAAACTGACAAACCTCATATACGATACTGACAACTTCAGTATTATCCTGTGCAGCATCATATTCATTCTGGGATATTCTGTGATTGATATTTCTCAAGTACTGAGTGACCCTTTCCTCGTCGAGTCTTCTCAATACATCAAGAAGGGGACCAATAGAACTCAACTCGTACTCCAAACTATACATATCTTTGGCTTCATGATGCTGGCAGATGCACTGTATACAGTGCTGCATCTCCATAGAGATCCTCTTCCATAGGCGCCTGAGAGGAGAGTCATGGCTTTCGTCTTTGAAATAATTGTAAAATGTTTCCAGAAGAGGCCCCATTACTTCCCAAGAGCCACACCAAATGTGATTGTCTTGGGGTAAACTAATCAAAAACGTGAAGGCATCTGCGAACCTGACAGAACAAGAACAAAGTAGAGTAACTTAACTTGAAAAGACGCGAAACATTCTATACTTGAGAAAACACAGAAAATAGCAAAATTGCAATATGTAACTTAATACTAACGATGCCGCAAAAATGTCAGTGGGATAATGAGAGTCCTGTTCTAGCAACATTTGCAGTGAGCTAGAGAGGGAAGGCAGAGTTGGGCAGGTGGATGAGAGGCAAATACATACCATTCCTCTTTAAGCTGGTTAAAACGATGAGGTTGTAGTTGTGAGCCATGGCCGTTATCGTCTTCTTCCTCGATGCTTCGCCAGCGGGCCAATAGTTGTGTCTTCGTAAGCGCCATCGAAGTCATTGACCGGAGGGGTCTGGAAGTGAGATTAGGATAAGAAAATGGGAAGCAAGTTGAGAAGGGAATCCATGGCGGTGGATGATTGGGATTCGGAAAGAGGGTCTTGTTCTCGGTTGGTTAATCTTGTTCCTGGATGGCCGGAAAATGGAAACCGCAGACACAAGTTCAGAGTGAAAACAACAGAAAAGTCCGTTGATCAACAAAGCCCAGTGAGGGAGTCAGGTAATGGTGACGGTGACGGTACCGGTGCCGTTGCCGGTGCCGGCGACGGTGGGAAGATGAGATTGTACGATAAAAAATCAGTCGCTTTCTCAGTCTCACTCCGCGGTTGTGGGCGCGGGAAACGAAACGAAAGAAAATGGAAGGAATGGAAACACCGTATCGCACCCTAAAATTGTTCTTTCATATCTTAATTCCTATACTCTTCAAACAAAATATTTTATTTTTTAATTATATATATATATATATATATATATATATATATATATATATATATATATATATTTATTTATTTATTTATTTATTTATTTATTTATAATTCATTTTTAAAATTTAAATGACTTTCAAACCGAGCTTGAAAAGGTTTTTTATTTTTATTTTTTTTAATTTGTAGCAAAAATCTCAAGTTCACCCGAGTAAATGCATTAAAAAAATGGGCAAATTTTAGCGGATGGTGCTGTTACAGTTAGTGGTGAACTTGCGTTGGGAAGGTTACAATTCTGAAGATGCGTTACTAATTAGCGAGAATCTGGTATATGAAGATATTTATACTTCTTTCCACATACGGAAATATGAAATTCAAGCTCATGTGACAAGCCACGGACCTTAAAGAATCGCTAACAAAATCCCACATCTAGAATCTCGCTTGCTCGAGAATTTAGACAAAAATGAAATTGTGATGCTGGGATCGTGGACGGAGACCGGCGACATTTTAGTAGGTAAATTCGAATGTTACAAATTTTTTGTTTTGGTTCTTGTTTTATTTTATTTTTTCTCTTTCTTTAATTTGATTTTTACAAATATGTTTTGATTAAATTTATATAAGTAATAGCACATTCAAAATAATTATGGTATATAGTTATATTTACTTAAATGGAACATTATTAGCATTATAAATTATTTATTTACTTAATTAATTTATATCAACCTTTTATATATATGTATACACATTATGCTAAATAATGTTTATAATTGATAGTAATCAATTATCTGCTTAATACCTTGATTTATAATTTACATTTTACAGATATACTAAATTTTGCAATTTCAATTTTATATATAATAATTCTGTTAATTTAAATTTTTTAAAATATCAAAATTTTAATTTTAATTTGAAAATTTTATGATAAGATAAATTGGTAAATTTAAACTCGACGACTTTAATAATAAACGGATTGATTGAGTCGTGAAACAATTTCGAATTACTAATTAGTGACGTCACTTCATGCATGCTTTAATCATATATGCGAGAATTCGTAATACATACCTTTAAAATAAAGTTGTGGATTTATTCCGTTCAAAATAATAAATTAAACATGGTTTTGAATATAAAATAAATTGCATTAAAAACATCTATCAACTACTAATTGAAAACTAATTGAAATTCAATGTTATCTATTGACTTGTCGTAATCTATTATGACTTCTATGGTTTTTCAAACGTTCACCGTTATTCGTGTATGTGAGCTTTGTCTTTACCTGAAAAATATAAGGTAACATAGAGAGTCATTTTTAAGAAATACTTAGTAAGTCACCACACTGTTCGGGTTAGTAATGCAATCACATACAATACATGAATGAGACCTATCTTTTAGAAATTGTAACATGACCTTAGGCTCTTTCTAGTTCCGGGCAACGTTGGATGTATGGTTCTTCTCCACACATGGCCCACATACGTGCACATTGATCTGCTAATGGGGCTTGTATACGCCCCCCGAGCTTTTGATCGAGCACATCACATTACATGTCATTGGACACCTCGAAAAATGAAAGGGTCGCATAATATTGTGGCGAACATAAATATCGAAGGTACAAGTCCGTACTAGCATAAGATAACGGAAAAGTATCTCGATGTGCATGACATACATGTATGTATAGGGTCGTATGACTTTCATTCATAATACAACATTTTTTTCATTTCTTTTCTTTTTCCTCCGTAACATAATTCATATGTACATCGTGTATATATGGTCCCATCACATAATTTTACATGGTAAGGCATAACATTTATTGCATGACATTTCATTTCATTCATAGTATAGTGTACATCACATGCATACATGGCACACATCTCATGACAATATAAAGAGCATTTACACATCACATAATTATGGCACATGCCGGAGTCATAGGATATGTACCATCATACATCAATCAATTAGCTAACTCTAACTCACTTCTTTAGTTATTTGGTTGGTCTCGGCCTAAGTTACAAAATATTTGGTAGTTGATTTTCAACTATGCTCGACTATTATTTGTGACATAAGCCCTAAAACTAACAAAATTAGGTAAATATGAGTATTACTGACCTCAAATGACTTAAATAAGGTAGGAAAGAGTATATAATTTTTTATACCGTGCCACCTAAGCCGAGAAGCTAGGCAGAAAGGAGTCGCAGGTGGAAGCTAGTCACATGCGGCCCTAAAGGCACGAGCTATCGTTCAGGTTAGGCGTGAGCATGGGCATCAGGTCGTCGCGTGGATCAGATTTCTTGCGTATCTCTAGGCTTGGGTTGCGAACAACTAAACTGTTGGAAGTGGGCTGTAGTTGAGGCGATGGCATGGGAAACCCGAGATTGCAACATGAAACTAAGTCCCAACGATTAGTCTCCTCCACTTGAAACTACATAATAAACCCTTGATTTTTCAAACATTCTGACGTCGTTTACGCACGAGTCTGTATATACAGTTCGTCCACTCTTTATTTGTACAACAAAACTCTCCAGTACCCTTACGTTCCTAAATCCCAACAACCTCTCTGAAAACACGAGATTTCTTCCTCTGCTTTGCCTGTCTCGAGTTTTCGTTTCACTTCTCGGTGTGTGTATAAGATGCAGAATGAGAGAGTGTTTGAATTGGTTTCAAGTGTCGTTACATTATACCCCTAAAAGGACGAAAGTATCTTCATTCCAAAATAGCTCGATATATTTCTTCCACATAAAATACATTAAATACATCGTAAATCGCTCAAAGGGATAATGGTAAGGCTGATCTATATGCAATAGGGTCCGATTCGATCCAAAATTTTAAAAGGGTCCTATAAAACATGACTCAAACCCTAGAGTCCTTAGGTGGATTTTAAAAAATATTAAAAAAATAAAAAAAATGAAATTAAACGAATTGGGTTAATGAGCATTAAGTTAGAACCGACATCAACAGCGACCACGGCGGCGGCGAGGGCTGGTTATTCGTTGAGCGACTGTTCCGGAATGAAATAAAGCTCAGCCCCAAACCCCAAACACTTTTTGAAATATCAAAGAAGTCAAAAAAGGCATTCAATTTTCCATATCTCATCATCACTTCGGAGGAGCTTACGATACTTGGAGAGGGGCCGGAGCCGAAACTGCGGCGGGAATAATCAAATTTTCTTCTAAATATCTTTCCTCAATCACCATCAATGTCGCAAAGTTCCAAATCCCCCGTCCAGGCACGCCAATTTCAACCTTCCTTGCCTTTCCTCTGTTCTCTTTACTTTTTTTAGCAATTAATTCAAACTTTGAATTCGCCTCTCACTCTCTCTCTCTCTCTCCTGTTTTCTTTTTCAATCTCAGTATCGGGCTGTACTCTCCAAATCCATGCCGTTTGAATCGCAGTCGCACAGAAAGAACTACGCCGACGAGGTAACCAGCGCTGCTGCTTTCGATGATGCGTATGCCATTTCGATGCATTCCAAACAACTCCTTGAAATCGATAACAACGCTAAACCGCCATTTCAATTCCAGCTTCCGGATACCAGGCTTGCCGTTAAAGTGAGTCTTCCTTTTTTGCCTTTTTATGTGTATTGAAGTAATACTCATTTCCTTATTCAACATTTCCGTTACCTTCAATCTTGAAACATCCAATTTGTTGTTCTTTAGCTTCTCATTGGAATGTTTACTGCTTATGGTTTAATGTTGTTTTATCGAGGAGAAAAGTAAAAAGAGAACGATCAAAAGGAAAGCGATTGAATGATTCAAACTTTCCAATACGAATGTATTTTCTGTTGTGGGTTTCAGCATTATACTGCATGTTGTTGAAAGTGGGCTTATTATTATGTCCTTCACATTGTCCGTCACCTTGTAGCAGTATCTATTAAGAACTAAGCAACTGGATGAATTGTGGGTTTCGCTTGTTTTAGCTTCCAATAACTTCAGATGGATTAAATTTGTGGTATTTTGGGGCTTGGCCTTTTTATTGCATGCTCCTCTGTAGCTGATTCCTGAACCTTTTTGCTCTATCAAATTATGCCCTTCCAGATGTATTGATGTATATTTTCTCAGTTACCGTGTTTTTTCATATCTAACTTCATGTTTCTCCACAATGCAACAAATATCAAAATGCTTATGAAGATATATTTAATTTTTGTTACCAACGCAATGTCATAACGTTTAAACATGATTTAACGCTCAGGATTTCTTTAGGACTAGAGAAGTTGCTGAGTTTGTCAGTGGAGCCTTGGCAGGGGCTATGACAAAAGCTGTGCTTGCTCCTCTTGAGACAATCAGGTTGGCTTCTCTGTAATTACTTTCATCTACAGTTCCCTCAGTTTTTTGTACATCATATAATGGCTATCTGCAAGATGATGATACTGATGATATTGCCAAATGTTCAAAGTTATATGAGCTACCATTCAAGGCGGAAAGGCAAGAATGGTGGTCTAAACAGGATGGGATAGCAGATTTGTTAGGGATCAAACTATGTCAACTTGTTAGCCATACTGAGGAAATGTACAATCTGTTGACTAGCATGGATAAAATGTTGATTTAGGTTGTATTATGTTTTGGGACGTAAAAATTATTTGGAGGGTTTCATACTCTAAAATTTGGCTTCTATAATCCTTCAATGTCATCTATGTCTTCATGTTCTAGGTTTATTAATTAGTTTATTTTGATAGTATATCATGATTACTAAACATAAAAATATGCAGGACGAGAATGGTTGTCGGTGTGGGATCAAAACAAATTGCTGGTAGCTTTATTGAGGTCATTGAGCAGCAAGGTTGGCAGGGTCTATGGGCTGGAAATGCAATCAATATGGTTCGCATAGTTCCTACGCAGGCAATTGAATTTGGAACATTTGAGTGGGTAAAACGAACAATGACGGCAGCACAGGAGAGATGGAGTAAAATGGAACGGAAAAGTGTACATATTGGCCCTGTCAATTTACATTTATCACTCTCCTGGATTTCTCCTGTTGCTGTAGGCGGTGCCGCTGCTGGTGTAGTTAGCACTCTAGCATGCCATCCTCTTGAAGTTTTGAAGGTATGACTGTCTCGTCTTGCTGTCGTAAAAAGCTTGCAGTAATATTCATTTTATATACAGAAAACTTCACCATATGCTACTTTCACGTGACCAAGATAACGTGACTGCTACTTGTACAAGTCCATTAAGATCTTGCCTAGTTGTTCCCTTCTATAGGATTTTGTGGTCCAATCTTCTTGATGTGAAAGAATTCTTCCATGAAAGTTTTGTGTGAGATCCTATATCGGTTGTAGAGGGGAACGAAGCATCGTCTATAAAGGTGTGGAAACCTCTCCATACCAGACGCATTCTAAGACCTTGACAGAAAGCCCGAAAGGGAAAGCTCAAAGAGGACAATATTTACTAACAGTAGGCTTGGGCTGCTTCAAATAGTATCAGAGCCAAACACTAGGCAGTGTGCCAGCGAGGACGCTGCCCCCAAGGGGGTGGATTGTGAGATCCCACATCGGTTAGAGAGGAGTATGAAGCATTGCTTATATGAGTGTGAAACACTCTCCCTACCAGATGTGTTTTAAAACCTTAAAGGAATGACCAAAGAGGACAATATCTGTTAGCGGTGGGCTTGGGCTTGAGCTTGAGTTGTTACACTTTGAAAAATCATCCACTTGTTAATTTCTTCAGCTATGAAAACTGTTGTTTTCGCTTACATTCTAAATGCAGGATCGCTTGACAATCAGTCCCGAGGTTTATCCTAATTTAAGCGTTGCAGTTAGCACGATTTACAAAGACGGCGGCCTTGGTGCATTTTATGCGGGTATTTCACCTACACTCGTTGGCATGCTTCCATACAGTACAAGTTATTATTTCATGTACGAGACAGTGAAGAACGCATACTGCCTAAAGAAGAAAAAGAAATCTCTTAACCGTATAGAGATGCTTCTGGTTGGAGCTCTTTCAGGTGAGTAATTTGACCTTAATGGTGAAATTGCTGTTTCTATTTCTCTACAAATAATTCATGAAAGAGAATGTGATTCGATTCTGTTCTTAAAAAATGAGAATTTTTTGCTTCTATTTCAATTGTTATAGTCCTATTAACTAAGTTCATGGAGAGGAGGTCTGCTTAATTTGAAATTTCTGTACATAAATTTGCTTCTATTTATGATTTCTTTGACTGGATTTATGGTTTGATGAGTGATGATGCACATGTCGTGCATATGTACTTGGTAGTTATGACCGAAAAACATACGGTTTGACTCCCATATCAAGGGTGGTTGGTCAAGTTTCAAGCATATGTGTTTAGGATTTTATAGACTAAAAGTCAATGAATGGTGTAAAATGGGGCCATGCAGTGTTAGAAAGTTTTTAAAGATTTTTACGTTATGACGCCGAAATCGAGTTTTAATGTGATGTGTGTAGGTTTCACCGCGAGCACAATCAGTTTCCCTCTGGAAGTGGCTAGAAAGCGACTGATGGTAGGAGCTCTACAGGGGAAATGCCCACCAAACATGGCAGCAGCAATTACTGAAGTGGTCCGGGAAGAAGGCCTTAAGGGACTCTACAGGGGATGGGGTGCTAGCTGTTTGAAGGTAATGCCTTCTTCTGGCATCACCTGGATGTTTTATGAGGCCTGGAAGGACATACTTTTGGTCAACAATAACCATATATGACTTCTCCCAGCCCCCACACAGTTCTCTTCCTTTTCTCCTTTTGTCCCTTTTATTTATCTAGAATACTAAACCTGGACCCACTATGGTCTAATTTTAAAACGCCTGTTGGTGGGCCAGGGCAAGTTGAAAACAAGCCAATCTATGAGCTCCACCTGCCATTCTCACTTACGGAAGTGAGCTACAATTTTGGCCCCTTGGGGTGCCTGCTCTGTACTGAATAAACAATTTTTATGAAAGTTTCTCATCGTGATCGACACATGGTTGGTGTGTATTATAAGTATGTGCATGTCCTTATTTGAACAAGCAACGTTCAAACTTACTAATTTCTACGATGGCAAGTGGATTATCAACTTTTAAACCATCCTTTCATGTACCATATTGAAAAGAACCATGGCGAAAGGAATTGTACTCTAAACTATTTTAATTGCTGAACCAGTTCCTTCGGCAGTACATGTATAGGTTTTTTAGTAGGCTAACAAAACACCGAAAAGGTACATTAGAAAAAACTAATTAAATTAGTACTGAAGGAATCGTCGTGATGGGAGGAGAGACGTCTGCCTGTAGACCAAAAATTCGAACGAGAGACTTCTTTCTTCACTCGTGAATTCTTGGTTTAGAAGGTAATTTTCCAGCGACATTGGTTGATCTACTCTTTGAATTGCTATGTTTTTCTACCTTGTGATCATTTGCTGACTTCTGCTTCCGCAATGTATCATCAGCATATCGACGCCAAAGTGCTTCCCTTTCCTTCCTTGGGAGTTTACTGTATCTGGGATCGGGTTTCAATGTTCGTTTGGCCATTGTCCATGAATTAAGAACTGTCTTTCCATCTTCAGATGCCTGAGAAACTACCTCGGCTGTAAATGCTTCAGATAATAGAGTTCTAAACTCGTTTGCACACCGCTGCAGAAAAAACGGAAAAGAAATGAGAGACAAATGCGGTTAGCAAACTGCAACAGCCATAAATTTTCACTTTCCAGTTGTAATGCAGTGAAAAGACAAGTGAGTAATCAACCCACTAAAGGGAACAACTCTCAAGTCTCAATTCATGTTAAATACGTGGAAAACAATTATCAAGTCATACATGTTAAGTCTTTTCCAATTCACTTCGTTGAAGCATTACGAAATTGACTAGAAATATAGACAATGAATTGCTTCCCAATTTTTTTTCGAAGTACATTTGCTTTGGTGATAGATATTATGATAACCAGAAATTTGGGATAGAAATAAGACAAGCACATAGTTTTCATAACATGAATCTTAGTAGAGAGAAGATTATAACAGATTCATAAATATGGTGTCCTAAATTAGAATAGTCGTTTTATACTTATGGTGTCCTAAATTAGAATAGTCGATTTATACAGAATGGTAAATTGAGACTGAACGTATCATTACAAGCTTCTGATGAAAATGAGAAGCAAAGAAATGTAAAACCCATCAATGGAAGACAGATAATGCGATAACCAGAAGGATAGAGAACTAAGATGAGCACATAGTTTTCATAACATTTAAATCCTAGTAGAGAGTTAGAGATGCGGGAAAAATATGAGAGAACCAAATATTGGATTGCCTCCAGTTATATTAAAAGCCCCGAAAAGCCATATAAACTTCATGATTTGATATAAGATCAGCTCAAATTCAAATTATATACTTCATGAAAAAATATTGAACTTGATCTGCAAATGTTAGTGAAAAGGATGAAAAATCAAAGATCAGCGAGTTGTAGAATTACCTCTTGCAGCATCTTTACATGTTCTCTGAATAGCTTTTCTGTGTCAGATGAATCTAAATCAGGATTGGATGCACGCCCTTGCGGATCCTTCTCCAATTTAACTTTTGACTCAGACCAAGAGGCCTAAGCAAAAAACAAAACAAAAAAGGTGCTAGTTAACACTGCAGGATCAACCAAACCAGATCGTATTTGACTACTGTTCATTAGTAGGGAGGGATTGAATAGATGTTTAATAAAAATAAATAAATTTCTAATGACTTATGGTTAACTTCATGACAGGCAATTTTCAGTTAAAATTTAAATTATTGTATGCCTTTAAATTCACCAGCAAAAGACACCTCAACCGCTACAACATTTGGACTGATCAGACAAACCAGGCTCCATTTTTCTTAGTCCTAATTACCCTCCTCCTTATCTCTCTTTCCTTTCTTCATTTTTTCCAAAACTAGCCACAGAATCATGGTACAAAAGATATACCTGAGGGTCTTTGATCGACTCAACAAGCAATGCTTGAAAAGATGCAACAGCCTCTTTCTTCCGTACTTTTAGGCGCACCCTTTCCATTTCTTGCTCTTCTCTTTCCTTCCGTTTCCGCCATTCTCTCTCCCTTTCCTTCAGTTTCTCCTGAAATAAGCATTAGAAAATAAGTAGAATTATTCAGCATGGCTTCCATCTATTGTCGAACACTTAGGTAGGATTCTAATCTTGTGTAACAAAACAACTGTGATATGGTGGCACAATTATTATCAGCGGAAGTTAAGTTTTATGCACCAAACAGGGCACTATTTGATCTTGGTGGTTTTTGTCTATATTCTTTTACAATTATTTTTGGAAAAGCAAAGGCAAAACGGAATTACAGTGGATAAGCCAAAACACATAAGCATAAAAAATCTCCCTAGTTTAGAGACTAAAGAAGCACGTCTTATCCAAATGAACAAGAAATTTTGAGCGATTACAAAAGTGTTTGTGGAGAACACATGTAACTAGAAGCTAAATAATGTAGTTGTTTCTCGTTGAAAAAAGAAGCTATATACTGTACACTTCCCAAAATAACATAAAAACCATAATTAACACACAAAATACTGTTGTTCTGCTCCAGTTACAAGGACCAGAGAGGGGCTTCAGAGAAATTCTTCCAGATCAACCTTGCTTTTATTTTTTTTTTCCCTTGTTTCTTTTCTAGCCACCAACCCGATCCTTTCGTGGAGAGCAAAGATAGTTTCTTTAGGAGCACAACAAATAATAGAAAACTTATTGCAAAAGTGAGTTCACCTTTTTATAGGCTTGGTTATGAGAATGATTTATATTTTTTTAGGAAACAGAAACTATTTTATTGATGTGATGAGATGTATAGAAAATTCCAACCAACAAGCAATTACAAAAGGTACGCCCAGTGAGTAATGAGAGTAGACAAGCTGTAGTTAGAAAAAGAGAAGCATATTTACTCTAACACAAAGATAAAAAGGAAGTAGACTCTATAAAACTATATGTGACTTCGATACATTTTTTCTTATCTGAAAAGATGAAATTCTTGCCCTCAAGCCACAAACTCCAAATGGAAACCCAAATGAAGTTCAACCATAAGATCTTTTTCTCCGTTTTAAAGGGGCATCCTGCAAGAACAATTGAGGGAAGAATAGGAATGTCTTCAAGCCCAGCCGGCTCCATCCAAAAGAAGATGATCTATAATTTCATCTCTTTACAGATCACTAGCTCTTTTTATTCTTGGGGAGTAATAAATGGATTCCACTACGGATGATATCAATACATTTGTGGAAGAAAGGGATTTCTTCATCCCTTTATCAGAACTACAGACACTTAAAAGAAGCCAGGCTGTTGTTGAATCACCTCAAGGGAGCTCTTTTTGCTATCCTTATCTTCAACAGGAATAGTTACTTGAATCCCAAAAAGTTAAGTAATTGAAGCTTCTTTTTTGTGAACCTTGATTACCCCTAATAAATTTTTTAAATAAATTTTTATAAAACAAAAACCGAGACAGATCCATGGTCCACATATTCAAACAGGAAAGAAATATTTTGATAGGATGATCCACGGCTTGAAAATGCTCCTCTTAGATTTAACTACCCAAGACTACAATGCAGCACCTGTCACCTCACCTTGCCTCTTTCCCAAATAACTAACCGAAATAGACGAACATACAACTTAACTATGATAAAAGCAGGTTCCTGTAACAAGTAATTTGGAATTTCAGATAAGCTTACCTGCTCCTCCTTTTTAGCTTTTGACTCGCGCTGCTTTTCTTCCTCAACAGCCTTAAGTTCAGATATGTACTCGTTGAATAACATCTCACGGTCCTCATGCTTAACAGATCTATATCTTGGGTCATCCCGTAGACTATCTTTTACCTATAATAGCATATCAGAAAGGGGAAGAGAGGGAAATAGTTACATGTATGTTTCAAAATAGTGTAACGTTGTAGTCCAAAGTGTAGCATTTCACACTCGTTACAATTTACTGCAAACGAGAAGAGCAAAAATGAAAAGATCATTAACTTCGCTTACTCTGAATGACTGAATCGAAAAAGAATTACACAATATCTTTCCTCAAATTTGTAAGTCCTGAAACCGGTCCAGAATGGTTGAAAATTAATAAATTCTATGAATTTTTCAGGTTCTTTCTCTCGACAATCAGAAAACATGAGCAAGACATAAAGATCAAAAAACTAAGAGTTTGTATCCAAAAAAGTAAAAATAAATAAAACCTGGGCCCTTCAGAAATCACTCCTGTAACACACAAAATAGAATAAAAAGATCTCTATTGCCTCAAACCCCATCAAAGATATCATATGAAATGCTACTGTCCAGCCTTTGCAAATTTCCTCAAGTTTTACTGATACTAATCTTCCCCAAGGACTGGTGAAGAGCTGTTGAGAGCCACCCACTAAACACTAGTTTACTATTTTCAACATTTCTAATGTCCATTATTAAGGGAAGTCTGCTGTGTACCTCCTTAACTAAATCATTATTTAGCCACCTGAGTTCAACAAATTTCCTTATGTAAAGAGAAGGAAAAAAAGAACCATTGACATGTAGGATAGATAATCATATACTCTCCAGAAAATGAACTACCAATTCAGCATGGTGCACCCACCCTCAACCAACGGGAATTGACGTTGATATCTCCTCTCTCCTGCAGCATGGACTTGAAACTCGTGGTGGAAGCAGCCCATAAAGCTTGAGCCTTTTCAACGGCAGCCTTCTTCAGACAAAGGACCCTACAAGTTATATTGAGGTATCATCCAGCTAAAACTCAACATAATAAATTAAAGTTAAAGGGCAGATCAAACATAAATCTGATTACTAGCCTACTACCTTGTTGACTCAAGTTTCTTTTTCAGGGGTTATCAATAGTAAGCACTTTCTGTGTACAAAACTGTTTATACTACATTTGAATAAGTATCCACCTAGAGTAAGACCATATCAAAAGAGGACAGACATATCGAAGAAATGACGCAACCAAATTTCAAATTCCAAAAGGCGTGATCACAAGGCCTAACAAAAACAGGAGTAAATGGCAATGTGGGGCTTTAAAGATAAAGGCTCCTAATATAACATGTAGAAGGGCCAAAGTTCCAATTTGCAGAAAAAAATAAGTATGATCCAACATTTGTTGGCCCTCACAGTCAATCTATGTTAAATTAAAAAGGAGGCACATTAAGTATAGATCTTTTACAAAAGATAAACTGCAATGAAGTTATTTCTAGGATAAACCAACCCTATTTAACATCTAAAAGCTTGACTTCACAATTTTAAATATAAATGATAAACTATTATTCGTGTTGTTTAGAGACAAACAAAAAAGACGACTACAGTGAAAAATTTTCCAACAATATTGTCTACGTGCATGCACACATAATAGGCCAAATAGTATATTTTTTTCATGGCATAGAAATTGATGGACATGTACGGTCATGACTGTGGTGCATGCCTTCATAATTAAGGGGCCAAAGTTGTTGTTAATTAAGGGGAAAGGAAAGAATAAATCATGCACGAAAAGTTCAAAGAAAGATATGAAAAATTTCGAGTCTCCCTCCACCCTTAAATATCTCAGATCAAATAACCTTGTAATTTGCACTTTAAGGGGGGCATTTAATCAAAGTCAGAGAGGGTAAGATGTTTGGCAATGAGATGCAAAGAATTAAGATGTCTGTATGTGATTTAGCATGTATTTTCTCTATTGAAATTTCAATAGTCAACTTTGGCATCAAAATACCACCTTACAAAGCCGTATTTCACCCGACAGGACAATTGCCAATCATATTAATCAACTTCGCCAGCTAGAGGAGTGAACTATGACATTAAAAAATCAAGAAGAATGCACGAAAAAAGAGCTATTAAGTACTGGACAAGAAAACTGTTATAGCTAATCATTAAATGGCACCTTTCACTCAATAAATTCTCCCGATCCTTACGATCCAAAGCTTCAAACCGCGGGTCATTGCCCCATTTCTTTTTGAATGTTTGATAACTAGTTGTGTGATCAATATCCTAAAAATAAATAATTACACAGTAGTTAGTACGTAAAATTAAGGACATACTTGACTCTATTTAGAGGGATTTTATAATCTGATATTGGAAACAAATTAGGTTGACCTAAAAAAAAAAAAAAAAAAAAAAAAAA